>NC_086256.1:5018846-5327884 GCF_021018805.1 Prinia subflava
AGAGACCCTGGCCTGGGCATATCCTTAGTCCCAGAGCAGGATGTGTCCTGCAGCCATTCCTGCTTCCTGTGAGGGTCTGCTGGCAGTAGCCATTTGGACGGATGTGGAAACTGCAAACATCCCAGATTCCCAAGGCAGGCTGGACAGAGGGATGTGCCAGTTTGCCTCCCTGGTGATGACAGGCCTTGAGGCCTTGGAAATAAGGGTGTGAGGGATGGGATGGGAGGGCTGGGATGACCCAAGAGCAATCAGGCTAGGGAAAGGAAAGGGAGGGAGAAAGTGGTGACAGGGACTCCAGGGCTCCTCTTCTTTTCCTTGCTTTTGTCCCTTTCTGTTGGTTTTCCCTGTCAATACAACGATGAAAATGTGACTAGGCCACAATTTAAGGTGAATGGGAATGACTGAAATCTGATACTACAAGAAAATGTGTTAAATTATTGTCTTCAGCTGGACTTTTGCATAGAGCCAGATCTCAGATTTGATTGAGCCTTGGGCTAACTGCACTGTGCCTGATTTCTGGTTGCTCCTTGGCTTGAGCTATTACTTCGTTTCTATCAAAAACCTAATTCTCAGAAGGCATTTTTCTATCTTTCTGTCCTCTGAGCACTAAATTCAACTTAGTTGCCACAGAAAGCCTCACTGGAATGTGCTCTGACAAGTCTCTGGCTACCTGTCCTTTCTGCGATGGGTGATCTGTTGGGAAAGTGCAGTCTGAGATAATTTGCCAGAGATGAAGACAGATTGTAAAAGGCACAGCAGCCTACTCCAAAGAGCTTTTCTTCTCCCTTTCCCTTTGCACCAGTTGATTTGTTATAGGAGGCATGTCTATGGGGGACACATACATTGATGATTCCTTGGGATGCTTCTGAAGGATCCTTTCCTGTGCTCTAAAATTAACCATGAAGGTTCCTCCTGTCTGTCAGTGACAGCAAAGGCTTAGGAGGTTTAGAGTTCAGGCTTAGCTCCAGTGAGTATCCCAAAATATATATGGCTCTGCAATTCTGGAGCCTGTTTGAATTATTCAGACTTCTTTCTGACAAAGATCATGCAATCCCCTGTGTGCTGTCTGGCTTTATTTTAAGATACTTTTGGTGAAGGCTTCATATTAGGTCTTGCCAGCAAATACATAAAGCATTGAAATGGGGTGGCCAGACAGCAATGTTTTGACAGTAACTTCTCTATGTAGGGTGATTGTATGGTCCTGCAGAACTCAGGTATCTCTTGGTCTTTAATATATTTATTTTGTTAGTATCTCCATGAGATACAGAAATGCTGTTACTCCCACTTTACCAGAAAGCCATAAAGTGCAGGCTGAACTCAGGGACTCACCTGAGGGCCATCCAAAATGTGAATTATCAGCTCCAGTGTTTCAGTCTTTGCTCTAATCCAAGGACCATCCACCACTTGCTGGTGCCTGAGACTTTAATTTCCCACCAAAACTGACTGTTCAATGTTGATGTGCTTGCAAGTCCTGTCAAGTTCAAAGCATGAGTTCAGACAACAACAGTACTGATGCATCTGAGGAAATGCTGACTCCATTGGCTTTGGCAAAGAATTATGAGTGGGTTTGAAAATTTTAAAAATATTTGGGGAATTAGCAATCATTTTTCTCCACATAAAGTATCTTTTCAAGAAAATTTAACTGTGTTAAAAAAACCTAATCTCTGCTGAACTTCAACTGAGTTAATAAAAAAATCTTCGGACTTACCCAAGCTGCTAAAAAGTTGGCAGGATAAAAACCTGAGGAAGAAGAAGAAGTAATTTCTGGCACGATGCATTCCTTTATTTTGCATTTAGTTACATTTCTATATGAGTCCTTTGTTGCCACTTGCTTTCAATAAAAGGCAGTCATTACACAAACCCTGTCTCTGGTCACTGAGCGAATCTGCAATTTTAATGAAAAGATTAGATTCAGATAACTCAACTGACCTTTCTCAGAAAAATAACCTGATAATATTTAAGGACTGCCTTGACTGATTGGGAATTTTATCTTCCAGTATCCTTATTAAAGAATCAACAGAGAAGTCTCAAGCACTTCACCAGCAGAGAGAGAGAGAGAACTAAAGCCCCACAGTGGTGATGACTGTTGTTGCTGCAGAATGAAGACAGATCTTTGTCTTGCAGATTTTTTTTTTTTTGCATTGTTCTGTTCGTGTAAACAGCAGCGTTTCAGTGGAGAATCGTTAGTAAACTTGTAGCAGTGAAATGCTCAGAAATGTCCGTGGCACACTGCACACTCAAGGAAAGTTAGAGCCCCTGTGCTAAACCCTATAAACTATATGTAAAAGAGTATTGTTTTGTTTAAGCTGAGGCCCCACCACTGATTTCAGGGTACGTCACAGTGCAATAAAACCGTGGCCTTTGGTATCTCCTGAAAGCATCACTGTTTTGTGAATTACACAAGAGACGTTAAAACTTGATGGCTGGAGAACAAGATGTAACATGCCTTAGAGGGTCAGGGTCACAGTCAGTGTCAGCTTGGAGACGTAATGTTTTTCTGGCAAGACAGCAAGACTTGCCATCCCTTTGGATTAGGAGGAGAAGGGACATTTATAGGTAGAGCTGAGTTTATACTTGTGAGAACAGTGCATCCTTTAGGGCTAGGAATGGTGTATTGTACACATTCTATAGCACGAGAGGTTAAGGAGCAGGGTGGGGAGAAATGTTATTGGGATGTGACCAAAGGTCTGTAGTGGGTGGTAGTAACTGAGGGAAAATAATGGTCATTAAAATAGGTGCAGTCGAGGTAAAACTCAAAGAATGAAAACCCAATCCCTGCAGTTCTTACTGAATTTGTTGTTTCTTTGATAAAAAACTCACAGACTTTAGATAAGGTTTTGGTTGCAAGGTCAGGATTTGATTTGCTAAGTATTTTAAATTACTGTTCCTAATCAGTTTGTAATAAAAAACATGGAGATTAAGTCACTGAGAGCTCAGAATTAACTTCTTGATTCTGCCTTGCATTCTTGTCTTTCAGAGGGAATTTTGTCTAGTTTTTCTCATTTACAAAAATTCATTATCAATGTAAATCTCATCCCCAGATGTTTGCGTATCTCTGTAAAAATACAGTTGTATCAGAGAAATAATGTTTTATTTTATAAAAATCACTTTTTCCTTGGTGCAACCCGAAGTGCTTGAATTGAAGTGCCTTCTAAATAAGAAAACTTATAAACTTGAAAAATGTAAGAGGGAAGGAAGCAGTTAGCAGGAGGGAGATAATAAAACACAACAAAGATACTACAAGCAGATGTGTCTGTGCTTCAGCAGCATCCTGTGAGCTGTCAGGTACCACTTAGCAGAGTGTAGCTACATCTGTGCCATTTGTTTTTTCTAAGAACAAAGGATGTATTCCAAGCAAGTTATTCCAGCAAAACCAAATAACTGCTGTTAATTTTTGGTTAATGTTACTATTTCTTTAATATTTTAAGTTTTGTGCTTATGATATTTTCCAAATGCATTTTCCTTTGTATCCTTTTTGGTCTCCTGGTCTGTACATTGTGTGAGATTAAGGCTTGTCTGTCTTGTTTTGTTTGCACATCACTAGCAAAAGAAAATTGACTTTATGGCAGAGATTTCAGGCAAGATGGCAATATGAATAATGAACAAATGCTTAATTTCCTGTCTCCTTATCCCAATTGATAGTGTCACTGTATTGCTATGAAAAATAACTCTGTATATGGTACAGTGCATATTAGGAAACTGGCCTCAAAATACCTTCATGTCTTGTGCTGAAATCCCATCCTGACAGGCAAAGCTGAATTTAGAGTGCTAAGGTTTTAAAAATACAGGGTTTCTAAGCAACAGTGTTTAGAGAGGGAACACTTCTTGTTCCCAGTTTTGCCTTTGACTGGCGTATCTATAAAATAGCTTAAACCAACAGGTTTCCATGCAGAGTGATTAATTTTGGTACTAATGAAATGGGGCCCTGCTACCTTCCTCTGCTCCCATGTTCTTGCAGTGTTTTGTGGGCAAGGTGCAGGATCTTGTGGTGAATGGGTTGCTTTGAGTGTTCTCTTGGTTTTACAAAGCATATTGTTCAGGGCTGGTTTTGTGAACAGCAGCTCAGCCATCCATAAAATAACATAAATTGTAGGATAAGAACTTGCAGAGGAAAACCTGGCATTGACAAAAATTCTTATTTAAATGTAATATCTGAAGGAATGGAAGAATGTGGTATCACAGACTATGGAAAATGCTGTTTTACTAAGAAAACAAGTTCTGCTTGTCCCAGTGTTGTGTGTCTTCCCCCTTCCAGATGATTTATGCAGTGACTTTCACAAGCCTCATGGCATTTCGTTGAATTCCAAAGGAACTGACATAGAGATGTGTGTGATAGGATTAAAACTCAAGCATCTGTCATTTAAATGCTAATCTCTGTGGATTAGGAGAATTTGGCAGTAATTACCAGAGCCAGTGATGGTGCATACTGATTTGAATTAATCCCTGATGTCCATTGCCCTGTGCTGGCAGAAGAACCAACCCCACTTTATGTCAGGGCCAAAGCAAGGAGAGATGATAGATGTTGTAACAAATAGTGGTTGTGGATGGCCTTTCAGAGGGTGCAAGGTCCTTTTGCATAGGTGGCTTTTTGTTAGACCCAGCTGCTGGTGAAAGGCTCCTCATGGCCTCGTGTGGCTGAGCAGCAGCTGGGTGTTTATAAAAACCAGTTTGGAGTAACTAATGCATGAGATCACCTAAAAGGAGTGCTGGGATATTAAGCAGCTAAAATAAAATGTTGCCTGTTGTAATTCAAACTCGTGATTTCAAAGATAGTCTGGTAAGATTTAATGATTAGTCCTGATTTTATTTTTTTACGGATGATCTAAAACTTGGACTAGTGATTTGAAAGAAATGGCAGAACCATTTTCATGAATCAGTATCAAGCTTATTTGAAGAGAGACTTACTTTCCCATATGTCTAGATTGTTGTAATGGTATTAATCTCTATAGAGTGTCCTGAATCCATTCCCACGTGCTAATGTTTGCACTGTCACATTCATATTGACGGATTTATGTGCAAATCCAGTCTTTTCCCTCCTGATTTGACAATTTAGAAGACTGCTGTTGCAGCTATTTCTCCTGCAGCCTTTGGACACTTCCTCATTAAATCTTGCTGAGTTTACTATCAGATGCTGCATTTTGAGTCATGGAATACCAGGGTGGAAGGAACATCATGGATCATCTGGTCCAACCATTTTTGGCAAGAGCATGCTCAAAGAATCATAGGATTGTTTAGGTTGGAAAAGACTTCTTAAGATCCAGCTTCTAACGCAGCCCTGCTGAGTCCATTAACCCATGTCCCTAAGCATCCCATTTACACAGCTTTTAAACCCCCCAGGGATGGTGACTCCTATGCTCCAGGGCTTTCCTGGGAATACGGTTCAATGCTGGACGGCCCTTTTGGTGAAGGAATTTTTCCTGGTATCCAATAGAGACAGCACCAGCTGCATCTTAGAAGTGACCGATGTTGGGGAATCCGTTTTGGGAGACCTCACTCTCTTTAGGGAATTCACTGGTGTCCAAACAGAACGTGTGGCAGCAGATTGTAAGTATAATTTATAATTAAAAAAAAAGCCAGGAGGTGAAAGTTATTTTTCAGTGCACCGGTTTCTTGGGCCTTTGTTTCTTATGTATTCTTTAGTAACTAATTCCTCCAGGACAGTTTACATCAAGATCTGCTTGGCTTCAGCAGGAGTGCGTTGAGTGAGCATGGGATGGAGTGCACAACTCAAGATCTAATCTAGCGATGGCGTGAGTGCAAGTACAGCTCTGCATTCATGCATTGCCCCAGGGATTCCACTGGGGCTCTGCCTGGGCACCCCGTTCTGCCTCCATGGGATAAATGGCAAATAGGAGTCATGTGTCTGAGAGCAGCACAAAGCTGTCAGATGCTTGTTTTAGCCAGACTTTACTATTTGTATAAACACTGTAAGCACTCTGTTGCAGAGCTTGGAAAACATTTTTGCTTTGCTTTCTTTGTTTTGGTTTGATTTTATTTGCATGGATTATTTTACATCTGAAGATATTGACCCAGTATAACCAACCAGATGGCACAAAAGGTAGAAAAAGGTTTTACAAGCAAAATTTGTTTCTGTCTGTCCTTTCTTTCCTGGAACATAAGTCCCCCCCCCAAAAAAACCCTATTTGAAACAATGAATGATTTACTCATAATGAATGTTAAAATATATATTCCAGATATCTGCTGGTTTGTGAATGTGGGTTCATGCTTTATTGAAAGTGGATCAGGCTGAAATGTTTATTTTAGACAATGATTCTGAATACTGAGGTGTACAAATATTAGTCTTTCATCTGTTTTCAGAACACGCAAATATTGGAAGATGAACTTGCTCATACTTCCACTGCCACTTGGGTAAAGTATTTTAGTCATTGAGGTACAAATTTGCTTTTTGTTGTCAGCTTGTTTTTCTGTGTATCTTCAGGATAATAAATATAGAGAAATTCATTATTGACTTCCTAGAGACTGGCCATCTGATTTATGGCTTCAAAGTGTCTCCATTTTATCTGTCAAAACTGATTTTAAACTTCATTTGTCTTCTGGTTTTGGCAGCGCTTTTTACCTTGAATTCAACTGTTTGACATGCATTGTACCAGAGTCACATTTTAAAAACATTTACAGTATGTTGCAGAAAAAGAGGTTCAAGTTGGTACATCTGCTTTCAATATTATGCATCTCTAAAGTGAAAACAATTTGAAAGCTGGCAATGGGAATGTTCTTGTTGTAGCTGTAAGCACAGCACTTAGGTAACTTAGAAGAATAGAGTAATAATTACAGAAAATGAATTGTCACAGAGTAACATTCTCCTGTGATTATCACCAATTACAGTTAGCAGCTCCAGCGGCCTTGGTGATTAGATGCAGAACGTGGTTTCCCTAGACTGAAAGATGGGCCATTTCTCAAAAGATTTGTTAAAAATTACTCTCAGAGATTGAATTCCTGCAAATGGGGCATTAACAGCCCCCTCAGGCCTGGCACAGACACCTCGCAGTGCAGAGCACTCAGCATCTCTGGCGCTGACAGAGCCTCCTGCTCTCCTGCCCCAGCGCAGCAGAGCCTCAGCTTTGGGCTCCTCCTCTCAGGCTCTCCTTCAGGCGCTGACCGCTGCTCCTTTCCTGGCTCTTGAGCTGAGCTGGAATAGAGGGAGGAGAGCGCATTGCAGGTGGAGGGCTGGTCCAGCACCACGGAACTCAGTCTGAGCTGAGACCTGCAGCAGTGGTGCAGCTCTGATAGAGGGCAAGAGAGAAATCTTGGCCAAGTACACACAGCTCCAGGGTCCCCTGTAGTGCCTGTGGCATTTAATCCCAGCTGCATAGGCTCGTTTTTATCAGAACTCCCTTCATCAGCCTTTCCCCATCTTGTGTGTTTTCACCTTACTGTCACTGTGTATTGGCTCTTTCCTGCACTAGTCTGGATGATTACCAGTAAGGGAATAGTGCATGAGTAAAGCTCATATGAGAGGATGTATCAGAAGAAGAAACACAGGATAATGGAAGCTGGGTGGATCTGCTGACAGTGCAGGTAGATCAGAAAGGCCTCAGGAATAGTCTGCAGAAAGGCCTGGAAGTGGAGTGAGGGTTGTGAATTCCAAGTCAGAGGTGGAGCCTGTGTTATGAAGACCTCCTGGTTGGGACTGTTTGAAGTAAGAGTGAAAGGCAAACTGAAGGTGCAGCTGGTGGAAGCTGCCTGTGATGGCTTACCATCCATTAAGCAACGCCAGAGACTGAATTTGTTAAGTGCTGGTAAGCAGACAGTTGTCAATAGAAGCAGCATGATTATGTTATGTTTGGATTTGTAATTGAGATTACAAACCAGATTGAATGTGAAGGTGAAGAGGGTGAAGACACAGAGAACTAACTAAGCTCTTTTAAGTTCAGACAGAAATTAACAGGATCCATCCTCTGGACAGTTCATTGGAATAACTTCTTCTCTTTGTGCATCACAGAGTTTGTCATGATTCCCACTGCTTAGAACAGAATAACCTGGTGTTGATGTGTGCAACCACCAGTTCAGAGGAGCCTGCTGAGGCTGACACTCCTGGTATGTACTCGCCTCAGACCTGCGTGGTGTGGTGTCGGGGGATTGTTGCCTGTGCTCTCATCAATGTAAGGAAGGATTTAAGCAGTTTCATTTGTTTCTCCATGTGCCTGATGCTGAGCCTGGGGTTTTTATTCTTTCAGTTATGCTCTGGAGCTTGGAATGCTTAACAAAGCCAGGCACAGGCAGTGCATAGGGATGAGAGCGCTGGAATAGAAAAATAAACAGTGGAAACCCACAGCTGAACTACCAGATGCTGGGGTTTGTCGAGACTTTTTTATAAGAACACAAGAACTCTGACTGGGGTCATTATCCCCACCAGCCACTTGTCAGTCTGAGTCCCTCTTTCTCTTTTCTTTCTTTCTCTCTCTCTTTTTTTTTTTTTTTTTTCCCTTGCCCCCCCATTTATGTCCATTCCTCCCTGTAAAATGTCCCAGTCCAACTGTGACTGAAATAACTGATTAGCTGCTGCTTCCCTGGAGGAGAGGGATGGACCCAATGCCCATCCAGGCAGGGTTGTCACCTCTGGAGACATTGCTGTGGCACTGGGCTTGCCTTAGGCTACAGAGAAGCAGATCACTGCACAGTGGGATGTTTAGGCAGAACTTTCCTTCTTCACTGAAAGGACTGAGGGGAAGTATGAGAGGTTCCCTGCTGCAGGGGCAGACCATGGGGGGGTGTGTGATCTCTCCCTGCCTCTTCTCAAGGTCCCTTTCCTACTTTCTGTCCTGCCAACCATTAACTGCTGGTCTTCACTACCAGACCTGCCCAGCCCCACCGTTGTCTCCTGCACTTGGAGAGGTTGGACATGCTGTGTTTGGCCCATGATGCAGACAAAAGATGGGGACACCTTTAGCTGCAGTTGTGCCAAGGCCACTGCTGCTGTGCTGAGTGGCACTGCCCCACCATTCCCCTGTGCTCTGCTGCCTGCATCTGTCAGTCTTTTAGGCTGTGAACTTGCTGAGGCAGGAGCCACATTTTTGGTCATTCCTGTGCAGAGTAAACTGCAATGGCAGTATAAACCTTTGTGCTTTGACAACATTAATGAATAAATAACGGGATATGGTGTAGAAAGTTCTCACTGAATGTGCAAAGAATGGCCCCCTCTCTGGTGCCAAGGGGAAGGAGGGCACAAAGTTCCCTCACACCTCTACCATGGCAAGTCTGTGTGCTTTGGACAAACACTACCTGTGCCTCAGAAGGAAAATCTGGGCAGAGGTCCTTTGAGGTGACTGCACTTCAGTCAGGTGAGAGTAGAGAGGCCATGGATGATCCGGAGCAGACCACAGTGCTCTGACCTCTGCTGGATGCACGTTCTGCAGCAGAGAGTGAAGAAACATCAGTGGCTTTAAAGGGAAAGCAAACCTGAAGCAGGTGCTACATGTGACTAGTGCATAGCAGTCATCAAGGGTCTGCGTCCAGAAGGAAGGTCAAGAGAGATTCCCACCAAAGCCAGGAACTGTTTTCTTTTTCAGCTTGTTTATTTTCTATGCAGTTAGCAAAACGTGACTCCTCATTATGGGTGGTGTTACCAGTCATTAGCTGTATACACATGGCTGGGGTTCAGTTTCACAGAAACAGGATACTTCACTTTTCCACACTGACTGAGAAGAGGGAAATGCACTGACGTACAGGGCATGTAGGCTTGAGCTTTGGGAAGCCACTCTTGCTTCTGTGAAACTGATTTCTACAGCACATGAGGTGGTTCAGTAGAGCTTAGTGCTTTCTAAGCATCTCCTGTGGCTGATAGTGCAGTGCCTGACCTGGGTTGGCCTGTGAACCACTCAGAGCAGTTGTGCCAGCCTAGCCCAGGCTGATACAGACACTGGAGCCAGGCTTGGATCCCCCCTGTAGCACCAGGACTTGGGAGCAAGTTCCACCAGCGTAGACATCCCTGCAGCATGCTCTGAGGAGCCCCAGCTTGGCTGTTGCTCGTGTCTCCTTTCCTTGCTTTGCTTCCTGGAAAACTACTGCTAATGATTTGCAGTGCAAATAATGCATGAGGCTCGCTTCTGTCGTATCACAAGGAGTGATTTTGGAGCTGTGCTCTTCTTGTATTTTGCCTCTCGCTGACTTGCTGACAGTGAGAAGGAAAAATTCTTGGTTTTCTCTTTTTGGGAACTTCCAGAGGTTGCATTCCTCCCCTTTAATCTCAGCTAATTTCTTAGTCAGCGTGCTCAGGATCACATGGATTTCTGCCAGGTAAGTAGGGATTTTTGTGAGCTGTAGTCTGTTCAGTCAGCAATCATTTTAGCTGTAAAAGGCCATGGCTTAGCGTGGGGCTCAGATGACACACACGTTCAGCTTCCAGCTCCTTTATTTTTTAAATGGTTTTAGTTACTCTCTGCTGTTTTTTGCAACCTAACCATAGGGTTTAGATCTATTCTGTAAAACTAGTGCTAAACCAAACAAGGCAAACTTAAGAAAGGCTTAATTAAAATAACAGAAATCTCACACTCACTGAATCAATTGCTGGAGCTCTTTTTGCCTGTAAACAAAAAATTCAAATGGCTGTTTTCCCCCCCACCCACCAGTTTCATAAGTGGTTACTGAGCTTCTGCAGTTGCTACATTCCTTAAAAAGTTGTTATTTCTTTTTTGGTCACACACTAGGGGACTCCATTGTTTTCAGTGGTGCCTATTGAGTTAGGCCCATCGACAGCAGAACTCATTCTGGGTCATTAACTTTGGAGGCACAGTAGAATAATTTGGTGACTTTATTCTGTTTCTTAGCAGACACTTGTAATAAAGTCACGCACACACAAAACCAGAATAACCATCCTTCTCCCTTCCTGAAAACGCTGGGAGTCCTAAAGGACCTCTTAAAGATCTTTTAAAGGACCCGTTAAAAGTCCATTAGAATTCGTAAAGTTGTGTTTAGGCACATACTAAGCAGAAGTAGCAAAACAATGCTGCTGTCTTATGTTACTGATTCTAGTGCTGTGCTGTTCTAGTGTTGACAATTTAACAAGGTTCCCTGGCAAAACTGGCCTTGTTTAAGAGAAGATTCACACAAAGGGTTCATGATCTGGAGAATATACTGTAGTGTGAGAAAATGAAGAGGGCAGACAGTTAATCAGTGAAGGTAGGAACCAAGCCTGAAGTTACCTACAGAGGGAGAGAGTGCCAGGTATGTCATGTGTTTTCACCTCCCACACAAAGTCATAGTGTGAGGCCCAGTGCCTGAACTCAAGTCAAATTGAACCTATTTAAAATTCATGCTGAGAACCATGGAACAAACTGCTACTGAGGCAATTATCCATCATTTAAAGATTCCACTATGAGATTTGATGTCTTGTTAAAAGATGCACTCAAGATCCAGCAGTGTGTGGTTAAACTAGATGGAGATATCCCAGAGGAAATACAATGCACCAGGCACACTGGCATTCTTTCTGGGCTCAGCCTGTAAACTGTGTGGTCTTTGGAAGTTTCACTCTATTCCTGTGCTATGCTTGCTATTCACAAACTCGGTCACTTCACCCTCGAGGTCTGTTTTGTACTTAGAAATAGTTCTTATACAACATTTGGTCCTGACGTTGAGGGAACCTTGCACACCTTGTGGTCACACTTTGTGTGCAGTGAACATTTTCATCTCCATAGCTCCTAATCAGCCTTTTTTTGCCAGCACCAAAGTCACAGAAAAAGGCACATGATCAGGGTTAGCAGTGTGCTGATGTGATGGTGAAGAGGAAAGGAAAGGAATGGAGTGTTTGCCCAGAGTTGTAACAAGCTAAACTTCCTTTATCTGAAACCGTCAAATCTAGTCTGAATAGAATTTCATTCTGTCCATGGCTCTCTGCTCACTTTGGTTAGTCAGCAGTATTTACTGAGTTCCTGGCTGCACTCTGTGGATCTCTAATTGAGCACTGTTATTAAAATGCAGATGTCAGAATTCAGTGTGCATCTTTAGATACTCATTTCTGGAAGACTTCCTAACTCTGATCCTGCTTTTTCTGGTTTTGTAGTGCTGTTCATTTCACCGCCTGTGGCAGAGACTCCTGACTGACAACCAGACAGGAACAGAACTGGCTCAGAGGCAGTGTGATTAATGAATTACTCTCAGTTCCATGGGATGGTTTGGATCAGCATGCTAGAATGATTTCATGCCTTGACATATTCTTGATGGCAAGGATGGTCAGCAGAAAAATTGCTATAGGTCTGAAGAGTCAGCCCTAATTAGAGTTTTGATACTTCTCTAACACCAGAGTCTGACCATTGTACAAATATGTGCATGTTCCTGAGAAATTTTGTTTGGTGTTTTGTGCTGCTAAGTTGTATTTTGGTATGAGGGGACCTTGGTGGAGGCAACCTTTATCTCTGCATGTGGGCATTTCAGTCCATTCTGGGCTTTCGAGGCATTTTTCCAAGGGCAGTTTGATGCAACAGTAAAAACCAACAGCAAAACTGGATCAAAGGTTCATTAATCTCATTATTTTCTGTCCTACCCAAGAAAAAAAGATAAATTCATCCAGATAAGATTTAACTGCTGGATCTGCCTGCCATTGTGCTGCTGGCTCTCTGTGAAAGAAGCCTGTATCTGCTACCAGCTGCAAAGAGCAGAATCTGATAGTGAAAAGTGTGGAAAAAAAAGGTGTATAAAGTACAGAAAAAGGACTGCTGGAGACAGTTCAGAAGAAAAACAGAGGGAAGAGATCAGAGCTCTGGAAAACATGATTTATGAGAAAAAAACTTGAATAATGAGAGCTGTGTAACACTGGCGAGAGAAGACTGAGCGGAGACAGCCTACAAAAACATAAAAGGTTGCTATGGAGGACAAGAGAACAGACTCCTCTCCGTGTCCACGTTGGACAGGACAGTATGTAACAGACTATGTTGTGCTAAGGGGCTTTTAAATTAGACATAAAGAAAAGAATTCCTGAATCAAGTGAAAAGACTGTATCATTTGCTGGAAATGCTGGGGAATTGCTGGAGCCTGTGAAGTAGGTTGGTCAAACACCCTCTTAAGTTTGTGAGGCTGGATTATGCTGTAGGGACACAGGACAAAGTAAATCATGTTCTGAAGACTCTTTCAGCCCTGTTTTTCATGATTGCATAATGTGTTTGTCAGAGCAATGGGCTTCTCATGGTTACAGCAATCCTTTTGTATCTGTTTCTTCATGGCATATCCAAGTTCATGTAATCCCTGAGATACCTTGTTCACAGGGTTTGTGTGGAAAGTGCAGACCCAGTTTATGGAAGGCAGCATTGCTAAATAAAAATAGAGTGCTCTGCATACCTCCTAATCCATAGCAACTGCCCACTGTCATCACTGGGAGATTCACAGAGGCCTTCTAGCAGGAGCTAAATTTCTCATTGTTTATTCAGTGTTCATGTAGGACAGCACCATTCAGTGAGAGAATACTTTTCCTTTTTATAGCATTCTGTGGACTCTTTAATTTTTCTTCATCCTCATATCTCTACTTTTCTTCTTCCCTGTGCCTTCACCTCTTCACAGCAGGTTCCACAACAGTGTTGTTTTACCCTGTTCCACAGTCTGCTAAAGAACCCCACAGCAGAACAGGTGCTGGTGGGGATGCCTTGGTTATCCCCAGAATCTGACATTTGGAAGAGGTGGATGCAATCAGGATGTTCAGTCCTCCCAGCCGATGTCTGAAGCTGCCCCATTTTGGATAGATACCTGAACTAGTTACATTTAAGTCATAGAGTAGGTTTTTTTTCCTGTGCTACATGGCATATGGATATTTATTGCACCAAGAACTCATGTTTGACACTGTCCTTCAGCAGACTGTGCTTACTGGTGATACATTGAGTTGTATCTTTAACAAGCACTGCATCTGTCTGCTGCCCTAAAACTGCAGTCAGAGGAGAGTCTGCAAGAGGCCCACTCATTGGCACTGAGTGCAGAAAGGTAAATTCAATTTGAGTAGAATTAGTCCCAAGCATAGTTCTGGTAAAATAGAAAACGACATCGCAAATCACTTGATGTTAAATGTATTTCAAATCAAGCCATGAAGTAATGCCAAAATCCTGGCAGAAAGAAATGTCAAACAATGCAAACAGCAAATGAAAAGTTGCAGGGGTAGGCTGTTGCTCTTTTCAGCATATGTTGTGGAAACTGTTTGTTTGTCTTGAATTTTCTTTCTGGCAGTGTTAATTCTCAGCTGCAAAGAGGCCATTACTGTATTAGGTATCAAGTGTTAAACGATCAAGGAAATGGTGTAGGTGAAACATTTGCCTCTTATGTGGTAGCAATTTGAGTTTTCATTGTAAAGAATTATTCTGTGTAAGAGTACAGAGATGTTGCTGCAGGATGTGGGTTACTTGTTAGGTATGAGAGGTCTGCAGTGAGTCTGGGTGGAGGTTGTGTGTAAGAGGATGTCTCCTTTTTGGTAAGAGCATGGAGGAGCCAGTGCAGGTGTTTTAGGAGAATGTGTAATCTTCAGCAACCAAATGCATTTTTGCTGTAGCTTTTCATCCTTGATATATAAAGAACCAGAAAACAATGTGTGGAAGCTCTTGCAACAAGTAAGCTTGAAGCAAAGATAGCAGTGGAAAGGAGAGACTCATGAGGAGTCTCATAGGAAAGGAGCTTTGTTCACACTTCTTGGAGGACCAGCAGATGGAAAATAACCCATAGCTGGCAGTGATGTGCAGGTTTGCTGACTCCCCTCCATTGTACTCCCTGTGTGTGTTGGACATTCCTATCGCATGGCAAGTTCTTTGTAGACTCCAGTGCATTTGGATTCCTGTTAGGACTCATTTTCTGTCTCTTCTGCCTGTGAGGTGACTGGTTTCCAAATGTATGTGTCAGAATTACATCCACGAGACTGATGTGCATCCACATCCCACCAGACCTTCTCCTCCACCCAGCTTGCATTGAAAAGACCAGAATGCTTTCTACTTACCAGTTACCTCCATTGCTCAAAGTTTATTTTTCTGTGTAACCCCAGGGGATCTACAGTGATTCTTTGTGGCTCTTCTGACTCAGTGACACTTCAGGCTCCTAAAACTTTGAGCCCAACATCTTGATGGAAATATTTTTTGTTGTGTTATTTTTTTTTTCTTTCTAATGTATTTAGTGTACTGCTGAGCCAGGCAGACATAAAATTCCTTCTTGGAATATGTTTATATAAGACATATGCAAGGTGCCATATGGCAAAACCCCAGCTTCCATTCCCTGCACATCCTTGTGTTTCAAATGTTTGGGAGAGCCCATACCCCTGTGGAGTCTTTACATGGTCTGCTGGCTAGAACTTCCATGGAAAAGAGAGACTAAATGGGCTAAGTAAAATATAGGGGAGGGGAGATCTGGGAGTTTAAAAGTTCAGGGCTTAGTAAGTAAATGGGAAAGCAATAACCCACATGCAGTTCATGGTAGGCATGCTCTGGATATTCGGGAATTAAATGACTTAGAGGACAAAACAAAAGGAATAGATTTTCTCAGTCTATGCATGTATGAAAAGACCCTGATTCCCATTGGAGTCATGTAATCAATTATGAAAGCATCTTTGCAATGGGAACGATTCAAGTACCTCATCACAAAATGTGTGAACTTCTGTCTTGGAAGAGTCACTGGATTTCTTTCAGCCTGCAGGCTCTGTCTAATGGCAGGGTGCTGTGAAAACCCTGGTGGTGTCCTTTTAGAGCAGCAACAGAGACAAACCAAGGGGGCCAAGGCCACGTGAGAGTGTACATAACCTAAACAATGTATAGTTGTCTTAAAGCTTACACCAAAAGCACATTTATTTGGGAGGTGTGGATATCCTGTCTATCAGAAATACTGAGAATTAAACCTATTCCAAACATGGTCTTCTTAAAGAAAACAGAAAAAGTAACACATTGAATTTCATTACATTGAGCTTATATTCTCCAAGTGCCCATTAGGAGGGTTTGGGGATTTCCTTTTAATTAAAATAATGTTTGTTGAGCTTAATATTTTCCTAAAACATCTATTTTTAATGGTTTTTTCCCTGTTACTAAAATCCAAGTAGTGAGGAAGGATAACTGACCACAAAAAAGGCCAGATGTGCTGAGAACAATATTTTTCAAATTGCCTGGCAACAGGAAAAGGGTGATTCCAAGCAGAAGAGACTCTGTAACAATGAATGTAATGACAAGACCTGTGTTTCATCCAGTTATGAAAGGTTTTGTCCTGATTGTCACAAAAGAGGCCAATAGTCTGCTCTCACCTCTGCTTGGGGTGTACAATTTAAAGGTCTGAGATCCAAACAGAAGCCAAGAATGTCGAGTTTCAAACCTGCTTGTAGGGAAAGACTCCTTTTGCTAGCAGACAGTTTATTTCTGTATTTTTCTGAGAATCTATTCACTATTGCCTAAAATAGTTCTGTCCTTACACAACTAGAGTCTAACTCAGAACATCAGTTGAGGCTATGTAGTCACTGGAACTAAAGCTCATGGCGTGTGTTTTCCTGAATCTTGGCTGTACTTGCTAAGTTTAAAAAGTGTTGCACAGGTTTCAGATAGAAATCTAAACTTATTAACATTGCAGCTGGTTTAGCAGTGAAAGATGTAGTAGATGATTATGTGTTCTTTGCTGCCTTTAAAATACCATGATAATGTCAAATATGGGAGCCAAATCTATCCACATGCTCTAAAGTGAAAAGGTTACAGATCTGTAAACTACTGAACTGTTTTCAAATTGTGTTAAGCTGAACTGATACAAAATTAACCATGCTGCTTTACTCAATAGTGCCAACCGTACACATTTACTCTCCTAAAATACTGTATGTAGTCTGCAAAAATAAATTCCCCAGAACAGACATATAATGCAATCCAAATAACTAGTTTTAAAAATAAATTGAACATGAAATAACAAATATGGATGTAGCCAACACTTAGGGTCCAGAATTTACTAGAAAGACACACATGGCTTGTATTTATCTTTCATGAGTTTTCAAGATTGATACTCAACAAATTATTTCTCTATCTGGGTTGTTTTAGTTTACAAGGGTTTTCTTAGCCCTTCTGTCTTCACTCATACATCAATGTGAGAGTAAAGAAATAAGTATTTTTGTTGTTGGATTTTATTGCATGGTTCATAAAAATTTGAGGAAAGAGATCCTTCTTTTTTACTCTACTCTTATTCAGTGCTATTGGTTTTAATCCTGATCTTTCATAGGTTTTTGTCATCTGTATCTATTTGGAATCAGGCAGAGGATCTGCCACCCTTTTTGAAACACCAATGCAGGACAATTTTGGTCTTCACTTGACTCTCACTATATATTATGGTCTGCTTGGTGATAAAGAATATTTTGGTTTTCACTGTGTTTTTATTAAGGTAGTGTACAAGCATTATAAATAAATGAAGCCACGTCTCTACCAGCTGTATCAAACAGACCTTCAAATGTGAACAGGTTGTAACTGATGCAGAGATCCAGGGTGAACCTGGGGTGTGGTGTGAGCTGCTTTGTTCCTCTTTGACACAAGAACTCTTGAATGCAGCAATGAAAATTTAGTGCTATTCCTGTTAACCATTTCAGTGCTCAGGGAAGGGCAAACAGCAGCAAAAGAGACTCAGGAGTGCAAAACTTTCCTCTGTGAAGTAGTGAAAAGCCCAAATGTCTAGAGGTTTCTTGTGTATGAGATGGTGCAAATGACTTTGAAGAAACTGGCCAAGAAAAAATCTGAACATTCCTTCTTTTTGGATATCTAGGCCAAGATCTGGAAGTCCTTGTTTAGGATGTCTTGTTCTAAGTTCTAACTAAAAATACTCAAGTGTTACACTTGGGTAAAGTCTTCTAAGGCTGTAATGGCATCTTTGGCTAATCACTCCAGCTACTTTAAAATGCTTTTCCTTCTCTTAAATTGTGTCCATAGTAGAAAAATAGACTCACACTTACACCCTGATAATAGGGGTTCACTGAAACAAAGGAGGAGCCATGTTTTTCCCCAAGGCATAAAAAATCTGTCTCCACAGTCACACAGTTGGGCCTGCCTTGTAAGGGGTGTAAGAACTCTAGTATCTATTTACCATCCTTTGCTTTCTTTTCCTTTGCTGCTTTTCTGGCCCTAGGCTTGGGATCACAGAATTAAGACAATCTCTCCCACTCACCATAGAGAATGGCATGACAGGCATAAAAACTTTAGCAAAGTGTTGGTTTTGTTGTTACTATTGAAAGTGTCAGAAATGGCCTATTTCTGAATCACTTTGAAGATTCTGTGTTTTGAAGCACTCAGTTCGTTCATTAGCTTTTTCAATCAGCAGTGCAGTGCTGTGAATCTCTCTGGATGGGTTTAAATCACTGACTGTGTAGGAGTTGTGGCAGTCACTCATCCAGGGCTGTGGGTTATTCAGCATTTGTTATATGGAATGAGTGTGGGTACAGCACCTTCTCCCCCGTGGCTTCGCTGTGTTGGCAGCTTTTGAGTTAAAAATTTCCTCTCAGTGGAGGGATGGGATGGCCTCTTCCAGTGTGGATGATTTTCACTTGTTTGAGTAAATCTGGTACTGTTTGGTCTTTCACTCATCTCACGTGACTCGTCCAGCTGCCAGTAACAGCGTTCCATTTCTCAGTGTTGTCGTGGTAAATTTTGGACATCACATCCAAACAAAACCAAGAATGGCAATTTTTTTTTTTTTTTTTTAACAAGAAGTAATTAAAGAGAATGAACAGTAAGAAAAAAAAAGGCAAATGACCTAGTTTGGTCTTTGCCGCAAAACCCACAACTCTCTGGGGATATCTAGTATGTTAGGCAAATATTTCAAATCTGTCTCTATTTCGAATGTGAGTCATTTCAATTAGACATCTTTCAGTTATTTGTTCATTGGTCTTAATTAGGTAAACTCTAAAGCACTGCAACATGCATTTATTGTTGAATAATTACCCTTTTGGTAAGTTTTCTTGCTCTTATCTTCATATCCTTAATAGCTAATTTTGTCAGTAAGGGTGAAGCCTTCTTGAATAGTAAACAAAGTGTTCCCTAGGGAAGAAAGAGAGTTATTGCCCTTTAGTAGGGGTTGATCTCATTGTTGGACAGACAGGTTTACCTTTGTGTAAGGAAATGTTCTGTTTTGTTCTAGGAGAATTTACCCCTAAAAAGAAATGTAGGGCCGATCCTACAGGTCCTGACCTGTGTGAGCTGTCCTTCCTGAGGTGTAGCCTCATCACAGTCCATGGAAGCAATTCTCATGTGACTTTATCTGGCATAAATCAAGAAAAAAACTCCCCCAAAGTCAGTTTACCCCAGAACGAAAGAAGCAAGATACCAAAAATTGAACTAACTTGATTACTCATATGGAAGGAATTGCCTGATTGCAGCCTTTGCACACTACTGTATCAACTCCTTCAGTTCCCTTGTGAACACTTAAATGTGAAGATATAAATCAAAACTGCAGGACACAAAAAGACAAAAGTTACCTTGATGGATTCCACTTCCATGAGATCCTTCTGGAAACCATTCTGCTTTTATTAGATTTTACTCTCTGTAAATTAGGATTAGTTTTTTATATGGATTTATGGAATAGCTATGGTATAGTGCAAGCAGGGTGAACCCTCTGGTCGAAGGCAGGGGAGTGTGTGCTCTTTTCATCTGTTATTGGTAACTTACAGAATGTGGGTTAAAGGCCCCTCGATACCAGTGAAAGAAGAGATCTGGTTCCAGACATGGAAAGTGCTTAAATCTTACGTGTGCCAGCCAGTGATATTAATATTGTATAGAACAGCCAGTTGTCAAAGGGCCAGATTCTGTTCTCAGTTACAGTGGAGTAAAGTGGACTTTTTCCCTTTTTTTCAGAGGTAATGAATTCGCTTTCACATGTGTTTGGACACTTGAACACTTGGGTTGTCTGTGTTCGGACATAATCTCACAGTTCTTTTTTTAGTTGCTGTGGGGGAAAAAACCCCTGAGCTGCTGGTGCTGTTCCTTGTCCGTCCTTGTTCCAGCTCACATGTGGTGAGCACATTTCAGAGGCTTTGGTGCAAGTGCAACTGCACTCAGGGCACTGTTGGGCAAGAAATTTTTAGCTCTTACTAATGAATCTGTTAGGTACTCTATGAAGGCAAATGGATTAGCTGAAACAGAATTTCATGGGTTTAGCGTAAGTGTTCTGTTCTTTTGCAGGGAGCAAACGTGTTCTCTGATTTGACAGCTACAAGAGAAGATAATTATTTTTGACAGCACAAGGATAATGTTCATGTTATTCTAGGAAATCTCTGTCTCCTCACAAACAGGTATCAGTGTGTGCTACAGTTGGTATTGCTGAGCTTTGGAGGAAGCTTCAAGTTTCTATGTTTTGATAATAGGATAAAATTGGTAAGGTACATATTTAGAAAGCCCTAATGAATTTCAGACTTGTGTCATTTGGGGAATGAGAAAGTGTTTTATTACAAGTCCAGTCTAAATCTTAAACACTTAAAAAGGATCTACAGTATTTTGGAGGGAAGATACATCTTGACTGTATTCCAGGTAATACTGCTGTTGGAAAGAGAGGAACTGTGAATTGGGTATTGTAATATGATTGATTTACCATCTTCCCTTGGTAGTGTGGCCTTTAAAAACTTATTCATATTAAAAGTGTATTTAGATACTGTTTAAATGTGATTCATCTACCCCAATTAACAGTCAAAAGTCTTACTGTACAGTCCTGTTAAGGTAGGTAGTAACCCTAAAGTGAGTTAAATTATGATGGGATAAAGCCAGAATAGGAATGGAATAAAGCCCGATGGAGCTGCAGACTGCAGAGGATATAATGATGATTTATGTCGTGGTTACAAGCAGAGCAGAGCTGATGGTCAGAAAGATCACTATAAGCTGGAAGGCCTCCAAAGTGATCTTCTCAAACGCCTTGATCCAAACCCACCGAATACAACTGACTGTGCAGGCCAGAAGATGCTGCATTTGTGTTCAATGAGAGATAAATAACCAAGTTTACAGATCCTTTTTCCTTTGCAATTAATTTTGCTTCCTTGTGAAACCTTTCATTTCCACTGCCTTGTTGAAAATGCAAGAAATTTGGAAGAAAATCCAAAAAGAGTTTACGAAATACTTGTCAGTGGAGAGAGTTCGTAGTCAAAGCCTTATCTTTTTATTTTTTAACTTATATTTTAACAGTGAACGGTGGCTACAACCACTGCAGTTTGATCTCTGAGAAGAAGAACATGATGGACATGGAGATGACGAGTGGCTCGGTGTGCAGGCAAGGTCTGTTCCTGCACACGGGGAGCTCCCTGGTGCGGGACCACGCGCTGTCCCGGGAGAGGCTGCTGCACGTGGGCCTGGCGCACTCGGACCTCAGGTACCGCCCCAGCTTTCACCACCTCGTGCCCTTGGCTGCACCCCAGTGCCACCGTGTCACCAAATTGCTGCCTGGGAGGCAGGGATGATACCTCCTCCCCACCCAGTGTCCCCCACACGGTGATTGGGCATGCCGCTCACCTAGAGGAAGCCAGTGCCTCTTGTATTTCTACAGCATTTCCCTGAGTGAAGTATTTGCAGAGTTCCCATGCTGCCACGTCCTTGGTATCTGCTTTTAAGGCCGTAATGTGAAAATTTGGTCTCTGGTTTTGATATATACACTGTAGTTGGATATGCTATTAACAGAATCTCTATTTAAACATTTGCTATAAATTAATTACATGAAAACACAGAACTCCATTATTTTTCTGTTGTTGTTACAAATTTAACATTACCAGATTTTAAACAAGTACCCTAAACAGACATCCATTGTGAATAGAAACCTGCTACAAATTAAAATCTGTCCATCTGTTTTAATTATGCTGCTTTTTGGCAGTGGATGTAATAGGAATAATCTTGACCTTTTTGAAGAGCAGTAGAAAAGAAAAACCTCCATAAAGTTGCAGCCTTTATCTTAGGTACTTGGAATATTTGGCACTCTGTGGATGGACCTATGAGGCTGAAATTTCCATAGTCACAGCAAAGGGAAATATGGCCTACAGCTTGGTCTTGAAAATCCAACTGTTCCTGATTTTATTATGCATATTCATGCCTTGTTTCCCCTTTTCAGTTTACTGGTGGGGTAAGAACTTCAGTGTTTTCAGGAGAAGGAGGCACGGTAATGTGGCAAGAAAGCGGAAAGACTTATTTGCATGTTTGTTTGTTTGCTTGTTTGTTTGAAAAGGATAAATAATATCCATGCGACAACAAAACAGTCCATTGTTGCTGCAAGGATTCGAAGGTGTCTTTGCAGCTGGATGGAAATCTGCTCCCTCCTGGTTTCTTTATGGCTCAATGTGGGACTGGCAGTTATCAACCTTTTTTTTCATTCTGTCAGTAATGGCAATTATGAAACAAAGATAATTAGGGCAGGAGCAAACAAAAGGAGGAAGAGAATACTCTGCTTAGATCTTTTTGAACCTTTTTGTAAATTTTATAATGAGGAAATGACAGGTACCTTCATACCTGGCATCACAGTACCCACCCTCAGAAATCTGAACCCCTTCCAGCCCTCATTTGGAAGAGGATTCCCAGAACAGCATAAAGGATTGTCAGCTGCATAACATGAGAAAGCAGCAGGTGATAGGCCTGATTCCCTCCCCTCTGCTTTGTGGCATGGTCTAAAGCCTTGAGACTCTGGTGCCTCTAAGTTTGGAAATGTTTGAAGAGTATTCTGAAGGACATTGCAGGTTGTTTTGTGTCCCACTGGTCATGCTCTGCTTGTATGTCCACCTGGCTAACAGTGCGTTTGTCTTGATGGGATTTGCAAGATGAAGCCAATGCCCAGCTCTGCTCTGTGGTCCTCACAGACACAGTGTCTCCTTCTATCCCAGTGCTTTTCATCAGACACATGGCACAGAGCCAAAGCCTTGGCATTTAGGAGAAGGTGGACAGCATTTCAGACCATTTCTGTTCGTGGTGTTTCTGATGCTAAAGATTCTTGACAAGCAAGTAACAGAAAACATGGTCTTTCCCCGAAGATCTGAAAACAGGAGAATGTAACAGGTGGGAGTGATGCCCAGGAGAGGAGTGAAGTCAGTGGGAGCCAAGGGTGCTCTGTGCCTCCCCAGATTTCAGCTTTCATCAGAAAATCGATGAGAGAAGTAGGGCTGGAATTGTCAGATAGTGGAGCACATGGACATCAGGGCAAACTCTCTTTGGTTGTTCTGCCCAGCTCTAATGACCAGCACAGAAATACAGGGAGACAAATTCAAACAATATCTCTGGGTAGAACTTTGAACCGCTCTGCATTTCTAGGTTATGGAACATCCAAGGAAAAGCCAAACAAACCAGGGAGCACTTCCCCTGGCAATCAAAAATCTCCCTCAGGGTTTGGGGTTTTGATTGCCTTTGTCCTTTTTGAGCTTCAGTGCACTGAAACTTGTTATCCCCTTCAGCTTTTCCTTGAAATTTGTTTTCCCTTGGAAACAGTATTCTAGGGATGACTGCCTTAGTCCAAGAATCATGATCCCTCTTCTCCCTGGCCCCTTTTCCCCACTCAGTTAATAACTTCTAAGCTGTGCAGCATAATTGCTGCTACATTCTATCTGTGAATGCAATGTGTGTGGGACTGGAAAAGTCCCAATACCTTCCTCACCACAACTGCAGGCAACAAACAGCTAATGTTGGCCTTTTGTCAAATAATCCATTATCAGCCACGGCAAACCCGCCCACACTGCGCTCAGTGCTCGGCATGTAAAACCCAGGGAAGACATCAGAGCACTCGGATAGTGTTGCACGGGGTCCCTGGATGTGCAGCAGAACAATCCCCTCCAGCTTCTTAAAACTGTCAGTTATCACCGGGTGCACATTTCCAGTGGCAATTGAAGGCATGTATGTTTTGTAAATAATCCGGAGATTTCAGATACAGTCATCTTTTCCTCTGAGGGCAGTTGGGAGCTGCAGCGCTTCTGGCGTGGTGCTACTGGCCTCGTGCTCTGGCTCCAATTACCACGTAAGGGAGTCTCTTAGGAAACACTGCCTCAGTATCCTCTGAGAGGCTGCTGTTACTCTTCAAAGGCCTTACACTCAGCTTTCATGAGCTTAAGCAGCAATTCTGTTCCCTTAGACTGTCCATCCCTGGTGCATGGATGCTGTTTTGAAGAGTGGGTTTTGGGGTATGTTCTTCTGCTGACCCCACTCTCTTTCCAGGATTGCTTATCTGGAAGTCCCCAAAAGCTGCTGGGGCTGATCTGTGTCCACGGTGCTTGTTGCACTTCCCTGCTCTCCTTTGTCCCTCTCATCTTGCCTGTTTATTCATATACATTTATATTTGGCTACTGTCCAGAAACTGTGAAATCCTTACAGCCAGCACAGCCTGTGGGTACCAGGCCTGGTACCTGCTCCATGGCTTTAACAGCAAAATGCCAGGGGCAAGGAGTCAATGGGCATAAGGGGAACCACCCTGCAATTGCGTGTCAGACACCTCGTGTAGCTCCTGCACTGGTTTTGTTTCTGTGCCACTCTCCCCTTAAGCCCCCCAGGGCAGGGAGGAGTGAGCAGGGCTTTGCCTACAATAGTGATGGCAAAGTTCTGCCAGGAATACAGGAAATTTGTGTTAATGCAGCCTTGACATCAGGTACCCCAACACTCAAACATCAGGAAATTGAAGGAATGTCAGATTCTCCCAGCAGAGTTAACTAACATGGGATGTATAATGTATATAAATATACAGTGCTACAGAGAAAACTGCAGATCCTGGAGAGGACGTGGTTCTGATCTGCACCAGCAGCCTGTGCTTATCATTGTGTAGGCAGAGAAGGGATAAGACACATCTGTGGCAATGGGAAGCATGACTTTAGTGCCCTCATCTTATTTGCTTTTGAAACAAGGCATTCCAGCTTGCCTCGTTGTTCAGAACTCTCTTTTGTATGTCTCAGAATCTGCACTGCAACATCACATCAGTACAGTCTTGACTCTGAGTAAGATCCTGTGCTGGAAATGCTGTTCCTGAGGATTTTGGAAACCTAGTATTTCTCAGGACAAGGATGTTTGTGTCCATCCTGCAGGTACTCTGCACTTACTCCAGCTTAGTCAAAAACCAAACTTCACTCATGGATTTCTGGCAAGATGGGAGCTTTACATAAAGCTTAATAATACGACACCAATTATCACAGGCTGAAATGTAAGGCTTGGGTTAGCTTTATATGATGTAGGAAATGTGTTGAGTTTACTTTAGCCTGAGGCTTTGGGACCACTAAACTGTGATACAAACTGAATTATTTAGAAGAGTTTTCATACAGCAGAAACCAAGTAATAGGAAATGCTGTGCCTGGCAGGGCATGCTGTAAAGCCTTTCTCAGAATGAGTTAAAAACTTTCACTGAGCAAACAGAGCAGGGTTTCCCAAACACGTGTAATAAAAGTATACTTATGCCACATATTTTACAGACATATGGTTCTGTAAATGTTAAAAAATAATCTTTGAATGCTGCTTGGTTTGGTTTTTTAAAATATAAATTTGCCATCTGCAGAAACAGGTGCTTTAAGTTTACCCTGAGACCAACTGTGCAAACCTAAAGGGAGAAATTCTAAACAATGGTTTATGGAAACCTCTAAAACTTCTAAATGTACTGTTTTAAACTTTCTGGTAGCAGACGAACGATCTGATTGTTCTGTATCAGTGGATGGTGAGGAATTCAACTTCTCTCATGATCTTAAAGGGGTTTTTTTACATTAAGCCCTATTGGAGCATAGAAACCTGTCTGTAGTGAATGCCGTGTTCCCAGTTGTGTGCCTTGGACAAGTGCCAGTTTTTGACAACCCTAATTTCATGGGAAGGAAGTATTTTTGGAGCTTTTGATTGTTGTTTTTTTTCTGTCCCTTTTTGTTCTTTTGAGAGCTATTACCAAGGAAGTTCTAGAAGTTATCCCAGCTTCCCATCTTATTATTAGTGATGGATTAAAGGAAATAATAGTGATAAAATTATCTAAGGTGTAAAATAAATGCAGTTTATTCAGCGGCTTCATAGTTTAATGTATAGATGTCCAAAATACTTTTATGTACATGTGTTTCATGCTTTAAAATACGTCAGACCTGCCATAGCCGTGGTGTCACACACAAGCTGCCAAACGGCTGGATTTTCTTCAGTTTTTGTGGTGCTAGCATCAAAAAAGCATAAAACTCATTTCAGTGGAACATGTCAGCTCAAGAGCCACGGGACACCTCTCTGGAGGGTTTATTAGCTCAGGTACAGCTTTCCTGCACACAGATGTGCTGTTTCCTCTCCTTGGTCTGGCACGGGGAAGCCATAGGTTAAACCCTCCCATGCTTAAGGGATATGTAAGGAACACCCTCTGCTCCTAGGAAAAAGCACACAGTTGGATCATCCACAGTAAATGTTTATAGCTGAGATAAAATGTTTTATTTTAAGCCATAAACCAGTTGCTAACTGCTTGGAAGAAAATGTTAGGAGGAAATGTTTCTTAATGCAGTGCTTTTCTGAAAAGTCTTTTGTGGAGTTCCTCAAGGTTCTGCATCATCAATGAATGGATTCAACACACATCAGAAATTACAAAAAATCTCTTCTGCAGAACAGAACTGTGATTTACAGTCCCATGCCCTCTTTATTATGAAAAATGGAGATGGGAGTACACAGGCTGCCATTTTAAATTTACAGACTGTGAACTTTTTATTTTGTGGAAGTAAATACTCAGCTGATCTCACATTGATTCTGGAGTACTGGTTGAAAGGAACCAGTTCTTTTGCTGTACTCCCTTTTTCTCCAGTGATCTGGTTCCTTTTTTAATTTAGTGAAGGAAAGCATGTCTCTGACATGCAAGCAAAGCTCAGCTTTTTTGTGCCAACAAGAATGCCAAGGCATTTTCTCAGTGTGCTCTGAGGAATATGACAATATTTGAATAATTTGAAAATGCCCAAAGTTCTCAAACTTCATTCTCAGCTATTGTTTTGCCCAATCTATTATGCATTGAAAGCCTTGATTGTGATTGATGAATTGCCTGTAGCAGTGGAGGGAAGATTCTCTGTTCTGTGTGTAACCCTGTATAAAATTAATCCTGTGTAAAACAATGCTGTCTTTACAGAGGTTGGAGAGAAAGCATTGCAGATTTTTTTTGGTGTAATTGCTGCATTAGACAGACAACATTCAGCAGAGAGCAGGTGCCTCCATTCTGCAGGGCTTAACAAGTGTCATGTCTTGTACAAAAAATCATAAACCCTGTGGTGGTTAGTGATGCTTAATGACAACTGTATTGCAGGTCACCCAGGCTTCAAGACTCAGTAGATTCTGCTGCTCCATGCCTGAATGGAGGTCACCCGGCTCAGCACATTAAACAAGAATGCCCCAGTGATTATAAGGTTCTGTCTGAGGCTTCCACTCATAGGAGGATTACAGAGGGGATGGAGCTGAGAGCCTCCGGTAGTCTGCATCCTGAGCTAGACCTAATGAATAATAGCTTTACAAATTCACTTTCATCCTACTTGTTTAATAATGAACACAGCTCCTCCCTGGGTCCTTTGTCACTTGGCACCCCTCAGCACTCGGCCAGGCTACAAACAAGCAACCTGAAGAAGAGATGCATCTCCGTGGTGCCGTCTTCAGCCGAAGGAATCGATATTACAGCGATCATCCGCACTTCGCAGACGTCACTGGTCACCTGTGTGAATGGACTGCGAGCTAACTCAGCTGGCATTTCCTCTCATCCTGTGGAGATCAGTCATCACAGTGCTCAAAAATCCTCTCAGCCCCAGTCTTGCTCTCAGCCTGGAAACCCTTGCAGTATTCCCTCCCCTCCAGCATGTCTTGTACCTCTTTCCACTGAGTGTGACAGAGGTGACTGTGAGCAGATACAAATGCAGCAAGTCGAGGAGAATGGCAGCCTCAGCCTTATGATGAACGGCACAAGCCATCCTCACCAGAACTCCTCGCACGGCTCCCAGAAGGTGAGTTTCTTAAAACAAGAACCAGCTGACGATTATTCCTCCACTGCTGATCTTTTTCGCCATCACCAGGGGCTGCCTCCCCCTTACCACCTCCACCAGCAGCTCAGCCAGACCCCGGGGACGTTGCCTCACCTCACCTCCATGTCTCCCAAGTCCCTGCAGCCCAGCGACGGCGATGAGCAGGACCTGAGCAGTGGCAGGCAGGTCTGCCAGTGGATTGACTGCAGTGCCACTTACGACCAACAAGACGAACTGGTCAGGCACATAGAAAAGACTCACATTGACCAGAGGAAAGGAGAGGACTTCACTTGCTTCTGGGCAGGCTGTGTCCGCCGCTATAAACCCTTCAATGCTCGTTACAAACTGCTGATTCATATGAGGGTTCACTCTGGAGAAAAACCAAACAAGTGCATGGTAAGTCTGGATTATATTTGTTTGAATAGAAACATAACTGCTCTGCTCTCTTTCTTGCTCTCTCTTCGGTCTTATTCCAATATAATTGTTGTGCTTTCCTGTAACTTAGTCTGTAGCAGGCTAAAGGGGAATTGGAGAAAACCTTAATCTAAAAGGAAATGATTGAGTAAGAAATACTGTAGTTCTTGGAAAAGGGATTCGGTTTCCTTATATGAGAGCTTAACTTTTAATACGGTGCTTTGTTTTTTTAATATTCATTAAACCACTAATAAAGTGATGATCAAAGCACGCAGCCGTCATTTAACGTAAAACAAAGTCACTGAGCCTCGGGTGACATTTTTAATCAAGAAACATAAAACACATCTAATGAAATTCTTTTCATTCCTTCAGCTGAACAATAACCCATAGAGTTGTGAGTGCAAAAGTTTCAAATGGTAGTTTAGACCAAAAAAAAAAAGAAACTTGTTAAAGGATTTTAAACAGTTAAAAGAATAAAAAGAATATATTTAATTACATTTTCAAAGGTTGTTAGGGGCTTTTTTAATTTGCAAAACAGAGCTTTAAAAATAAGTAAAGACCATTGTTCTCTTCTGATCAAGAAGATGTAAACAACAGCAGTGTTCCAAAAAGAGGATCTTGGGAATAACACCATCTCTGCATCTGCCCACCATGATGACAATATGGCCAAACTAAAATAAAAGTTAATGACTTCCATTAAGCTTTCCACATGTTTGAAACAACAATGATATAAGACCCTGACTGAAGCAGATGAAGCAAAACAAGTTTGACATAAGCTTCCAAATTGGGCCATGAAATGTGGAAAGTCTCGTTTGTAGCACCCACACGTGTGCACACACACACACAAATAAGTGCAGACAAAGGGAATGGTTGTGGCAACAGGTTGGGGTTCCTGATAGGCAGAATTTTCAGCTATATGTCTGTTTTATTCTTTGGATCAGAGCATGATGCAATGGAAAATGCTTGTAAGGATGTTAGATCATGACAAACTTTTCCGTGGCAAGCTGTAGCTTTCTATGGAGGAATAGGAAAGAATGTTGGTAGAAAAATCTTCCAGGCCTTCAATGGTTATGGAGGGAAAAAAGAAGAAAACAAGAGTATTCAAAATGTATTGTAGAGAAAAATTTTCTCTGTAAGTGACTGTCCTGATTATCTTTTTACTTCCATTGGATAAATGAAAAACATTATCTTAATGACTGTGCTGTTCAGTGGGTATTCCCTAAGATAATACTGGAAACAGTGCATATACTTAGAGAATACCATCAAATTGTCCAAGATAAAATGGAAACACTCTAAGAGCTATGTGTTTCTTTTTGCTTTGAAAGCAAGAGCTGAGTGGTTCTATTCCAGAAGTAGCTCAATGACATTTTCTAAATGTACAGATAAATTTAATGTCCCCTGAATAGATTTCTTTTGGTTATAAATTATTAAATGATAATGCAAGTTTGCTTATTTCCAAACAAAAGTGTAGGTAAGTAAATTGAAAGCATACTTAAAAGATGGAGCTCTGATTAGTTTCCTGTGGTGCTGAAAGATCAGTAGACTCCATGGATAAGGGAACTTATCTCTTTTTCTGAAAAATGTGTATTTAACAGGTATTGTATGGCAGATTTCTAATGTTACCTTCCCATTCCTACAGAAAACTTGGTAAACCAGAGAAGTTAACTGCTGTAATATCTTAGCAAATGCTAAAAATGTCCTACTTTCAATTCATTTCATCTGCACTAAAGTACCAGCTTTTGATAACACATCAAGGTTTTGTGAATAGGTTGGGAAAACCTTTGCATCTGATATTGCAGACAGCCTTTATGTCATATTTATATAGGCTTGGCATGTAAGTATATAAAAATCTCTTTTACTGGAGCAGATATCGTGGTTGTTCCCATACATGGAATGGCCCAATCAGGACTGGGAGCTGTACATTGCTCAGCTTGGAGTTAACTGTTCTATTCCCCCTGTCAGCAGAGGTATTGCGTGTTAAATGTTGCAGTCTGGAATTCTGCAGGGAGTGAAGTGAATCCAAGAGAATACACAGAAACCATGTCTTCTTTGCAAAGTTAGTTTTCTACCCTGAAAAGAGCTTGATGTAGCAGGGGCAGGATCCAAAGCTGCAGCACAGCTCCTTGAAGTTGTTAATATCGAGTGGGGATTATTTGCCCAGTGAATTCCATTCCACGTGAAACAGGGGTTGCTGTGCAGTGTTGCATTGTGCAGTGATGTCATGTCATTTTAAATGATGGCTTTTCTTTTGATGTGGTAATAATTGTGCTGTTATTCCTGCAAATTAAGCAGACAATTCATTCTCTGTCTGTAGAGGTCTGAGATTTTGTTTCGTTTTTGCTGCAGCTCTGTTAAAGTAACTTTGCGTCTCTTGGTATTTGTAGTGGAGATTTTCTTTCGCTGTTCACAATTACCCATTGTACTTTCTTTTTAAGCCCTTGATTTTGCTCTTGCCCGTGAGATTACTGCCTGACTATGTATTGAACTGCTCAGGAAAAGCTAACAGTGAGCAGCACCCTGCCCTCATACATAAAAGTACTTTTCCATGTAAAATTATTAATTTCTTATGACAGGCTTTGCTACTATGTACTGTAATAGACAAAGGAATTTTGGAATTCAGGCTACTTGAGAACAGGAAATAAATGAGACATTTTGATTGAAAAGTCAATGGTTCACTAAAACTGCAGTTAATCCTTTTATTATCTTTCCAACAGCAGTTTCCACAATACTTTCATGAGGTAAGCTTCCCTCAGTCCAACTGTAACACTCTCATCTTTGCAGCTGGTTTGAATTTAGTGAGCCTGCTTCTTTCTTTACTACAGACAACAGGCAAAACAGGATCTGGTGCAGAGCACTGCTGATGTTTCGGGTCCATATTCTGCTCACTGTGTTCCATTGCCAAGGCTGGTACTATGAGTATTCTGTTTTCATATTCCGTTAAATATTCTAATTAAGCGGTGCCTTCTCATCGTTGTGTCCCTCAGTTTGGTTTTTCCTTGGGCTCTGCAAGTAGTCTAAAGGAAACTACCTAATCTCTTTGCAATATCCTGTTATGTTTCATACTTAACTCATGTTATTTTAGTTTTATTAAATTTGGGGTTCATCTGCATTATAATCAAAAATATATCCAACAAAAATAATGATTCAATGCCTTTAAGACTTTAACTTCTGAAGATTAATTTCAAGCTTTTTTAGATTTGATGTCCCAGACAATTGGAATTTTGATTGTCTGAGACAGCAAAAATTAGCAAGCTTAAATGGTTTTTATTTAAAAAAAAAAAAGGAAGAGAAAAAGTTTCTCATAACTGCATCTTTTGCTGCCTTTCAGTTCTTCGAATACTTTGGTGAGTAGAAGCATGCTGATCTCTAGATATTGTATCCTCGGTTTAAGCCTCTGCTTGCAAATGTAAATACAGAGCTGCTCATTTAGTTGTCTAGAGTTGTTTGAATTGGACAAATCTGTAGTTGGCTTATTAGTTTACCCTCTTGTACTCTTGTGGCTTCATAACGAGTAGAAAATATGTTCCCATCACTGCATTCATGTGTGCTCTGGGGCCTCCCCAGACAGGATCAAGGTAAATGATTTATCTTTATGTAATTTCTACATGTGTAATTAGTGTTTATAGAAATTTGCTATCATAATGTATGTGATATCCATGAAAGGAGCTGGACAGGGATAATATTTATGGTTAATGTCTTTAGTTTTTGTGTTTCAAAGAAACAGATGCCTCCTCGGTGTGTTCTAGACCTGTTTCTCTGTGTTTGCCCAGAGAGTCAAGATTTTGAAGCAGAATCTTTTTTTCATGTATATATTCAACATACCCGGGTTGGGAGGAGTCTGAATGGAATGATTTGGGTGCTGTGTTGTGCACAGTGAAATTCAGCACCTGTGCTGTTTGTAGTCAGTCCTTTTGAATCCCTAAGGCTGAGACAGCACAGGTTCTGCATTAAACATGGGGAAATTGAGACAGAGAAGATAAGTGACTTGCCTAAGGGTATCTTTAGGCAATTCCAGCATTCCAATCACAAGGGCAGATCTTGTGTTCCAATCACCACTTCACACAAACTAACAATTTGCAATTTACCGATGAAACAGATTTTTGTACAGATTGCACAAAAGATTGCGCTCTGGCTGAATTTCCTGTTACTTTCTCACTGTGGCTCTGGCACAGGTGGTTTGCCATGATGTGAGTGTGTGAGAGCTTTCATCAGAGGGCTTGGCTGCATCCATAACACTTCATGGGCAGCGAGCTGGTTGTTGGGAATACAGGAGAATGCCCGTGGAGCAGATTAGTGTTATTGCTTCTGTTTCTGAGGAAACCAGTGTGGAATCTGTTCTCAGTGGATGGTGAGTCTGATGCCGTCTGCAGCCCATGGGGAGTGTGTGTCCAGCAATGCAGGGTAAAAAATGAGATCTCTGCAGGTCTGCAGCCACAGAGGGGTCTCAGGGACAGCCCTGCATCTGTGGGGAAAACGGGTCTGTGTGCAGCAGCTTATCCACTTGTGAGTTCCTTCACCTAAACGGTGACTCTCCATGCCTGACCCGAGGGAATGTTGTGGAAGTCTGGAAAGTGTTTTCAGCTTTTGGAGTGGAGGGTGTCATGCACTGATGCCAAAGCAGTGCTTTAAAAAAACAACAATAATGTTGGGCTCACTTTCTTTCCTTTGAAGTCAGTAGTAGGAAACATCCATTCTATCAAAGCTGCCTCACCAGAGATCTCTCTTTTTATTAGGTCTCTGATGGCATTTCCCGATACTGTCAAGGAACGTCAGCATTCAAAACACTCTGATTAGAGGAGTAGACAGCAATTCTGTGGTTTTGTGGAAACACAATGTTTGTTTGTTTACAAAGCCCACTGCAGATTCCAGGGCGGTACAAATGGGTTTAAGCGTGCCCCAGCACTGGAGGGCAGGCTGACAACAGGCTTTAGGCTTGGCTCTCTCTCAGCTTCATGCCCAGCCAGCTGGTGAATTTGAGCTCGTGTCTGCCCACAGGAAAGCTGCACACTAACAGATCTTGCAGAGCAAATGCAGCAGGAATCACTGGGCCCAGATTCCCTTGTGAATGGGATTGTCCCGTGTTCCAGTGCAGCGGGACAGAACTGCAGATGAGTACAGTGCAATGGCCCCGCACTACCCTTGGGGGCTTGAGCTGGGCTGCAGAGGGAGGATCTGCCAGGGTTTTCCTGAAGGATTATCAGCCTCCCAGTTTGGTCCTGGATTGTTGGGCTTCAGCACATTCTATGACATGCATCTGCTTTATCATGCTGATAGAAAAATGATACAGGATGCTGGACCTGATGGAATTGTGCTCTGATCAAGCCAGGCTGGCTGCCTTTTTTGTTACTTTCAAGCAGTGTGATACAGGTTAGGTCTGGCTGACATACTTCCAGGGTTTTTTTTTTATAAATCTAAACAAATTAAAATTAAGTAAATTCCGAGTGTTGCTGCCAGAATCCAGAATGGTTTTCAAGTTCACTTGTGTGCCTTAAAAATGTTATACAGGACACTAAAGAGATCAGAGAAATAGAATAGGGTAGCTAGAAAATTGAAATTGAAAATTCATGAAAATTCTGTGGAGGAGGCTTTCAAATACATACCTTCTTTATTCTACAAGAATGTTTAATTCCACAAGGTTTAATTTCATCTGACCTGATAAATTATGTAATTTGGGACCTGTTTAAAACATACTAATCCTGAAGATTTCCTGACACATTTGTGCAGCTCTGGTGACTGTGTGTAGGTATTGCTGTTCAGTGTGTTAAATAAGAAACAAAGTGGGGTATTAACAGTAACATCACCACAACATGGTGGGCACTCTCCCTGTGAAACTCCCTGCCATAGGATATAGTAATTAATTGCCACTCTTACGGTTCTCACAGTGTTGGATAATTTCCACTAACAATACTTGGTATCTGCTGAAGGTAAGGTGATAGGCAGCTAGTGGTTTAGGGAACAGATAGCCCTGTGACAAAAGCGTGGATATTCATTTCCATCCTCCATGGTAGAAATGTTACTGGGTATTCCACCAGTTTTTTCAAACCAGCAGTAGCATCACAGGAGAGCTTCAAGAAAAAAAAGTCATTAGTGAATCTGGGTCACCTTCACTTTGGAAAACAAGTGATGGAGGACAGGGGAGCAGGACTGGAGGTTTGTTACTCCTGACATTTTATAGACATTGTGCTATTTTGGAAATATTTCAGTATTTTAACCCATTGTTTTTTACTTTTTTTTCTGTTTCAGAATGAATAAGGTTTAAACAAAGACACTTTGTTGTTGTTGTTGTTTAAGAGCTTTTCCCATTTAATTTATTGAGTGTTTTTATTTTGTTGGTAGAGTCCCCCAAACAATTATATTTCAGCTCATCCTGGACTGATTTATCTTCTCTTCATTCTTCAATGTTCTGATTTGGCTACTGAAACACATATTTTTCACCACAATTCCAACTGTGACCTGATTTGAATACAAGGAGAATGATCCAGTTTCCTGCAAAGCTGCAGATATTTGTCAGAATCCTAAACACTGAGCTCTTATTGAAGGAGAACATCGTAAAGGAAGGGAAGAGTTTTGTATTAAGGGTGGTTCTCCAGAGGGACTGTGCTGCTGGCACCCTTGTGGCACACAGGAGGGGTAGTTGTACCAGAATTCCTCCACGCCAAACAGAGTCATTCATGTTCTTTGTCAAATAATATAGGCTGAAGTATGCCCAGCTTTGAAAAGTGAAATTTATTAGTTGTGACCTGCCATGTCTGGCTGCCAGACAAACTCCTAGGCATGTCTCCCAGGTTTTTTTTGGAAGATTTCTTCTAGGCTCCTTTCCCTTCCCTTTGCCCAGTTTGCTTACAAAAATGACATTTCGATACCATGTTTTTATCTTTATCCTCTTGTCTCACAAGACTTCAGCAAGTAGTGATTCTTTCTCATATTAAGACACTCAGAATTATTTCCAGCTCTGCTGTGGCCTGGCCCTGGACAAAATTCTGCATGTAGATTTATTCAAACCCCCATCTCAACACAGACCTATAAACCTCTCATGAGGCATCACCTTTTGAAGATATCTTGCAAACAGCCTCCTAACTCCCAATTCATTCCAGCTGCACCACAGGATCACTTTCTTTGCCATGCAGATCAATGTATTTTATCAAATAATCACATCTGAAGAGCAAAAAGGGAGAAAGGCTTTCCAGCCTCTAAGGCCTGCATTTGCAATTCCTTCAGGATTTCTGTAGCTCATCATTTCCCATGCAGCAAAAGTGTGATAAGGTTTCTTTCTCACTGTCACCCCTGGCTTGGAGGGAATCATCCATGGATTTCACTGTTTCAATCTGCTCAGTAGTGAAGGTGAGTGATACAGCCTCAACTAGTCAGACACGCTCTCCACTCCACTAATAAGTTTTACAGAGCAGGAGATAAAATTGTGAAATACCTGTTTCCTGTAGGAATATCTTGATACATCTCAAGAGTACTTGAAAGATGTGTCCAGCAGTTGTGTGCTAAAACCATTATTCTGCAGGATCCAGCATCATTTTGGGAGTGTGAGTTGCCTCCAGAAGATCTGGGAAAGCAGGATGCTTTCAGTGATTTGAATTGTGTCTATGAGCAATGAGAGAGGAATTTTCTTTTGACCCCCTGAAATTTAATTTATAAAAAACAACTTGCATCCAAATATTATTAATCCTGTCATTTAGTGGACAACTTGGCTGCTTGGTGGAGAACTTGTAAGTTCTAAAATTTTAAACAAAGTGTTTGCGCTTGTGTTCTTGAGGTTAAGTGCTTGGCTTTATTTTATTCCTTTGTATATGTTCTGTGGGGATTATTAAAAGCAGTAGGAATTGTTCAGAACTCTCAGTGACTTAGCCTCTCTGAACAGTGATTAACCTCAAGAAGGAAAAATAGTTTGTATCACCTGGCAGAAGGCTTGGTCAAATTAAAAAGCCATAAAATTAAATATTGTTTAAAACCCATGCCAATGATATACTTAATAATACTTCTTATTAGGCCAATACATTTTAATACTCTGTATTAGTGAAACCTATGTCATTTAATAAAAATGTTAATCTGCATTTGTAGGCAGCAGAGAGGCTGTATAGTGTAGTCTCAGGGGAGAAAGAGGAATTTAGTGCACATTAAAAACTTTATACAGTCATTTATGCAGTTTTATCTTGGTTCTCACTGTGATTCATTTGTTTCTTACTTTGGGGCAAACCAGCAGCAGTTGGCCTTTAATATCAGATGAGAAATGAAAAGCCATCATTGCACAGTGCAGGGTCACATTCTGAAACCTTCACTGGCTCGTTTGGCAAGTAGTCCAGTGGGCCTGGTAAAAAAACAACATTCTGCTTGAGCTAAATATATCAAATGTGACCTACTGGCACCTGACAGCTCACTCTGAGGTATTTCCAAAAGCAGGTCTGGTTTGGGGTAGGTTTGTTTTGGAGGTGCCCCTGCTCTGCACCTCTGAAGTTGAGGTCCTCTTCCTCTCAGAACAGGAACAGAGTTACTGAGATTTCATGAACACTTTGGCATATTGTCACCTTAGATCTCTTTTTCTTTACAAGTACAATGAAATAAATTTATTTGGAGTACAGTGAGGATGAATAATCACAGTGAGGTACTGAGGCCAATGACTTAATGTGCCCATAATGCTATTTTGCATCTCAAATTATTCCTTCTGCTGAGAATTTCAAGGCTCTTTCAAGTTTTTGCCTGCCAGTGGCATTTCCTGTGTGGTGAAAACTCTTGTTTTCTGGATATAGCTGAATTGAGTCAAATTATTCTGCTCCTTTCTCTCCCTATTTAAACTGGTGTCATTGTAAATAACGCATTAAGTGCCTTGTAGAAAAGGCAAGGAAAAGATATCCTCCTTCCCAAAGTATTTTCTATTTACTGTATTTTGTAGAGTTAGTGTAAGACTGCACCTTTGCTGACCAAAAGTCCCTTCTACTTCAGAACATTATTCTCATGAGTAGAGGTGTGAGAGTAATTTTATTCAGCTGTACTGTGGCTTTCAAAGAAAATGTCACCATTTTAGAGAATTCAGTGCCCTGTGTTCTGTCTTATGGACACCTGTATTTTCTGTATTTGGCTAAGTCAGGAGTGGCTGCATTTCAAATAGCTGTGCATTTAATCACAGACATTTGTCAGTGCCTGAGTTTTCTATTTACATCCCTGGCTGATTGTGGAGTCAAGGAACAATAGGAGTTTTATTTCAAAGTCTGCTGTAGCTGTCTGTATCAGTGTCTTCCGTCCATCTCCTTCTTTTATTGTTGTGTACAGATAACATATGTGTGAAGAGATCCTCTGCTCAGGTACAGTGGAGCTGCAGTGTTAAATAATTGATCTTGATCTGTCTTTTGAAACTGCATCCAAGGCATTTAAAAGTGGGAAATGGAAAAAGCATGTTCTCATAATCCAGCTCAGTAAAGTTTGCACAACTGCTCTTTGTTTCATCATGCCTACAATAAATCTTTCATTTTTGCCAATTGAGAATGCCTACTAAATCTGCAAATGATTACTTCCCTGAATTGTGTTGGGATTCTTGCAATACATTTTTCTTACATGGGTAATGATAAAATAAGAGTCCATCAAAAAATATTTTATTGCCTGGCAGAGAGCCTTTTATGAAATGGTTTTGATTCAAGGAGATTCTTCCAAGTGTTTCGGAACCGTTGCTTACAACTTCCCTTTAACCCTTGCGTGGAGGGCTGCCAGGCCCTGGGAATGCCAGAACAGGGTCAGTCAATCAGCAGCTGGTGGAATGCAGGACCTGGGATCGGTTTAACCTGCAGCCCTGGGCCCGGGAGCGCCAGCGCCGCCTCCACGTACTTGTAAAGGGGATTGTGTTACCTCCAGATTAGAAAGCTGACGAATGTCAGACCGGTGGGAACCTTGTAAAACTAATCTGCTGTGTCCATGTTGATATGATTGCACCCTGCCTCAGCGAGAGGGTGAGGAGGATGGAGTATTACAGAAAGGAAAACACGAGGCAGAGCTGGTGGGGCTGTCTGGGTCACTGAGCCCAGCACCACTTCACTTTACAATAATCCTTCAGTACACCCAGAGGCACAGAGCCCCCTCTCTGTCTGTGCCTTCGGGAAAGGTGTATTGTCAACACTGCGGCTTGTAAGTCAGGACCTTTCAGTCCTGTGGAACAAATCTTGCCCTTTTCCCCCTTGATTTCAAATTGGGTACAACTACATTTGTCTGCCTTTGCTCAGAAATCGGCCAGCTGTAGAAATTACCCTGCTTTCCTTACAAAGAGACACAGTCTCAACCCGCTTCCCCGTGGACCTTGAGCAAACCCTCTCTACATAAAACAAGGCCCAGGGGGATGCTCCTGGAATGGCACAAGTCACGATGCCTGAAAACACATTCAAATACTGCAGGGAGAAGGGATCTGGCAAGAGATAGATACCTTGTGGTACTTGCTTGCACTCACAAAACAGCAGTGGACCTGACTCAGTGTGGGGTGCTCTCAACAAAACCACATCTGTGGCTTGACGTGTTGCCCACTTGTCTCCATGTAATAAACTGTGCCCTCAGAAAAGACATGAGAGATAGAAAAAAAGCAGATTGTGTGAAAATGTTTTTAAGTATCACAATTACTCGTGGGGCTTTATTGTCCTGCATATCCTCAGATGTAATGATTTTTTTAATTGCATGGTTGTGGTGATCTCAGAGTTCACTGTTTACAGTACTTTAGTCCAAGTGAACATTTTTAGGTCATGCTTTGTCTTCAAGGCCAAGGAGTGAAAAGCTGACAACACCCAGGAACCAGACATGCATCAGATGCACAGAGCACACCAGTTTAGTCAGAGTAAGTCTTCTAGCCACGTGGTAAATAGCATGTCTTACACTTGAGATTGGCAAACCTCCTCCTGTATACACCTTGCTTCTGAGCTGAAGTAACAAAGTTACCTCAGTTATCACTGACCATTTCTGTTCAGATTTTGAAAGGAGGCAATCAGGTTTACTTCTATGTGTGAAGAGACTCTGAATTTGGAGGGAGAGGTATTGGAGGTACACAGTGAACATGACAGGAAAGGCTGGGTGAGGGATTCTGCATCAGTCCTCCTCACAGATGGATATTGAAAAGCAGCAAATTGAGGACTTTTTAAAGCAAAGTTAAATGGATCCAAATGGAAGGAACGTGGAGCTTGGATCTTCTCAGGGGACTGTGATAGCCTCAGCCTTCCTCAGTACCTCTCAGGCAACTTGTAGCCAGGCCACTAGAATGACAGCAGTTTGAAACATGAATATTTGTAGCTGCATTACTTCATTTCTAGTGCTGTAAAAATACCATTCGCATAATGGGGTAATGGCCTGCAAGTTCTCATGATTTCAACTGTTTTGGAATTACAGGAGTTCTGTTCCTTTATGGCAAACATCCATTTCTCATTTTAACATCTTTGGCGCTTGCCTAAAGGATGGGAAATTAAAAAATGATTAAGGAGACAGAGAGACAGTCTTTTAAGGAAAGATGAAAGGAATTAAACTGAGGCTGGGGTGGGGAGAAAAGAAGAGGGAGGGATTGTTTAGGAAAGAATAGAAAACAAGTAGGAATGATCAGGCAAAATCAGGCAAAAGCAAAGCAGAATTTCATTTTTCACTAAAGGTTTCCCAAAAAGGAGGTCTATTTTAGAGTGGAATAATTTCATAGTGGAAATAGAAGATGCCCAACTGTATGAGTAACATAAGCTAGACTGTCTTAAAAATTCTGAAAATAAGTTGTAGGGAATAATTTTGAATGCAAAATTACTTCACATTTCTGCCACTCTCTGAGCACAGACTATTACATTTCTGGGTGTAAGAGGGGGAAGTACATTAGCAGGCACAGGGATACAGTTTAAGCCTTCAGATGTCTACATGTATAATTTGTCTGAATGTATAATTTATGTATTTTTGTCCTGCTGATGTTGCTGTGAGGTGGCTGAGGATGGTCCCCATGCAGAGCACTGGGTGCTCAGCATCCCCAGAGCTGGGTCCCCACTGTCCCCAGGCCAGGCTCTCAGACCATTTCACTAACAGGTGCTTGCATTTCGCTGTGGCAGGTGTGAAATGGGGGTGACTGGCTAGAGAGTCCATTTGCCAAGAAAGATACCTTTTGTTTCGCTTAGCCTTTACCAGGCCTGATCTTTATAGAACAAAAAGTTTCTCCTCACCATGAGGGGAAGCTTCACTATTGATTCCAGTGAATGCTAACACACCTCATGGAGCTTTGTGCCAGAAACCATTGTGCCATGACACATGGATGCTTTATTCCTGCTGTGAAACAGGGCAGAGAGAGACTGCTGAGCACACCTGCAGCTTCACCTGCAGCTTCCTGCAGGTCCAACACTCAGAATTCAGGCAGTGAAATTCAAGTGTTGGGTCCAGCTTGTTTGGTGTGCAGTGGTGGCAGCCCCAGAGCCCCAGGAATGGGTCTGTGTTTGGCTGTGGGCATGTGGGAGCTGCACAGGTACAGGAGCACAGGCAGACGATGGTGAACAAAACCTGAGGAGAGGGAAAGAAACCTGATCCTTTGTAGACATCTCTGCTAAATCTCTACCTGGGCCTATGTCTGCCAATTTTTTGCTCTTTCTTTGTGCCAGCCATTTTGAATGAGTTGTTGCCTTTAGCAGCTTAAAGCACTGCCATGGAGAATTTATGTGATGGTTATAGGGCGACAAGAGGGTGCAAACTTAGAAGTTCAGATTGCATATTTCAGCTTGTCAGATACAGCTTCTGATACGTGTCAATTGTTTTATGAAAATCAGGGTTGAAACACATATCTGAATGGCAACAGAAATAAATGGGTATTGTAGTCATACCAGATACTTTCAATTTTGATTGTTTATAGCAACGCTGACAGAAACTAACACTATACACAAAACTGGTTTTGAAACTGCCCTTTTTTCAGAGTTAATGACCCACAGGCTAATGGAAATTTGCCAGTTTTTACCAGCTGGGATCTGATTTTGCTGGGAAATAAAAGTGCAAGGCAAAGAAACCATTTGGATTTCTGAAAGTCTGTGATGGTTCTCTTCTCTTCTTATAAAACCTTTGGTTTTTTTTGTATGTTGTGCTTATAATTGACCTGTGTTTAGCAGAAATGCTGGCTTTTTCCAAGGACAGCATACCCTGATTGCCCAAGAATTCCTTCTGACAACTGCTTTTAGATCCACTGCTGTGCAAACCCAAACCCAGCCCAGCCACTGTGACAGGAGTTGTATTAAATCATGGCTTTGAGGATCCACTGTCACAGCTCAGCTGCTCTGGCTCCATCCAGTAGAGGGTAGTCATTTTATACATTTTATAATCTGCTCCTGCATTTATTGCACTCAGCGCTTTCCCAGGTATTACCTGGGGACTTCTCACACGATGGGCACGGCTGGTTTGGTTCCCATAATTAACCCAGGGAAGGCAGACTCTGTACCTGAGCTCATTTCTTTGTAAAGTCAACAAAAGAGGGAGAGTAAGCCATTTGTACTAATTATATATAAAAAATAATCCCTAAGGGAAAGACTGTATAAGGTGCATTATATTCAGGCAAGTATGGGATCATTAGTGTCATTTATGATAATTTGATTTACCCCCATAGCTTCCAAACAATACATGGCTCGTAGCCTCATGAATTGGTGTGAGTTAAGAATTGCATGGCAGCCCTGCATGTTTCGAAGGAAAGCTCTTAGGTCTTACTATGATGAAGGTTCTTTTGTTGTAAAGTTTTCTTTGCTAAGATAGATGTTACTTCAGTTCACACTAAACAAATTGACTCTGGAGCTTTCAGTCTCGGTTTGCCAGAGACAAATTATGAAAGCATCTAATTGTAGCCTAAACAAAACCATATTTTCCTTAAAAACATGGCAATGTGTCATTCTAAATCTGTGGTGCTTTGCCCAGGAACCCATTTCAAGCAAAAAAAACCCAACCAAAAACCTTGGGTAAAATAGCCACCTTAGACAAAACATCTTAGACTGTCAAACCTGTATATTAAATTGAGTGCTTTTGATTGCAGTGCTGCACTGAAAATGTTTGATTGTTTCAACTCTGTCTCTCCATGCAGTCAAAGACACTTGTGTATACTTAAGAAAATGGTAAATATAGAATGCTGGCAAATGTAGCTTAAAAGAAGTTATGAGTAAACAACAATATCTAGACTGTCTAATTTCTAGGATTTATTGCAGCCAATTTTCACTTAGATTAGGAGGGATGAAGAACAGTGACCTTTTAAATCCTGATTCCAAGTTCTTCACAGCATTTTCCAGTTTATAGTGGCTTTATTAATGACCTGTGTCTGGTTCTGATAAATGTTGAGAACTGTTTCATAATGTTATTGTAGAAATTATAGATGCATCATTTTGGCCATCAAGTCGTTGTGCATATGTGCAGGGAAGAGAGGTTGATGGGAAGGGCTGAGAGCAAAGGGGCTGATCCTTCTGCTAAAAATGTAGAAATATTTGCTGATGAGAAGTCAGCTCTGCTGTTGGTTGTGCTGCCAGAGTGGCCATTGAACCTTCAGGTGGAATTGTTGAGGTTTTCTCAGCTGCACTTGGCTTTGTCCTGCCCACTCAGGAGCATCCAGTGAGGGAGAGACATCTCTGCTTCCCCACGGTGTCCCCGCCTGTGGTCTCCAAGCAGAGCAGGGTCTCCATCCTTTGTGCACCTGCATGGAGCCTTCCCAGCTGCAAACTTCAGGCCTCTGCCAATTCCTAAAGGCAAATTTCAGCTGTGCTGAAAGCAGGGGCAAAATTCCCATTGACCGCAAACAAGCAGGAGCTCAGCCAGGGCTGGAATGACACGAGCTCAGTAATCAATCCCCCGTTCCCAAGATTCTGAGTGGTTCTGCTGCAGGGGGGGATGAGTCCCCCTGCCTGGGCTGTGTTTTCCACAGCTCCTGTGAAGGGCACCTCTGAACGCTGCTCCCCCCACCTCTGGAAACAGGGTGATTCAGTCTGGTGATTCAGTTTGGGAGGCTTTGAAGGTTTTAGCTCAGGTTTGGGGAAAAAATGCAGCATGAATCACCCAGGAACTTTGTTTTCTCAGTGAATTCTGTGGTAATTGCACGATAGAGCAATGTTTAAGGCAAAACAGTGTAAGACATTGGAGCCTTTTGTTACAGTCAGTCATATCCCACTGAAAGCCAAGTGTTCCACAAATTCAGCAGACAACACATGCCTGGTGGTGATTTGGGAATTGAGAAGTGACAAGAGGAGAGGGCATGTCTTATCTGAATGTATCAATGTGCAGTGCTAAAAGGAAAAGAAAAGGAGCAGCTCCTTTATCCTTTCTTCCTTTGTAAATCCAGCCCTATTTGTTTCATGATGGATGCTGAATTCTACATTTATCACATGGTGATTGTTTTAATTTTATGTCTTGAGGTAGCCAGAAAATAAAAAATTAGAATAAGAATTAGTGGGAAAAGGATGGTTCATTATCTATTGGCACAGTGTGTTGGTTAATTCAGGAATTACTAAAACTGACAGCTGATAATGGTGCTAGGGCCCATGTTTTAGTTGTATCCCATCAGTGTCTTCTGGGTGATATCACCTTAAGCCTGCAAGGAGCCCCATGCAATGGGAAAGTGAGCATCCATGGGGGCTGGAGCATCCATGGGGGCTGTCTGACCCCACTGATGGTGTGGGGAGACCTGGGCAACCACCGAGGTCAGCAGAGAGGTCTAATACTCTTTTTTCACCCAGCTTTTGTAATAGTCACTCTCTGAAGGGAGCTGGTGGAGAACAGGAAAGGAGCTGTGAAGAGCATTTAAATTTACAGAAGCCTGAAGAGCTGGAAGTGCCAGAGGTGGGGTAGACAGGGCTGGTGTTTGGCACAGGAGATGAGGTGATCATGTCTGGGTTCAGGACACGGGCTCTGTTTGCTCCTCAGGAAGGCAGAAGGTGGCTGTGTGGGAGTCCTGCGGCTCAGCCACAGGCCCTGCCTGTGTTTTGTCTGGGTATTTCTGATCTTCTTGTCTCCTTGGCTGGCACTTCGGGTTTGAGCAGCAGTGTCCTGTGCAGTATTTGTTTTGGAGTTTGGCTTCCTGTGTTTGTTCTGGGTCTATTAATTAATAATAATGGAGTGTAAAATCCTAGCTCTTTTTTTTGAGTTATCAAAACAAATGGGGTCTTTGTGACCAGTTTTAGTCTTTTGTGGCTATATAGATCTCATGTTATTTAAATGTTTGCTCATCAAGCTACCTTTTTGCTGTCTTTGAAGAATTAAGTTCAGTGACAAAGGAGAGAGTTTCTCCTTTACTTCCAGAATTACTCATTGCATGTTTGGAAAGACAAATACAAGGAGAACACAGATGAAATGTGAGGAACACGTATACAAGCTAACCGTCTCACAAAGGGGAAATAAGAAAATCAGAGGTTACATCATATTATTGTAAGAATACATTATTTTGTTTTCAAAACTGTTATTTAACAGTGGTATGAATCCTTTAGTCATTTAATGTTGGAACTTCCAAAATAGCTTGTGGTTGTTCCATCGTTCTTCTCACACAATTCCCAAAGACACAAATTTTAGAGGCAGTGATTAATCTTTCTGTATAAATGGCCTGATACAGCATTTATGGGTGTCAAGAGAAAGCTCTTCGTGTACTTCAACAGACTTTGGAGCAGGATGGTGATTTTTAAAAAACAGATGTAAGCAACAAATTAGAATTAAGTTAGAGAAATATCTTCAAGTTCTGTAGTTTTAAGAAACTGCTGTATTCTGTTGCAAGACTGCCTAGAAACCTTAAAATATATGTACAAATACAGAAACACATGGCTTGGAATTCGCTGTGATCCTTCCTACCTTTGATCTTTCGCTTTACTTACCATCAATTGTGTGCATATGTGTGGATGTGAGAGTAAACAACATAATCCTAATTGTCTGAAAATATACATATGCTTCTATAATGCCATAAATGAGCAGAGTGGTGGTATGTAAATTTCCTATGGTATATGTGGCCAATATAAATAAATTCTTGTCACGGTAGTGGGGTTTATCTATATATTTTCCTTATAAACTAGCAGGTAATAATTTAATTCAAAAACTCCTTCCAAAAATGCAATTAATGTCTTTTGTTATAGTTTCCCTGGGTTTAATAATCCCCTCTTCCAGATTTATATTGGTTTCTGGAAAGTAATGCTTATTAGAGTGTTTTTCCAAATTGGCCACAATAATCCACTGAAATCTGCCAGCTGAATCATTGCTATGCTTGTGAAATTGCCAGGATCGCCTGACAGTTATTACTGGGGTGGAAGGGGAGGGGGAAAGGGAATGAAAGTTTCATAATATGTCACTGTTATTGATACCTTGGCCGTGGCTCTTGGATTTGGATTGATATGTTTACTGAATTCTATATGAAAGATGGAATGCCTGGTGCTGGATTGGCAGCGCTGCTATAAGGGAGAGAAAATTTAGTAATTTATTCAGACAACTGTATTTTATTCTGGGCATATTTTAAAGCATAAACATCTATGTGCATGTATGCCTATGTGGTAAACATATACACACACATACGTGTGTGTGTGCAAACTCCCTCCACCCCTTCCCCTTGTTTTTGAGAAAGGAAGGGGATGTGTATTCCCTGAATCTGGGTCATGCTTCACGTGCCAAATCCCACCACTTGTGCAAAACACACAACCAAGTCAGCATTAAATCATTCACCTGCAGCCACATCTTCATGTGCTCATTCTCCTCTGTACACTGCATGGGATGTTGGAGGCAGGGATGAGTCTCCATATCTCCACTTGATGTTGTTTCCTCCCATACTTCCAAAATAATTGAAAGGGGATGATTTTTGCAGTGTCTGAATTAATTGTCCTTGAGAACTCCTGCACAACTGGACCCTAACCCTTGTTTGGAGAGGGATTCCATGACACTGGAATGCTGGATCCTGCTGCCTAGATGAAAAGGTACATAAAAGAATAGCAGGGCTGTGCCAGAGGGACAAAGACAAAATGCCTCTCCCATTACGAGCCTTGGCACCGCTGCCGGGACAGACCCATGTAGGGATGACTGCTGCAGGCTCTGGGTGTCTGGGATAAATACTGTGTCCAACAGCCATCCCTGGTGAGACTGCTTGGGGCAGTGCCCACCCCCATGCATGGGATTTATGTTCTGCTGGTGTAAATGAGATTTTGTTAAAATCATCCATCTGAATCACGGGGAGATGTGAGATGGAGTAGCTGCCCGGGCAGCTGGGCAGTGCTGCATGGACATACCTGGACACACTTACAGGGAATAACTGGTGTGCTCTGGGGGTGCAGGGCTGTTATTGCCCTGCTCAGGTCAAAAGTCTTCCTGACACAGGGGATAAAAGCCATTCTGGCTTTTTCTCTTTGTGCTGTTCAGCTACAGCAGCTTGATTATGGAAATTTTGCCTTTTTTTTTTTTTTTTTTTTTTTTTTTTTTTTTTGTAGTTTATGGGCTGAGATAGTGGCTGCCCAGTTCAGTGTAGCCAGAAAAATAACACTCTCAAACGTTCTTTCATTCCCCAGTATGTGGCTAAAGATGATTTCCATCTCAGCAGACATTCATGTGCAAAATGATGCTTTAGAGCAGTATCCCTCCCCTAAGCTTTCCTTGTGATGTTTCCCTTAAACACCAGCCAGTGCAAGAGGCACTTTGTCTTGGAAGTGGCTGTCTGATCCCTTCTATCCCCTGGCGTTGCATTTGGGGTCAGCTGCAGTGCTGCACGCTTTGGGGCAGCAGCCACATGGACCTGCTTCCCCCTACATTCGTTGTGATCTGTCTGAGAAAGCTGAAGGGACAGGCAGCTTGTGAAGAGCCAGCAGTGCCACTCACATTTGAATACCAAACACTAAGTTAGCACAAGCCAACTGGGCTGCAGAACTAGTCATCTTCAGTTTTTACAGCCTTATAACTTTTAAGACAATTTTTATGACTCTGATTGGAACAAAGATGATTTTTTAATGTCTGTTTATGCCATTTCAAACTTGAACATAAATCTCATTTTCTAAGGGGATTTTGTGGTTTTCTTGGCTTTATGATTTTTTTTATCCCTCTTTTATGCATTCTGCTAAATTAAACCAAAATAAACTCAGGGGAAAAAGTGATTCTTTAAAACAAATATATTATTTTATCCCTTCTTTGGACAGGAATTTTCATCAGGAGACAAGGATAGAACATTCTATTCAGCCTTTCCTGCTGATTTACACTGCCATCATTGCAAGAGCCATAATGATGTCCAATAACCAGTAACAGGAGCTGTGAGGAGAAGCTTTGTAATACAACACTGCTCCCCTTTTTCTCCAGCAGCTTTGTTGGTGGTCTAGAAATAATTCCAAAATGTGTTAGATAGTTCTCAGAGAGAACCATGCAGCTTCTTTTGGTTTAGGAGAATCCAGGTCTGGAGTTGGCATGGTGTGGGCTCCTGCTGTGGCTCTGAGGTGCAGTGGCTTACTGTAAAACCTGCAGGCAAAGGAACAGTAGGTGGCATTTTTCCTACAAAGCAGACCATGGATTCTGGTGGGGTGGCTTATAGAGAATGCTTCTAAGCATGCCCTGGGATTCTGCCTCCAGTGTTAGGGATAACATTAAAGATTAGAGAGTGTCTGCAGAGCAGTGTGTGCCTGCAAGCCTGATGGATTGCTACAAGAAACGAAAGGTATTTGATAAACCCAGCAGTGGTTTATGGTATGTATTGATGCCAGTAGTTCTGTCTGACATGTATTAGTACTTCTAGGAGGTCACAAGTGCTACCCAGCTGCATATCTGATACTCAAGTATGATTTTGTTGCTGCAGGGTGGTAAGAATCACTTATCACTTGAAATTGAACTTGATGGTGTCTTTCAAAAGGTCCATTGGAGCTTTGCTGTGATAGCAGAGCCAGTGACACCAAAGAATGAGCCTGTGCCAGCATGTACCACAGAGCAGCAGGTGAGACATGACTGCCTTTTCCTGTGTTTATACACAGAAAATGACTGTGGTAACCCTGTGGGATCTGCTAGCAAGTACTGACTTGTTAATGTTTCCCAGTGTAAGTGGTTGATATTTTATCGGCATTACCAAAGCTGCATTTTAAAATTTTGTTTAATCCTGTCATTTTCAGCTGTTCATTATTATGATAATATGCTGTTTATGGAGGTTGTTTCCATGTGGGTAGCTGCAGTTGTGTGTTGGATGAGGGAAACTTGGCTGTTTTGCCTCTATAAATGTGTATATAGTACTTGGTTTGGGGTTTTGGGGTTTTTTTTCAGAGTAAGATTTCTCCCACTGCAAAAAGGGACATTGGCCTATAGGCTTGATGACAAGTGAACTGCACTTGTTAAATATTTAGATGAACAAATGATATCAGCAAAAAAAAATCCTCTTATATGGAAAATTTAGGCAAAAATATTTATGCCAAAAAAGTCCTTTGTCACTGACTCCCTATTCTAAGTACCATAGCAAGGTCTCTGTGGCTGCTGTGGTGCAAGTGGGATCAGAATGCAGCCTTTGTGCTGGTACCCTTTGATTGACTAGACAATGCAAAAGACACATGCATCAAGTTGGTTTAGCAACTAATATTTGACAATTTTAAAAAGTTTTCTTCTAGGCTGAGTTTTATGTAAAGCTGTTTACATTAAAGTGACATCCAATTAAAGTGTATCATGTAACCCACATCACAGTTCAGCACACATTTTCTGTTTTAACTGACATATGGCCCCGTTTATGAAAATAAAAATCATCATGTTTTGATGATATGTTCACATAATTTATGTGGAAAAGCAGAAGGAAAGAAGCAGGGAGAGGAGAGGGAATGCTTTTGCTGTGTAAAGCCATTATTTTCTGTGATTCATTAAATGTCTTTTTAACCCATGTGCACGGGCAAATCTCTCCTCCCCCAATTCCTGCCCAGGCCCCTTCCCTGCAGTGTCCACTGGACAAAGGGAGATAATTTCTGCTATGGGCAGAGACAGCAGACAGAAACACTTTGTACAATATCATCCCATCCCACAGACGTTTTTTACACGAAGGGATTCTGTAGTATTCTCTGGAGGAGATACATTAGTTAACCTGAAAAGAGATCTATGGACAGCAGAGCTAATACAGCCCATTTTCCATGGGTTGTCTTAAGGCTGAGAGGATTCTCTGATATCTAGGAAGAGATAGTCATCTACTGATGTCTTTCCTTCAGCCTCCCCCCTACTTAGCTGCCAACTTCTGTAAAAACAAGTAGGAACTTAATATCTTTGCAACCAGAAATACTCAGTCATTTTGCCTGGAATTTTCTTTGTGTATAGAGAGGTCTGTCTCTCTTGCACACCTAAGTGTTTCAGGAAAGCCAGGTTGCTTTCATTAAGGTAACCTATTGATAAGATAAATGATTCTTTCTGTAAAGTGGCCATGAATCAGAGGCATGTCAGCACAAACTGAGGTATCTCAAGCCATTTACAGCCAGGGCTGGCAGTTTGGTATTCCTGTCAGCATCCTGAGTCTTGCTAACACTGACCCTGCAAAAGAGAGTAGGGTTTTAGGCTGTTTTAAATCTACTTCAGGCAGGACCGTGGCAAAACATTATTTAAAAATATATCTTTGCATTTTCCCCTTTTAACAACTGTGTGTATAACCCCTCAGGCTTTACATTTTTTATGTAGCAGCACATCAGTGGAAGAAAAGTCCTGCCAGCCACCAAGATCCCCATCTGTAGTCACCCAGTCATTGTGCACTGGAACCCAAGTAATTCCTGGCTTTCCCACGAATATTGAGGGATAGATTACTTTAAAATGCAAGCAACATAACTACAGTGAATCTTTTGTCAACCCCTTGTTTTGGGACCAAGAAATGGGGATTATTGTTTAAATGGTAACTATTGTTGCACTCCAGAGGGCAGGACATGGTGGTGGTCGTTGGATTGCATAAATCAGTTTGCCATCTCCTTGCCCAGGTAAAGTGGATTGTACACCTGGAGCCTGGTTATTTGCAGTATGAGACTGGCAAATGAAACCTTTAGACTGTGCAGTTTTGATCAGTAGATGTTTGGCCACTGTCACAGAAAGCCATTGAGTCATGTCCTCTGTGAGTGCACCCTTAAATGCTACTACAAAAAGCACCAAAGAGACATCACCCAGACATTATATAGACTTTCCCATTTACTGATAGATAGACTTGATAGACTGTGAAGCCTCACCAATATTTCTCATTCGATGGAGCAGGAACAGAATCTTGTCAGCTGTAAAGTATTGTACTATAATCACTCTGCATATCCTGCTCACTAATGGCTCTTTAGAATCATCATTTTTGATATAAGTTAATGCAGAAAGGAAAAAAACCCATTTTCTCATTTGCACCTAACAATGCAAAAAACCCCTAATAAATATTGCCATCCAAAGTCCAGTGGGATCTAAACTTCTGATGATAACATTAAATCCTTAAAAATTTAAGAGTTCCAATTGAATATGGCAACCTCTGGCAAAACCTTCTCTTTCTAATGAAGTCTGTGTGTTGTGTTTAGTTGACTGGTGATCCTAATCAGGGTACTGAGATCTGTGCATTCACTCTGGTTTTGATCACTATTACCAAGATTAAATAGGTGTAGAGCTAAGATGTTGCAGTGTAATAACCTGGGCGTTGAGGAGGAGGGAGGAGAGAGTGAGGGATTATTTATTGGTTGGATAAGTGGCTTAGCAGTTATTGAATGTAACAGGGACTTATTTTCCTGAAGTCAATGGCCATTTAAACAACAAGGCTTATGGTTGTAGGAAGTTTCTCAATTTAGAAACAGTATCATGAGTGAAGAAGGGCAAAATCAGGCCCTGTGACCCTGAAGTTGTTTTGCTTCTAGATTTCTAAAAAAATGGTTGAGTAGGATTGCAGACTCCTGGATAGCAAATGTATGTCCACTAGTAATCAGCTTTTTGTAATGGTGTTTTATGGCAGTCTTGCAGAATTAACCTCAACACTCCACAGACCACGGATGGAAACCCCCAGCATTTTTCTTTCTGGGGTGGCTGTAGGTTTGTGCACAGAAGTTTATTCAGCAGTAGGCAAAAAGAATTATTTTCCATCTTTTAAGAACACAGAAATCCATTACATATGCTCATAAGCTTCACTTTCACCAAGTTCATTAAATACAAGTAGAATTTCCCTCCTCAATGCAGATTTGTGCTGTTTCCCATCAACTCATCACCTCAGAGAGGCTTTCAGGTTCCCTGGGTAGGTAGAGTAAAGCTGGAATTGTGACGTCTTCTTCTGTTCTGTAATTTGATTCCTAGAGTTTTGGCAGTTTCTTTAAAGAAAATAATGTTACAGAGTTGGGGTTTGTTGGCTTTTTTGTCTTGTTTTGTTTTTAATTAAAAAAAGCCTGAAGCTTTCATCAGAGAAATTTTTGTATCCATCCAAAGGAGAAAAAAGCTTGCAAAACTACCCTCAAAACTGTTCTAATAAAAATTAAGGAACACTTAGAAGGAACAGAGGTTAATATTCTTAGGATTTTGGCTTGCTCTGATGTGGAAGTTAACAAAAACTAATGGGAATGTCATGTGTTGCTTGGGCATAGCCTGCAACATGCACATACAACATGCACATGGCAGATCTAATAGTTGGCTTTCAATCCCTCTTGGCAAAAAGTTTCACTTTGTTTGGAAAGCAGAGTTAGTGGTCAGTGCTCTCGGGATATTCTGCACAAAACTCAGCTGTGTTCCTGCTGCTTCTCTGCTCTGTCACATGCAGGGCTGCTCCCCCATTTCACCTGACCCAGTGTTGAAACAATACTTGTAATTATTTAATGGGAGGGCAGCCTCGCTGCTGTGCTCAGGTGGTCTGTAAGAAAAGGGACATTTAATATCTGCGCCCTCAAAAAACTGTTAAGAAACAACCAATGACTGAACCAAGTGTCAGTGCAAAGGATACAGAAGACAGATTTTTACTTGAAAACAAAGTATTCCAAGTTGGCAGAAATACACAGTTTGATTAAAGAGAGAAGTGGTGATGAAGAACACCTCAATTTTTTTTCAGAGGTTCAAAGTGCTGAGCACCTATAAAAACAGACTACTTCTAAAGGTGTTTAAATAAGGATTTAGGTGAAGAATTTGGTCTAGTTTCAGTTGAAATTAATTACTTCACACAGTGTTAAACAAAAACATCAGAATTTTCAGAATAACAGAACAAAAATAAAAACATAAAATGCAATTACCTATAAGTTTCAAAATATTCATTGCAGGTGGAGCGTAGAAGGTGCAGTCTGTGGCTGTCTGATGAGGTTTTTTAGTGAACAAATTCTGCTCTGTGGAGAAAGGTTATTTGCCAGGTACAGTAAATCCTCCCTGTGCTGCTGAGTTGAGAACTTCTCAGAGAGCATTTCCATGTGCCCTGAGGTGGTGTGAGGTGGATACAGATTTCCTTCCAGTGGGGTTTGAACTGTGTGTGCTTGTCCCTTGTTCCTTTGTGCCCACTTTCTCCTGGGTTTCTGAAGTTATGAAGAGCCCATGTTGTGCTCAGCTTCATAGGAATGTGTTCTTACTTGAGTTGGTGAATTCTCTCTGGAGACTCTGATTAAGAACTAAAGTTGTCCAGAAGACAGTGAGTCATGTCCTGCTGTCTGTTCTGCATGTCCACATCTGACTCGGTCCCTTCTTTCTCTTCTTTTACAATCACACTTTAATGATTCAGTCTAAGGCTTGCTGTACCTTTCCTGTTAAAAGTTTCCAGTTGACATTTTCTTCTCATCTCAAAGGACTTGTTTCGTGTTCCAGAATAATTCCCAGTTCTTCTGGTCAATGAGAAACACCTGCCAACCTGACTCTGACGAAAAGCTTCACAAAGAACCTCTTCCCACACTGTAGTACTTAATCCAGTTGCTCCAGTAGAAATAAAGTATTGCCATGCTATCTTCAGTTATCAGGCATGTCCTAAAAGGCTCATTCATATTTAAGGCTTGAGCCTGAACAAGATGGTCAAATCAACACAGAAGTGTTGATCTGAAGTCTCTTTCTGGCAGTGCAGTGTGATTTTTGTCTGTCTTTCATGTCTGATCATCCCAGATTCGTAGGTTTTTGGGCAAAGCTGTGCTATGATTTGGTGGTGGTGATGAGAAAGCTCCAAGTCTGCTTCCATGGCCACTGTGCCTATAGCACTGTGCTTTTAATCACATATTTTGAGTCAGCTGCACTGCAAGGCTCAGCACGGGTTAACCCTGGATGGAGAAGACTGTGGCTGAATTTGTGACGGAAATAATTTTCAGGTCCTGCATTAACAAATAGGCACGAGCCAAGTGGAGCCTGCAATGTTCTGCTTCCATGCAGACAAGTCTTGTTTGTCAGAGGCATTCACAGTTGTGACTTGAGGTTAGGGAATTTATGGAAAAGGAATTATGGTGGTCATAAAACAGGACTTAGCCATACTTACTCATCTGTAACAGTGCAAGCGTGCTGCTTCTGTTTTTTTCTTCTGGAATCAAGTTCAGTGAACTCACTTTAATAACCTGGCCAGGATGAAAGGTTAAATACATGCACCCTGCAGAGCTGCTGAGCTCTAGACGCTGGGCACTTTTTCAGCCTAGATGAGGTCCATAGGTTATCTGGGATTATTAAAGACCTCTTCTTTCCAGCTGGCTGTAAAGACACCACCGTTACTTAGTAACCTGGTGAGATGTGCCACAAGTGTTCCCTCAAGAAGAAGAGGTGGAAACATGCTGAACAGATTAGAAGGTTCATCTGACACACAGCAAGTCCTTGCTGAATGGTGTATCACAAAGTGAATACAGCTTTTAAATCTGGAACACGTGGCCTCTGTCTTGATGCTGTGCAGGCTGACATTTGAACAGCATCACCATGCCTAAGTCTACATTACATTTTTCTATAATAAATAGGTAGAGAATCAAAGGGAAAAATCAAAATGACTTCCAGAGATTTGTAGTACATTAATGTCTTCACAATAGAGTTTGAAAATAGGCATGAATTTTCCTTTCAGTGGGAAGAGAATGAAAGGTAGACATCAGACTTGGATCTTCCTAGGCCACATTCCATGTTCCAAGAGGTCCAGTTTTTTAGGTTGGCTCCCTCTGATGCCTTTTAATGCCCAAGGCTTTTCACTCTGTCCATCACTGGCATGGACACCGCATCTTTAAGGCCCTGCTGCACAAACCAGTGTGTTCAGATCATCACCTGAATAGTGAACCATCTTCCCTGCACCTTGGCTGCAGGCTTGGGGTGTAGGGCCTGCCCCCTGTGCATCGTAACTTCTCTTTGGTGTTTTCTTCTCTCATGGAGTCTCACAGGAGGAGGCTTTGGGCACTTTGTGTCAGCCCAGCAGAGTTCCCAAAGCATCATGTCCCATATTTATTCCCGATGTGTCTCACTCAGCAGCAGGAGCTGTCTCTGCTGCCACAGGTGCGCCAAGAGCGGATCAAGGCATGCAGAGGAAAAGCTGTTTGGAGAAAATAATTTTAAAAAGAGCCTTGCATAACAGCTCTGGATTCAGGACCTTAACAACTTCATAAAAGCTTGTTGCTGGTGTTGTAAAACTCTAATACACAAGTTCATTCCACATAAGAACACGGCTGTAAGGTTTTAGCTCCAGATGCCAAAGACTGAACCCAGCCTGTTTAAAATGTGTTAAGCTGCAACATGCTACATAAGTTAATACCAGCTTTTTACTTTTTACCTTTTCTGCTTGGGGCTGTGCCAGTGCCAGTCACTTACATACTCCTTTACCTTGATTCACTGTAGGAGATGAGGCTGCCAAGCCAGATATTTACCTTGGGAACACACATTCTTATCCTGTAACATTTCATCAGCCACATCTAAAGAAAAGATTTATGGACTTTGTAACACTAAGGTTATTTAAGTCACTTGTTAGCCAAAAATAATGTAAAGACATACAGTGCTTGTTTCAAAAAAGTTTGTAATTAGGAGCCCATACTTTGCTCTGATTTACAATGTAAGCTTGGTATCCAATTAGCAATAATAGTGTTCTTTTAACTAAAACACATATCCTTCCAGAATTATGCAGACTTTCCAATTACTGTGCTATGATGAAATTATAGCTAGAGACTCATAAAGTTGTGCATAGTTTATAAATGCAATATATTCTTAACTACCTTGCTGTTCAGTATATACTAGCAGGGCTCATATGTTCTCTGTGTTATGGAGGCTTGTTAAAAGGCACATATAAGATTATTGAAAAAGTATGTCAAATAATATTTATGTACTTACTACCATTGTGATAGGCTGTTACTGGTCTTTCTGATTAACACCTCTGGTCAGATACAGCACGATCGTGTGACTCAATCTCTAAAACTTAAAAAGCAGTTTAGAAACTTATCTTCAAAGCACCTGGAAACTTAAACCCTAGAGAGTTACTGCTTGCTTTATTTTTTACCTTGTCATTATGATATCCCCTTTGTTTTTCATAAAAGGAAAAAAGCTTTTTTTAAAAAAATGTTTCTTTTGCAAAAATTTTGCTCATTTTTAAAGCAAATTCTAGTGCCTCACCAGCTCATACACAGCATTTCCTCATGGTTTTCTATAACCAAAGACAGAGCTGCAGCCACTTTTGCTGGTGTGGGAGCAGACTGATAATCAGAAATGGTTAAATGTTGTCCTGCAGTTAGAATGAACAAGAGAAAAGGCAGAAATGCAGAACAACCTTTAGGTACTGTGCTGCATTGGAAGAGGGCAGAGAGGAGCTCCTTGCTCTGTTTGTAGCAATTCCTTTCCAGTCCTTTTGCAGAGGGTTATTGATGAGAAAACCACATCTTTTACAGGAATGGGGGAATGACTAAGGCCTGTCCAACACTGTGAAAGTGCTGGTAACACTTAATGAGATGACTAAACAGGCTGCTCCAGGGCTTTTGCAATTTATTTATTATTATTATTTATTACCCAGAGTTTGCTGAAGACTTGCTAGTCCCAGAAGGAAATTCCCATTCAGCTTGCAGAAAAATGCTGGGGAAAATGGCATGGATAGAGACTAAGAGGAGAGTGTGTGCATTGTATTCCCTGTGACAAGTATGAATGGCTGTATGTGTATAACCTTGCATTATTAGACTAGCTCATGTTTGCCATTGCTGTTCATTAAAAATTATTTCAACTTTGCCAAAACCTTGTGAGCTCCGTATGATGAGAGTGGACAGGGAGAGGATTCAGTGAGGATGACTCGGGCTGTTGTCATCTTCAGCTCTGTGGCCTGTCCCATCTCACCCTCCTCTTCCCCAGCCCCTTAGCAAGGCCTGGTGTGGGACATGCTCCGTGTCAGGTTTTGGGGCAGAGGTTTGGGGTTTGGGGGATGGAAAAGGAAAAAACAGATTGTTACGTGGGGACAGTGCCAAGCCCTATGTGGTACCTTCGCTGTCCTAAAGAAAGGAAGGAAGAACAGGCTGCTCTGTCACCACCAGCTGAAAGGCCCTGCCTTAGGGCAGCCCCATGGCTTTGCAGTGTAATATGGATCAAGAGATTAGAATTAAAAGCAAAACTGTAACCCATGAAACTCCGGAGAGCTTGCTCTTTCTTTAAATCTGTCCTTATTTTTACAATTCTTCGAACTTAATAAAGGAGGCATCTTCTTCAGTGTGAGTCATTTAGGGGGACAGTTTGGGTTCTTCAAGTTTTGAAGCTATTTTAATTTCTCAGGCTATTCATTGTCTGCATTTGCTTTGTTTCATTTTGTTTGGTTTTCATTCGAGCTCTCAGTTCTATATAATGTAAAAGCACTCAGAGCTCTATAAATTATGGCCCAAGACGCCTCAGGGGAGTTGGTAGTGAGTTACAGCACTGTGTGCATACAGTGTCTCAGCTGCTCTGATTTACTGGTCCAAGTGGAAGAGGCTGAGAATCATTCCAGCTTCAGGAGTGCCTGATGGCTCTTGGAGCAGTCAGTAAATCCCTGTCAGACAGGGATCCCTGCTGCCAGGCTGCCCTGGCACACCCACCTGAGCTGTGGGGCTGATGGACATGGAAAACTTGATTGCAGCATTTCAAGGTAACCTTAAGAATTGTCTGCTTTTTGGCCCTGGTGTGGCTGCCTCCAGAAGCATCCTGTGAAATTTCTGGAATTGGCAGCCAAAGTCTTGGTTGTTCCCAGTGCCACCCACTGCTCAGCTCCCTCCCTGACCACCCTGGAATGTCTCTGACTCTCTCTGCAGGTTTGGCTCTACCAAGAAAAGGGACTAATTTGAGAAGAACACACTTGGGTCATGTCTGCTCTACAGCCAGCTGGCCCTGTTGTGCCAAATTGAGTTCTCCAATACCCTGGAATCAGAACAGTGCAAGCAGGATGGAGAAGAGACAGAATATTGAGTGCCAGGGGAGCAGTCAGGACAGGGCAAAGGAAGATTTAGGGTAGGTGGGGTCCATGCTGCACAATGATAGGCATCCAGCAGCCGTGGAAAACAATAACAAATGGAAAAAAGAAAGATTTATGGAGAGATGGTGTGTGCAAATTGGGGCATCAGAACTGCATTAATTCCCATTCAATTATCTGTTGAAAACCTCAGCAACACAGGACAGGCCCTCCCTTCAAAGGCCTTAGGTCAGCCGAGGAGCTGTGCCTGGAGAGCGGCAGGGGCTCCTCGCAGCTGGGAACGGGCTCTACCAACGGTATGGAAGCACTTTTACATTCGTGCTTGCAAATATTTACACATTAGGTCATGGCAATTAGGAATAATTAGAGTGGAATGTACCTTGTGTTCACGGAGCCAGGAACAAGGCCCTCGTCATAAACACTGAGTTTATTTCTGTTCAGACTCTGCAGGACACAACACGGAGTCTGTGGTGCCTTCCGTGGGCTGCTGCCAGTGCAGGCACACAGCACTGAGGTACAGGTGGTGCTGGGAATTCTGCTTTGGAGCTTAAAGCTCTAATGCCATTTGGGGTCTTGAGCTATGCATTGCAATCCCTCTCCAAGGCTGTTTAACTGCAATTTAATTTTTTCATATTATCAAATAATTTGGGGAGTGATACCAAATACTCCCTCCCAGCTACCCAGGAGTAAGGGTTGTCTTCTCAAAGGAATACATAATAAGAAGCCTTTCTGTCAACACTGTTCCCCAGCCTTCCTGGAAGAAAAGCTGCTACAAATGAAAATTAGATTTAAGAATAACAGTGGAGGGGATTTGTGCACTGGTTCGCAAAGGGTCCAGAGAATTACAGTGACCAGCTCTAGACCAGCTTTGCTAGTGAGGTTGTGAGTGGCACTGAAACTGCTCTAGTGAGGAAAACATATCCTTAATACCTATTAGATGTGCTTTGGATTGGATTGCAATGGGAGCTGGAGATGGTGCTTAAGGCAAATCTGCTTTGTAGGAGCTATGGACATCTCTAGCAGGCAGGATTAACAAATGGCTCCTTTTGCTTTGCCTGGACCACAGCTCTATTGTTACTTCATAGTGTTGTAGGGCATCGTTACTCATAATTGTTCATAAATCTGGTGATTAAAAATGACAGTGCACATAAACTGCTTTTTAATACTTTGTATTTATACCAAGCTATTTATTAATTATGTGACTTGCCAACATATTATTACTTCACCTTAATTAGTGCCTGGCAGTGTGTTAATCACTCCTCTGCCACTGCACCTCAGGGCTCTCTTTAATTGCCATTGGCTCTCTCCCATGTTTGCTGTTAGCATGTGCTGGGTGATCTCTGGCATTGGGACCCTGGGGACAGGACGTTGTTGAGGAGGTTGAAATGCTTTGTTTTGTGGACAGTTTTAGCACAGGAGCTCAGTGCTGGTGGAGCAGTTGTGAAGGTCCCCAAACAGGGTGAGATGCAGGGACAAGTCTCATCCTCCCCTGCACCAGCAGTGCCTGGGCAGCACTGCCAGCCCCAGCCTGCATCTGACTGACCCAGGCAAGTGGAAGCTCCCTGTTCCCCTGGATTCCCTCACTCCCCAAAGGAATGATGGCCTGGGCTCTGCAGCTGTGCCTGAAGGGTGGCAGTTAACATCAGGATAATCAAAATCAACTGTGCCACAAAATAAAGTGCTTTCCTGGCTTGGGGAATGCACTGCTGACTCTTCTTAATCTGAGGTGTGTTTTGAAGCTGGACAGTGATGTGAGTTGACTGTGTAGTTTTAAAGTGAATTCAGTCTTTGGAGATAGTTGAAATCTCCAGCTACCATGAAATATGTTGTCACTTCAATTACAGTTGCAAGTACCTCTCTCTTATTTGTTTCCTGTAATACCAGACAGACTAGGTAAATATATATCTTTTTTAATGAAGCACAATATAGTTTTTAAATGGTTTATATCTAATTGTTTCCAGTTTCTTACAAACTCCTGATTTCTAAATATCTCATTATTTGTTCCATATGTTTCACTGAAGTCATTGTTACCAGTACAGCAGAAAATACATAAATAATCTAGTAATTTAACATAAGTTTGTGATTTTTCTTAAGTTACTGTCAATCAAATATCATTAGTATAAACTGAAATCAAAGCAGAGCCAAAATCTGTAATTAAATCATGGAGGATGTACTGAGACAATGAGAACATCAGGAGTGCTCTTGCAGGCTGTTCCACACACAGCTCTCACTGCGTGTGCAGGGAGAGAGAGCACAGAAGTGTGGAAGGAGGGAGGGACAGTGACTGTGCTTTTATCAAACAGGTTTCCAAGTACAGACTTGGTGGTATTAAACCATTAATTGTGTTTGGTTTTCACTTAAATTAAATATCCAATGCTATTTGAAGGACTAAAACTAGCTTATTGGGGTGAAATAATAGGAAAAGTAAAAAATGGTTGTGGAAGATGCTCCCCACCTGCTATTTGAACCTGATGAGAACAAGGCAATGTTGTAGAAAGTCTCTGTTCAGTGAAAAGAAGAGTCACAGGAAGGAGTTGGCAAAAGAATCAAGGTATACTTCATGAAAAACTTCAGCATTTCCTGAACAAAGAATGCCCTTATTGCCCAGTGCAACATACAGCTGTTTAATTGTTTTCTCTCCTCCCTCCTTAATCAGTAATGAAAGAAGGAAAAGGAGAAAAAGCAGATAATAAGAAGAAAAATATGGAAGAGGAAAACAGGAAGGGCAAACAGCACAGAATGTCTAAAAGTTTGTGGAAATCCTTTTGCAAACATGTAGAAAAATCCAAAAAATTATAAGCATTTTCAGATTTGGGAAAATGTAGTTTTAAATCAGAGGTGGAGAAGAAAAAGCACACCATTCCAGGCACTAAAAATGTCAGTTCTCACAATGAATGTAAGATATCACTGAGAAGAATTATTTATGTGACCAGTGTTCCTTTTTTGCCGTTAAATACATTTTTCCAGGCTTTGAAGGTGTCTTGGTTAACAGTACATAACTTTGTCTGAGACGGTTTTCATCCATCTCTGTGTCAATAGATCAGCCAACAAACCCAACTGTACTTGTCAATCAGATTTGCAGTTCCAGCTGCCTTTAAACCTGCACATTTTCTCCTCACCAGGCTGTGCTGTTGCCCTTGAACCCATCTTGGATTTTGATCAGTGCAGAGGTGTTTTCAGACAGGCCATGTAAGCAGGGATTACCCTGTGAAGAAATTGTGTTACTTTTACTCTGTGTCTAGAAACCCTTTCCCAGTTTTCTGTCATGACAAGGTTCTCTCTTCAGCTCAGGTGAAAATCCTGGGCAAATTTAGTGTATTCCCATTATAGCTTTTATGTTGCCAAGTTCATGAAACAGCCAATTTAATCGCATCATGAGCACTCGTCTGTTACTTGGTTATTCTGTTACGATTTTCTTCTTTCCAGAATTTTCTGCCTTCTCTGAACCTCTACTTTCCTTCACTGCGAATGGCAGTCCACAGTCACCCTGTGGCAGTCACTGAGGGGTGACAGGGAAGGACATCTCTGCTGCCAAGGTGGAAAGGCAGAGGCCAAGAGTTGGGTTCAGCACCGCAGGGTAAACCATAGATCTGAGAGGGAGATAGGCATTCCCTAAGGGTGGGCACAGAAATCAGAGCAGGGGCAAGAAACAATGGATAACTCAGAGATCCACTGCCCAGAGGTGGGGATGGGAGGTGCAGCCATTTCAGTGATTCCACAAGTCCCTCTGGGGCACCAAAGTGATGCTGAGGAAGAGGAGGAGGGGATGAAGCTGGGCTTCACCAGGCAAGGGCAAAGTAGCATGTTAGTGCTGCTGCAGTGATGGCTCTTCCAGTGTTTCTGCTGCAAGCTCCATTTTTCAGGGGTTTATAACTTGCTCATAAAAATTTACTGCAAGCCATAATTTGGCACACAGGGTTCCAGGCTGAGAGCATACTGCATTCCTTATTTAAACTGCGTTTGGTTTATTGACAGGCCTGTTTTCAGATTGCAAAAGAGTGACGAGTGAAATAGAAATCTAATTGTTTCAGAAACTCTTTTTTCCTTTTTTGGACCCTCTAGCCCCCAAACAGCTTTAAACATCTACTGGTGCCTTTGAGTATTAAAAAGAATTAAAACTAGTTAAGAACTTCACGTTTAAATAGTGGCTACTGTGCATATTGAGGAATTATACCTACAGTGTATAGCATCTTTCAGCCTGAATAATCCCAGTGCAGCTTTCCAGCCTTCTAAAACACAGCTGAAACAGAAATACAGGCAGGATAAAAGGAAGCAGTTAATAATGTAGACCTCTATAGCAGGGCTGATTGTGATTTGGGCCAGGCCATTCTATTCAATGCATCTTCTCTTGCAAAAGACACCAGAGATCCTGTGGATCAGATTTTCAGGTACTGCCTTTCTTTTCTGGAGAACACAGGTAGGAATGAAAGTGATTTTGCAGTTGCAGTTTAAGCCATTGCTGTGTCAAAGCTTCTGATTTAAAATCCCAGTCATGGATATACATTTTATTCTGTTCAGCACTGATGCTGCAGTGAGGAATTCGGGCTTTGCAGATCATGGTTATGGTGTTTTGGTGAACATTGGGAGACTTAATTCCAATTGCTTCTCTGGCCCTTGCTAATGTCCTGGCCCTTCCCTGAGTATTTGAGTACAAGCTCCATCCTACATTCCCACACGTGTGTAATTCTTCAGGTTGGAGTTATATGCACTGAGCTTTTGAATTCTAGTTTTATAGTAAAAGTACCACAAAATACCTATGTTTATTTTTGGCAAGCCAGTTCACATTTTTTGACCAGCTTTACTTAATTCTGTTAAGGAAAAATATGCTGAATATTCTTGTGTCTAGGTTTGCAGATGATCCTTGCCTATGTTTGAGAACTTGGCCTTGAGCAGGTTGATTTTTCACTTACAGGAGAAATGTCTGAACAAGCAAAAGTGTTTTGGGCTGGTTAAGTTGATTTTCAGTATCTAAGCCAATGTGAAATGATATCTTTCTTGACAAAATACACTTCTGAAAACATATTCAGAATGCTTCTGTAATATCTTGCATCCATACTGTGGTAATGCGAGAGGAGGGGAGATTGGCATTTTATGAATTCAGCAGGTGGGACCTTCTAGGTATTGTCCTGGACCTGCTGAAAAGCTGGTTGATGTTCCTCACTGTCTTAGTGGGGACTCAGGGGCTCAGGCTTCTTAGATAAATCCTGTTTCAGACTTGAATTTTTTGTGTGGAATGTCACAAAAGTGGCAGACCTAAGTCTTCTTCCTTGGACCCAGGAAAATTTATTTTACCATTCAAAAGGTGCTTTTGCCGGGTATTTGTAGCCTCATGAAGGATAAAACTGTACTTTTTGTACCTCCCACCCTGACTGATCTTACTCTTTTGAGATTTGTCTTGGCTAATTCACGACTTCTGTTGCACTCTTGGGGATACAACTCCAAATACTTTTTTAATAGAAGAGGTTGGCTAAATAGGTACAGACCAAAAAGACCAAGCAGAGGAATTTTCAGCCTGTGTGTGGTCACAGTACTTGAGCAAATCAAGTGGACAAATTACTCTGCTGCCATATCTGTTTCTCTTGGCAGAACTCTGACAGTCCTCTGGCCTCCCCTGCAAGTGTCCTCCACTGTTTGTGATCAGATTCACTCTGCAGATTGTGTGTGCGTAGGGATTCTCCTCCTAATCTGCATGGCTGACTTTAGAGGGGCTCCTCTTGAAAGGTAATAAATTACAGATGGAATAGTCTCTGTAGATGCACTGGGGAACGATGTGAGCATTTGCTGTTTGTTCCACTCAGAGAGGTTATATGGACTGAGAGAACATGGAGAGAACATGGAAGTTGGTACAGCTCAGCACTGTGAGAGGTGAAATGAAAAATCAGAATCGTCCTCACAGAGTCCCCCGTGCTCTGCACCATTCCTGTGCCACCTCCCAGCTCCTCTGGTCTCTTTGGGAGGAAGCTGCTCCAGGAGGGAGGGTCAGGCAGCACTGAGAGGCAGAGGAAAGCAGAGAAGTGAGACAGAATGGGCATTGTGTGGCTGTGGCTGTCATTGCCCAGGGGTTGAGGGAGTGGAGAGTGAATGAGAGTGATGAGAAATTATTGTTTTAAAATCAAAGAAATTAAATGGCACAGATTTCTGCTTACAGAGTTAAGATTGCCCAATGGCTAATCTTATACCTTTGAGATTTAAGACACAAGGAATTCTGGTGTTGGGTATCCAGACCTAGTACACTCTTTAAAAATAAGAGAGGAAGGGATGTGAAGTTCTTTAGCAGTCTTGATCTCTGTAGCCACAGGAGGATTTCACTGCAGATGTACATGTGAGTCTCAGCTGTTCAACACCACCCTCCCCTTATTTTGTTAACAAACAGAACAAAACTAAAAACTTGCCAACACGAACCTCAGGTAAGCTGGAGCTACAGTTCCCTAGTGGCAGCTTGCTGTTCTCTTTTGGGATATGCAGTTCAGGTAAGCACAAGCTTCTGAAAACCATGGGAGAGAGTTAATGTAAGCTGGGCTGAGAAAGTCCAGGCTCACACAGACTCCAGCACAGCCTCAGCTGTCCCACAGGAGCTGGCAGGAGCCTCTGGGCATTGTCTGCCTGCCTTCCCTCTGCCCAGGGCCAGGCTGGGATGTCCATCCCCACAGTGAAGGGACGTGGTCGGTGTTACCTCTGCCAGCCTTGCATCCTCTCCCAGCCAGCGCAGCTCTGGAAGGCAGCTGTGGCTGTGCACAGGGCTGGCCCTCCTTCAGCACCCAGCTGTGGGAGCAGGGCTGTCCCAGCCTCGTCCTGCCTGGGATGCTCAGCAGGTGGACAGTGCGTTCCCTGGCCCTAGGCTTCGTTTTTGTGGGCAAACGTCAGCCTTTGTATACTTCAGTTCAGTGTAGCTCAGCTCACTTGCATTTGCTCCAACAGAAAAGCACATTCTGCTTCAAGAGTTCCGAGGGTCACTGCACGGAGGGCAGAGATAGGATGGCTTTGCTGAGCAGGTTTCTTTCTGGTTTTCAGAATATGAATGTTTTTCCTCTTGGCTCTGCTCTTCAGGTCATGCTGAGAAAAATGCACCAGAAGAGTTTATCAGCAAATACTAGGGCCACACAAAATGCTTTTTATCTGCAAAGATTTATATCAGAGAAATGAGATGCTCTCTCTCTCTCTGTGTTACTGTATGGAACAACAAATATTACCAGGAATTTTTTTTTTTTTAATTTAGCAGACATGTCTCATCTGTACTAGAGGATGGGAAGCCTAATGTCTGTGTACCTGTGAAAATGTAAGCTCTTGAAACTTAATGGAAAGTGTAAAAGGAACGATCACTCATATTTGTGTCGACTCTAATTTCAGCAAGTCTGAGATCCACCAAGGCACAGGTCAGGAACACTGTCTGTGGAACACTGCAGGGCATGGGGACTTCTGGTGGTTTAGGGTAGGAAAGGAGAGATCACAGAGAGCTAAGCAAGGATAAGAGCGTTAAGCAGGCTGCAGTTTTGCTGTATAATTGGTGTTTATTTAAGAGATTGGGAAGTGATTCCCTGTGCTTTTGATTAGCGCCCTGCAAGCTTGGCTGGATTAGGCCATTGGTACTCCAAACAGTTTCACAGTGCATGGGCTTTCAGCAGGGTTTAAAAAGTTTTCCATGGCTGTTTGTTCATGCACCAGGGTTTGAATGTTGCTGTCCCTTCTTTCCATTATTTGTCTTATGGGATCCACAGTTTGAGTTGAACAGACATGATTAAAATTGATGTTGTCTGGTTTTTACTCTGGGAAAGTCACTGGTCTGGTTCACAGCATGACTCTGCAAACACTTGCCATGACTGAGCTGAAGGCGTGCAGAACAATGGAGGAATGAGTAAAAAAGGGTAAAAACAGGGGCAAGAATTCCTGAAGTCAGTATTGGTGCCAAAATGCCTGCTTTGTGACACTGGGCCCGGAGGTGAGGTGAGGTGACACCTGCTGAACACACCCACAGTGGATTTTTGTCATTCTCTGGGTATGTGACAAATACAGCTGGCTTTAGTTCATGCAGCTCATCCAAGCTGTATTTGCTCTGAGAGAAAACTCCACATTCAGTGCTGAGCGTGACTTCTGTGTCAGGACAGGGCAGGGAGGCAGTCATGGGATGGCTTTGCTGTGTGCTGAAGGTAAAACAGAATTATTTGAAAACATAAAATAGTGTGAACTTGGTGCTCTGAAGCTCCTCCCTCTAGAGGTGAAATGGAAAGAGACTTTTATTCAGGACATCTTCTCTTCCCTCTAATTGTGGTGGTTAATGTAAATTCCTTTATCACACTGAATGCAGCAGTCACTGAACAGTGCTGGGGTGCAGCTACTGTTTTGATGCTATCTCAAGTAACCAGCCTGAAGCTCAATATTTAATTAAAAGCAGAAAACTTGATACAACTAAAAGATGGGAATCTGAATGGCATGGTGGCCAGCCTGATATTTCTAACATACCAATTGATAAATCTTGCTTTACAGCTGCATCTGGGACCAGTCTTTGTATGTCCTTTATCTCTTTAATTCTTTTTGCACAGAACAAAACAAATTTGAAATGAAAAACACTGGCTTATTGTATTCATCTAAGGACATGCTAATTGAAAATGATTGTTCATACTGGGCCAGATTCAAAAATATGTACATCTCTCTTTCTCTCTTTTGCACATAAATCCATTAATATGTTGAAGGAGCAATGGCTAGGTCAGAGGGAAGTGAGATAAGTAAACCAGAGGAAGGCACTTAAGAGGTAGCCATACAACGAGGCAAATTCCTATGCCAGCATCCAGATCCTTTGGCACAGATATGGTTGTCAGAATCTACATTTTCATTAAAAGCAAAACAAAACAATTTATTTGTTTTAAGCTTTTAAGTCCACAGAAATAATTTGGAAAAAAATAAAAAAAATAATATTTTTCAAGAAAGAAAACCTTAGATTTTCTTAAGCACACGTAAAGTTACTGAAAAAGAAGTGTACTGTGGTTTTAGGTTAATCTGGAAGAGGATTTGATGGACAAGCTGCTTGTACTCTCTTCGTCCACTTTCAGTTTATTTCTCAAATGAACTTGGAGTTGTAAAGTAGTTAGTGAGGAACCTTAATAAGGACTTCTTTTAAAAAAAGTGATTATTTTTAATAATTAAAATAATTGTCCAGATTTCAGTCTGAATTCTAAAGGGATTTCTTTAAGATTCTATCACCTTAGTAGAATGATTTTCAGATCACTTGGAGTTTAGGGGGTTTTGGGGAGGGGGAAGACTGCTGCCAGATGAAATGTGTATCACGGATATTGCACGCCGGTAGTGTCAATTTGGAGGATTAGAGTAAAATAAAATACCAGTTAATGCTCTAAATGAACCAGAGCACTGCAGCACAGCGTGTATAGCCCTTGTGCTGTAAGAGCACACACCTTTCCAGTTGGGATTCCTGTCCCATACACAAAAGCAGATCAAAGAACAGCAGTAATGTGTGTTTCAGCTGAGAGCTGTTCCTGACACATCAGACCCATGGGCTCCCTCATGGCTCAGTTGCCAGTTACTGAACAGTGGCCAACAGTAAAAAGTGAGTCATAATGACTTTGCTTTGCTCTGCAGGATTACATGTTTTTATCTTGTTTATCTTCACCATTATTATATTACCATTTACATGCTAGATCACCTACCCAGCACTGAAAGGGCATGAAATTTGGACACCACTGTGCTGTAGCTAGAGTTTAGAATTCACCAGTTTTTCACAACTTCCCAACTGGCATTAAAAGAAAAAAAACTTTTAAAAGTTTTTTTAATTTACTGTGGTCCCTGCCTCCAGATCTCTGATCCTCCCATCAATGTTAGGATGTATTTGGAACTGGACTATTGTGTTTGGCATAAAAACTTTTTGGATTTGTTTGTTTGTTGTCACTTTAAGATATCAGATGAAGTGCCAGTGGGTTTGTATCTTGGACAGCTGTGTCAACTTTTCACTAACAGTCCAAGCCCACAGCTTAAGGGGAGAAAGGCAGGATATCCCAGGTGAACTGGTGAGAGCCTGGATTGGTTGACATTGTGTGTGGACCGGTGGACTTTACATTTTTTTATGTGCTGGGCTGTTTGTCAGTGGGATTCCAGACAGAGGAGAAGAGGCCAGACCTGTGAGTTAGCACCCAATTCATCCTTGTCCGTGGGAGATGGCAGAGCTGAGTAACTTGACTGTTTGAACAAGAAAGGATTCACAAAACTTGTTTTGCTAAAAAACAAACCTGACTTTTCAGAACAACCTGCAAATGAGCACAATAATTATGTGCTTTTGGTAAAAGCAAAATCATTTCTTCCTACACTCAGACCTGACAGCACTCTGACTCTGTTGGTTCAGCCAATATGCAGGGAGGGCCAGCCTGGGGGAGGAGATGGTTTAACCCAATGCTTGCAGAGGGTCTCCTTTGCTGGCCAAATCTTCCCTGTGCCCTGATGGAGGATCATTTACATTGTCACTGGCATTGTTTGCCAGAGATTGCTCTGTGTGGCTTTTAATGGTGAGCGCACAAATGTGTCTGTGGTAATCTGTTGGCGTAATCCTTTGTGGCTGAGTATGTCCTTGGCGTTGCTGTGCCAGGGTATGCTTTAACTCAGAGCCTGCGGGGCTGTACTCTCATGTTTAAGAGCTGTGATTTTGTCATGGTAAGTTTTGAGGGAAAATCATGTGTTAGTTACGGTGGAAAATATCAATGGAGAACCAAAAAAAGTAACAAAAAATTGGGTGTGTTTTGTGCTGCCTTACATGGGGTATTTAGGTTCATGGAGTTGGTTGGTCTTGAGCAGAACTAGGTTTACACATCAAAATCAAAATCATTGGCACATTACTCATTGTACCCAGGATTCAGAGGCAGAAGGAGTATTCTGTACCCTTTTTGTAACTTTTTTTTTTGTCACTGATTTTAAAATCTTTTCAGTGGGCACAGTCTGCCCCATGGGTTGCTCAGCATTTGTTCTGCTTCCTTTGTCTTGCTTTTCTGTGCCAGTCTGGTTTTCTTGCCCCTCAGTAAAAGCAAGATAGTGAGTGCAGTTGACTCTGTTGAGAACTGCTCCATTTTCTGAGCTGAAACCCATGCCCTGCCTTTCCCACCCATCCAACCAGCCAGGCTTTGGTCTTGTCCTCCCAGAGGGATGCCACCATTCTTCCCTTTGTCCTTTCAAGCCTTATTTCCTCTGTGAAACTGAGCCCTTTTGCTTTCCTGGCTTGGTGGGAAAATGTGAAGAGATTGATGAGGTGGATTATTTGGCTGTGTACAGGTACTGGCTCCTGGTGAGGATTGGGAAAAGGCGTTCCAATGGTGACGAGCCATTCTCAGATTGAGGAGTCCATCACTGTGGCTGTGCTTTAGTGGCAGACAAACCTGGGTGCCAGAGCTGGAGCAGTGTTTTTGAACACCGGTGGCCCCTGTCTCAGCAGGGGATAATGTTGGTGCTGGCTTGAACCCCAGCTCTCGGTGTTGCTGCCAGCCTGCAGCTCAAGACTCAGCTTTTAGAACAGATCTCTGCACATTTTCTACTGAGAGAGGCAAGTTCAGGAGAGGTGTTCAATGCTGCATCAGTAGTGGTGTGTGTGTTGTACATACAAGGGCTCTGTAACCAGTTACACTCATCATATGGCAGAAGCACAACTGCAGTTCCTGCTCCAGGATATGCAAAAGATTGATGCTAGTGGGTGCTTTCCGAGGTAAATTCCTCTGGCCAGGAATGTTTTGGAGACATTCAGTGCAGAGAGAATGGTTCTGTTGATGTCATATCATGTAGTTGATGAGATCATGTGTATGTAAAAGTCCTGAGAACAGGAAAGGCTGGTAGGTTGGTCACTCCTGCCCCTTTTATTTTCCTTGCATCTGTCCTTCCAACTGCAGCTTGCCTCTCTGCTCTTTAGCTTCTCTGTAAGGACTAATGAAAAAGGCACCAGCCTCCAGTATGAAATTCAGGGGTTTTGCTTCATATGCTCATGTTTGGCAGTGAGAAAAGAACACATAAAGCTCACAAGAAAAAAGGTGAAGGTTTTTGTCCACACAAAATACTGATCCAGTATTGTTTGGACAGAAAGAAAGGCTGCACCTCTCCATTCCTAGGGGCCATGGCACTTCCAGGATTGCAGTCAGTGGGAGAGGAGTTGATGTAGGAGGGATCTGGAAAACCATGCCAAAGGTAAAAAGTGAAAAACAAAGTGGAGCAGTCGTAGGGAGAGGATGTTTTAGATGGCCTGCTCTGTCCAAAGCAAGGCATTCCCATTCCACCCCTGAGGATGGCTGCCAGCAGCCATTTCCCTGTGTCCATGGTGTGCCTTTGCACTAGGGGGTGCCTGTGTGGGAAGCCTGGCACTGCCTGCTGCACAGCTGGAAGCTCCCTATCCCAACCGTGGTGTCCTGAGTCTGCATTAATGAGCTCTTCGGAAAGGCAGAGGGGAGCTCTGCCACTCCTTGCTCAGCCAGTGTGGAAATGTCCCCACGGCCCCCGTGCCCATCAGACCTCTCTTTGTAGAGCAGTGTGGAAACTGGATGCATCTGTATTTTCTTTCTCTGGCCACAATTCCTTGTGATCAGTCTGGAGAGAGTTTTACAGAATGGTTTGGGTTGGAAGGGATGTTAAAGATCATCTCCAAAGAAAGGCTTTTATGCTGAGAGCCTCTCTGTCTTTTTCAGCTGTAATAGCTGGGCTAATAAAAGGTACTCTTTCTCCCAGCAAACCTTTCCTCACTGTCATTAAAATATGTGTTTGCTTGCTGTGGAAAGTTGAGGTTGTTTTGGATATTCTTGTGGGGAAGGAGAAAAAGACACGGCTTTAAAAAAAAATGTTGGCAGCATTGGGTAAGGTCTAATCATTCATTAAATGAAAAAGTTCATTCTCCTTTTTAAAGAACGCCTTGTGGTCACAAAAATCAGCGTGAAATCAAAGCGAGTTTGCTGCAAAACTCATCTCTTACACAGAAAATTAAACTTTAAAATTTTTTTTCTCCATTATGAGGTGACTGAAGGAGAAAGAGGACAGGTAGGGTTTTAAAAAGTCATACTGTAGATTGATTAATTCAGAGTTCCAGCCTTTATTCACATAGCCTATCATTTGAAAAAGTTTATCAGAATTCTTTATGAGTAAATGATGGGCCCAAATGGACCAAAATTTTGAAATAAGAAATGAGCTGTGAGGTTCTGCTGGGAAGGTGCTGGTAGAATTGGAATAAAAGAACAGAATCTTTTTAATGTTTCAGAGGAGAGTCATGGAAAGAAAGTGCCCTGCAGAAGAATCACAAAGCAGTGTAGCCTAAAGCTGATGAAAATGAGCCTTTCCTGGGCAGCTGTATGAAGAGCAAGGCTGGAACTGTCCTTACCTGAGTTGTGCTCACCCAGTGCAGAGAACTCAAGGTGCTTTACAGAAGTAAAGCCCCTGTGAATTAGAGCTCAGTACAAGCTAGAGAGACCCAAATGCATTTATTTTTGAATTTTGTAGATGATTAATGAGTCACAGTGGGGACACGATTAAAAGTCTTGCTTTGAGTTTGGAAATACAGTATTGTACATACTCAGACTGCAGGCTGTACATGCCTGTGCCCTTGAAATAACCTTATTCATCCACACCTGGAAGTTGTTCTCCATCCACAAAACCCAGTGGGACTGTTTAAAGCCCATTCACAGGTGTCTGAAATTTTACATACAGAGGTGTGAGGCTATTTAAAACATATGTGCAGGTGTTTGCATTGCAGAGTGCAGGAGCAAGGCTGTGCACATCCAATTTGGGTTTCATGTTGAAAGACAGGGCTACCTTAAAGGAAGTCCAGGAACAGGTGGCAAGGTTGGCATGCTCCCAGCTGTATCAGAGAGGAGATAAGCCATACCCTAAAGAGCTCATTTTTATGCTACATAAACTATGTGCTGGTTGCTTGTTCAATGCTACTTTCAAGTACCTAGGAGAATATTAGGGAGTGTAGAAACGCAGTAAAACTACCTGAAGATGATGATGTGTCCAGCATTCTCTCCAGTGTTATGGTTATAGATCTTCTGCTGGAAGCCCCAGTTCTCCAGAGCTCTGCTCCTGGCTCACAGGCTTTACCCCAGTGACTGATAAGGTCAGGATACCCAAAAAATACCTCACAAGTGGTGATGCAGTCCATGCTGAGGAGGCGTTTGAGTACAGAACTCACAAAGGACTAAACTCTGCACAGGCATTGAAGTGATTTGCTCAGGGTCACCCACTTTGACTTGGCATGACACCAGTTGCAAGAACAGCTCCTGGACCAGGTGTGAGTTGTTCAAAAGTGTCCTGGGGTGCTGATGGCTTCTGCTTTTCAGAAAATCTGCTGCTAGTGCCTGTTTTGTCTAGTTGGAGATGGGCAGTTTTATAAGCCAGTAAATTCTGGAAAGCTGTGTGGAGCAGAGTGCTGAAATTGGACATCTTGAAAGATGTCCAGGAGAAAAGTTAGGTCTTCCTGAAGTTTGTGTTCTTGTCAAGTGCCAAGGCTGGCACCCCAAAGAGGCAGAAATATTCCTTTTTCCTGTTTCAGAACCCAAGTGGACAGGCCATGTATTGAGGTATAGCAAGTCCAAGGTGTCAGGCAGGGAAGTGCCTTTCCCCTCACAGGACCCAGGTGGGGAAGAGAGTGATTATAGGGAATTACAGCCCTGTGCACTTCTTTTATCCCAGTTAATCTCTCCAGGAAGTGAGAGCAGAAGTACAAATGCTCACTTGTCTTAAGCACCTGGAGTTTGCACACAGAATGGAGAGGAGCTGGAACAGAAGCTTTGTTAGGGTGTGGCAGTAGCTTTGCAGTAGCCGCTGTCCCTGAAACAATTAGGGCAGGAGCCACCAGGAGCAGAGGCTTCTCTCCCTCACCTCGGTAGGAGCTGGGAGATCTCCTGTGGGCTGGTTCTGCCAAACCTCACATGAACTGAGCAGCACCAGCAGCCCAGGAGGAGCTCAGTGAATTTCAAGAGGGGCTGCACAAGGGCCTGAATCACCCAGCACCTCCAGCACATGGACCTCTCCAGAGCCAGGAGGTGTAGAGTCAGCAAGCAAAGGTAAAAATGAACCATTCAGTTCCTCAGAGGTTTGGTTGGGGTGTGCTCCAAGTTGTGCCTGTAGTTTTGGGTTATTTCTTCTTGATCTATCCAAGTTGCTCTGGCCCATGCTTGGCCTGAGGCTCCTCATTCTGAGCCCCTAGAACAGGACTTGGCAGCACGTTGTGAGACACAACTCTTGTGCCTGGTGCTTTTTGCAGAGGTGGTACCTGGGAGCATCAGGGCTCCCAGGACAGTGATAGGAGGAATAAACAACTTGAAAAACAAAATAAACTCTTGCTATCAGAGCCACAAGGCGAGCTGTCCAACACAACAGTGGTCTCTGATTTTATATTTAATTTTAGAAGCTGAAACGAAATGTTTTAATTTTATATTATTCTCAACATAATGCTAATTTGCTCCAGATGTCCACTCCGAGCTGAGCGCTGCCATTTTGCATAGAAAGCATGTGCGTCAGTGATTTATTCCAAATAGCTTCTATTTTACTGCATTTCATTTTATTCTGAATGAAGTACTTAACAACATGTTTCTCTTTAAGAATCTTACTTAATCATATGGATATAATTTCTTCAATTTACGTTTTCAGTTCTTTAGTGTGGTGGCCACAGGGTGTTTCTTAACCTAGGAAGATTAAATGCACATGTTGAAAGCTGCTTATATTTGATTTTGAGGCACTTTCATTTCAAAGTCCTTCACGTAAGGTACAGAAGTGATTGTGGTTTCCTGCTAGGTTCTGGGATAGAGGGATAACTCTCAGGAAAACCTTGCAGATACCTTCTAATAATCATCCATGACAATAACATAATTTCATTTCTTTCAAAACTGTGGTCTACCGATAATGTTTAAGACTTTTTTTATTGGGGTTCAGGAGAAAAAGAGATTTCATTTTCTTGTCATTTCTGGGCTACAGTTCAACATTTCAATTTAAAACCTATTTCCGTTGAGCTCCTTTCCCAGTTTTCCCTCAAAATATTATCTTAGAAAATGTCTTTTATTCAGTTATTTTTTTATTTATTTAGCAGCATATTAAAAATTACGTGAGACAGCTCAATATGAACCTTTGTTATTTGAGCCTGGCTCACTCAGCCATTCCTGTACACTGGCTGCCATTGGTCAAATATGTCAGGAATGTCCTTTGGCAGTGGCCTCGGGAGCTGCGTCATGGGTGTGAGGCAGCTCCTATGAACTGCTCAGCGTGGATGGGAAGCTGCTCTGGACCTTGGAATAAAGTCCAGGGAAGATTTTTATTCTGTCATTTTAAAGCTGACACAGGGTGTGTAGTTCTTAGTAAGATGGGATGCTTCTGCAATGGTCACACAAAATGTAATATACCAGATTCCTCAGCTATCAAAACCTACTCTTTGTCCCTTTTAAAAATCATTTCACTCATGTAATCCCTTTTCCTCTTAGGCTTTTAGACTGCAACCTGTGCCATGGGATGTAAATTTCATGAGGTCGCACTATTTGCAAGGCAGGTTTTTCCCACTGAAATAATCTTCATGTGTATTCATTTACATCTTCTTTTTGCACTTCTTTGTCAATCTTAGCTTCTAATTTTCAGAACTAACCTTGCTGTTATTCTACAATTGTATTAGTTTATTATACTGAATTGTTGACACAGCTGGTAGGGAGCTAAGTGCTGTGGTTTCACACAATAAAATTTCAGACAATATGTGTAGCACTTCTTTTTCATACATATCATTTGAAAGCCATATGATTCACCAATATGTGTTATTGTTATCCACCCATGTGGGACACAATCTATTTTAAATTAGTGAAGTGACTTGCTAAACTCCCTGTAAACAATAAGACTGTGGGAAAACATTAAGTGCTATTCAGAAAAGAACATTGCTATACAGCCTTTTATCCATAGGATCCCACAGGGCTGCAGAGAATGGAGGGACCTGGCACTGCTCTTCAGCACAGCTCAGCTTCTCAACAGGCTTCAGGAGGGAGCTCCAGCACTTGGAACTGGGGCAGGCTTTGGTGGAGGCTGTCAGTGCCCACACAGTGCATTGGGTGTGGTAAATCACCCTGAGTGAAGAGTAGCAGTAGGGTGTTCATTAGCAAAATCTTGATTTAACATCTCCTTTGGAGAGAAAACTGACTTGCTTTAAAGCAGGTGAAGGTCTTGAAGCCCTTTTCCTGGGAATAAGTCTCTCAGATTTTCCTTCATGTAATGAACATGGCCAAGCAAGACAAAATGCAAACACTGCCAGGCTAAAATTAATAACTCAGGGTAAAGTGAGGATGAGTTCCTTATCTGCAGGGGAAAAAGAGCGGGTTCTCTCAGAGAGGGAAGATTGTGCTTCTCCATGTGTTACTGAGCTCTGTGGGGTTCTGCTGCAGTGTGATGAGCAGGCCCATGGGTAAAGGAGAGACCTGTGTCTCTTGGGGTTGCTTTTTTAAAAAGATAATAATGTTTTAAAGACAAAAGCTTCAAGCATTCAAGCTTGATGTTTCCACTGCTTTAATGTTTTAAAGACAAATAACGCTTTTTTAAAAGACAAATAATAAAAAGTACATGCAGCCTCCCAGGGCTTCACCAGCACCTCTTGTGGGGCTCTCTGCCAGAGCTCAGCGTTACACACGTGAGGGAGGGTCAGGTACAGTCATTTCAGCACATCCCTTCCTGCCTTGGATTACAGGTGGGACCTCAGTCCTCACTTATGGATAATCAGATTGGCCCAGCATGGCACAAAAAGAGCAGGAACCCATCCGAGCACTGAAAATCCCACTGGCTTTTCTACTCCACTGCTGAGAACAGCCTAGGAGGAAATTGTCTGTTCTCCTCATTGCTTTGTGCAGATTAATCCAGTGTTGGCAAATCCATGCAGTTTGTCAATTTGCAGGGAAACTTTTACTTTTCTGAGCTGAACTTCACTGAAATAACAACTTGAGATAAAAGCTCCATTATGCAGTTGTGGAAATGAGCACAGGTAGTGTATGAGGACAGTAGGTTTTAAGATTAAAAAAACCCACCCTGACTGAATGGTAGCAATAAAACTACTGACTTTGTGAAACATTTAGTGAGGAAAATGAACAAGCTGTGTTGAACCATGTACAGAAAGTGGTATTTGCAACAAAAAACCTACATAGATGGTCAAAGAGTTACCTTGCTGCTATTTTTCATCTTTCCTAAGAGAATTTGGTTGTGCTGGAGTAGTTTAGTCAGCTGTAGCCAGCAATTTCCCACTGTAGATCAGATTTCATCCACAGGATCCTCCTCTGTTTGATCTGCCAAGGGCAGGAGCCACGTTGTAAGCTGTGATGACATGTGACAAGCTATGACTGTAAAACGTATTTATTTATTGGTCTTGACAAAGGTAGGAGCTGGGTTTTTCAGAATTATAAAAAAGGACGAGTCCAAGGGCATGAGTGGGAAGTTGGGATGGACACTCACTGTTGCCAGATGACACCATGTTGGTGACACACAGGTTTGTCACACGCTGGTCTCTTCTGTGACTGGAGACAAAACACAGACAGATCTAACCCGGGCTGCTCTGTCTGTGGTGCACTGGAAACTCATCCTGTTCCTAGACACACTCTTGGCATGTTATGAAGGCAGACTGGATTATGTGGGGATCTTTTTGTTCCTTTACTGGTTCATTAAAAATAAAGGAAAATATGAAATAAAGAGGGAAGTTTTTAATTTTGTTTTTTTCCATGAGTTTGTTAGTGAATACATTCAGAGTATTTCAATACTGTCTGATGCCAGTATAACAGTTTAAGACTGTTTGCTTAATTCCTGAATGTGCACATTGTTTTTAGCAAACATTATAATTTATGTTTGTCCTGCCTCTCTTCTGATGAACCATTGGATTCAGAATATAAACCAGGACAGGCAGCTTCTCTGCCCCCCTGCTGCAGATGTGTCCCAGTCCCAGGGTGAGCAGTGCCCTGTGCTGGGCACGGAGGGGTTGCTGAGTTCCCCAGCGTGCAGGAATCTCCTGCGCTGAAAGAGAGCGCTCAGCACATCACAGGAACAGCTTACAGAAGCAGGGTGTGTAATTTTTAATAACTGGGATAAAACCCCTCAGTGACATCTTTAAAATATAAATGCCTTTTCTTGTTTCTTTTATTTCCTTGCCCCCTCTTATTTTGCCTTTTCATCTCTTCTCCTTTCAATTCCATTAAGCTTCATTGTACAATAATGTATCACAGCGGACTTTTTTCAATTATGTTTTTGATTTTTTCCTCCTTGTTACTATAAAACTCCAGATGTTTTGAGACTTCATGGTTCTCTGGATTATTTTTTCCTTTATTTTAATCTTCTTTTGTAACATGCCACACATGTGGTATTTTGGCCTTTTAAGATGCTAGGCTATGCTAATCAGCCATAAGTTTTGGGGTAGGATTTTTTTTTTTCTTTTCATAATTACTTTTTTTCCCCTTCTTTCTGCTGTTGTCTCTTTAATTGTTTTCTTTTTTTCTATTTGTTTTATTTTTTGTTACCCCAACTGGTTAGTCCACATCAGTCGTAATGGATTCTCCCTTTGGTCTGAGGCTGAATTCTTTATGTTAAGCAAATTAATTCTTCACTCCAAACTTTCAAACTCTCTTACCTGTAAGTAGATTATGAGCACGTTTTTCACCTTGCTTGTCAGGACAGAACTGTTTGCACTGAAATTGGCCCCCCAGACCAAGAGCACAGACTGTTCTTTAAAGATTGAGATGGTGCAAATAAATTATACTTTAGATGCAAACTGGAATGGAAATATTTCCTTGGACATTAAGACAATGAATTACTGATCCAGAGAAGCAAGTTTTTGAAGTACATGTAGGAAACTATACTTTTTATTAAAAAAATCTAAGGGTACTGGAGAGAAGCATTTGAATTTATTTGTGGTTCTTTGCTGGCATGGATGGAGAAGGGTTTTAATTGATTTTGTTCAATATTAATTTTGTCCCCAAAACAAACAGATCTGGCTTCAGATATTAGAACAACAAATCTTGGATTGTGTGCTGTCCTTTAATTTCAAAGAGCTTGTAAGCTATTCAAAAAATCCCAAATAAAGAATAGTTTCCTAATTACATCTGAGGAAATAAAGGGGCTGACATGGGGTGTCTTCTTTGCTTATTACATGACCCTCTGAATTTTGCATTTTGTTCTTTAAAATGTTGCCTCATGTAATGTTATTTTTGCCTGCAAGCCATAATACTGCATTCAGTCCAACTGTAATGAGGTTTCAGAAAATTGTTTGCTTTCCAAATGACATATTTAGCAAAACCTTATGGCAAAATCTGTGGCTGTCAAGCTGCTGATAGTAAAATATTCCCAACTTTCCTGGTTCATTCTCATATGTTGTACCAAACAAATGCAACTACCCCTGTTTTGACAAATGTTTATACTTCTGCTTGATTAAAGAAGGATTACTAAGAAGAGATTTTAATGCTAGAAATCAGCTCTTGTGGAAAGGATAGGATGCTCTGATAGTTTCCCAGATATTTTGGATTTGCTAGAAAATGTCTGGAAAATGTCTGTTTGCTCACTGAAGTGTGTGACCTACTGGCACCAGAAGAAATAAATGTATGAATATTCCAGTTCTGGAAGCAACATCTGCCCCGTGCAGGGATGGTGGCAGGCAGGTGGCTGGGTCTGCACTCAAGAGGGGTCTGTTTGTGTTGGGGATCTCCTGTGGGCAGAACCAGACCTGGTCACTCCTGAAACCCCAGGTCTAAAGGAGTCCTGCGTGGGCAGGCCTGCATTCCTCGTGGATCCATCACTCCTGGGGTTCCGGAATGCAGGCTTAGGGGCTTATCAAATTCATAAAATTGAAATAAAAGAGACAGCCCAAAGTCTTATTTGTAGTCAGCGATGATCAGCTCACCTCCTCCAGGGACTCTCAGTGTATTCGTATTTCCCTGTTTCATGGTAATTAGGAAATACACAATCTGTCTAACAGCATAAAGAGAAATAAAGAGTGGTGGAAAGTGTGAGGATGTCAAATGGTTGGCCACAACTTCCCTAAACCCCAACAACATGAAGGATGTATTGCATTTATACTGTGGCTTACTTTTCTTTCTTCTTCCCATTCTGAACTTTTTAAGCTTTTCTTCTCTTGCACACCAGCAGTTGTACAACACCCTGGCTAAAGCCCTAAATGCTTTTTTTAAAGACAAATAAATTAAAGTACAAGCATTTTTGCCCAAGACTGAGATGAAATAGCATGTAGTGTTGCTTTGTAAACATAAATTGGTCAGGTTTCAGAAATAAAACCTAACCCAGAAATTGGCAAGTCTTTTTGTGTTACAGTTACCTTCTACTTTATTGTAATCACAAAGGGGAAAAAAAAACAGCTTCAACAATTTAAATCTGTAAGTTTGAATCTGGCTAAATAAGTTTGGATTCTTCAGGATGTTAAAGTTGAAGTACTCAAACAGTTCTGTTGAGTTTAAGCAAACTCCTTGCATGACCCACATTACTCATGCGCTACTATTTGCAGGATCAGGGCTTTACATCGTAGCTACAACAGCGAATTGAACATTAATCTAATCAGGAGTTAGCTGGGACAAACAAAGCCCCAGAACAGATACTTTGATTGTGTTGTGGGGTGGAACAACTCATGTGTTTAAGTTCCTGAGGTTCGTAACAATTTGGAGCCCCGTGTGCTTCGAGCCACAGCCCCAACATTGGCCTCAGTGTGCTGTAAAACATTGATGCTATTTAAAGAGTGGTGTGGCTGTTCCCTCTCCTCCAGAAGGGATACACAGCCTCACAGGATCCTTTTTCTCATAGCATGTTTTTCAGTAAAATTTTCCCAATTTTGTAATCAGTTGGGAAGAAAGAACATTTCACAATGTTCGTAAGGCCTGTGGATGTTTTGACCAGACATCAGATTTCCTATTGATAGCATTAAATGCTTTGGAATGAAATGTTTTGGGTTTTCCATCTGTAGGCTGTCTGAGATGTCAGCAGCCAATATGACCTGCTCTTTCCCTTTTAGGTCTATAAATAAAAGGCAGCTTGTTTAACTGTTCTTGCAGCGGAGAGCAGAGGTGTATATTAATGAGCTTGCTCTAATGGCACACTGGACCTATTTAGCACTACGACTGTGAAGGCTTCTCTTTCTCAGTCATAACTCATTTCCTAAGAAAATGTCAGTTATTGCTTCACCCTATGGTCTGAGCTGGTTAGTTTATAGTTTATTTCTTCTGATCTGTACCACTGACAGATATTCTAGACATGACTGTGATTAAATACGCTTAAGAAAATGGTAAACATTTGATAATATAAACCCTCTTGGGAACATGCTGTTATTTCTGCGTGGCAACATTCTCAGGTGCATTCAAAGTATAATCTGGAAGCAAAGAAAAAACATTTTAAGCAATTACAGTTATTAGATTAAACTGTTTTGTTGGGAAAATTGTGATGGGTTTAGATCACGGTGAGATAATTCAGTGTTTTTATAAATATGCTTTTGAATGGATGATATTGCAACAGCGACACTGCGGTGAGTTTTTAGTGTGAAATAAAGAATCACATATGTATTTCCATATGGTAACAAACTAGTTTGGTCCCATAAATTTCTACGAGGTATTTTTTCTTGGTAGAAGCTGTGTTCTGAAAGCAGCAGTAGTTACAAAACCCAATAACTGCATTGTGTTCTTCCTGTAATCATGTGGCATTGTTTTGTGTCTGTGCTTGGGTGTGCGCAGCATTAACGATCTCACAGCAAAGACAAAAGTAGTAATTGCAATATAATTATTTTTTTTTATTGATGAAACTTGTTTTAAGAGCTCTGTTGACATTTACAGACTTTGAGGATCATGCAGCGTTTGTTACAGTTATCCCAGGCATCAAACGTCCACAGAATGTTTGGGATTGTAGGATTAAGCAGTGACAGATTGGGGCCAGATGTCTGGGAGATCCCGTAAGTGGCCTTCTCAGTTGGTATAATAGCTCTCACCATCCTGAAGCCCTTTTGAAACTGAACATTTGTTCTTTGTAGTTGAAGCTGAGACACTTGTTGGGATGGCTGTATCTTCCTGGAGGGTATTTAAGAAGGAGAATGAGCACCCCAGATTCCAAGAGTAGCTTTATGTAGTGTAAGCGTAAATGCTACACTCCAAATAGCAAGAGTAAGTGGAAGGGTTAAAAGGATTAGTGAGTAGCAGTTCAACCCAAGAATTACCTTACAAAGTTCTCTTAACAACAGCAGCTCCGTTGAAGTTGTTTTACCACTCCACTCCAGGGAAGCTGTTTCCATATGTGGCCTTCCGTAGGGACAAACTGTGAGAGACACAGCAGATCCAGAATCAAGAGAGCTGAAGAAGGTGTCCTGCAAAGTGCAACTCTCTGCAGCTCTGAGTGGATTCTCAGCCCCACTCTGCTCAGCTCTTTGCACCAACTCCATTCCTCCCTCCCTTTCAGACCTTTCACCTTCAGCTTCCTCTCTTCCCATCACTTGTGGCAAGGTTCTTGTCCACTCTGCTTTCCTCTTGAAGGGAATTCCTGTTTCACCAACCCAGCCTTTGCCGACTTGAAAGTCTGAGTACTGCAGTCACATCATTCTCTTTGCTGGTGTATTTTTCCACCTGACATGTTTATCCTGAGTTTATCATTGCACTGGGACCATCCCACTGTCTGTTATCCAATTTAATAGAGCTGGGTAACACAAATAATGTGAATCAGGAAATAATAACATAAATAAGAAAATCTCTGAGTGTCCAAGTGTATGTGGTGATGGAGGAACCTTACTGCTGAAAGCATTGGACATATTTACCAAGAAAAGGCAGCTGACCACAGAAGGGTCTGTAAATAAGCCCATATTTGTTTGAGTGTTTGCTGCTTACACTGCAGCTCTGAGCATTTCTGGTAGGGCCTCCTCCTTCTCTCCCTGAAGTGTCAATCCAGAAAACCCTTAAACATATGTGCTTTCATGTGTTTTAAATTAAGCTTGTGTTTAGATATTTTAGGACATTTGCTGTTGGAATTTTTGCTACTGACATCAATGAGCGTGGAGCTGGACCTTTAATGAGTTTGGATTATTCTGCATACCTGTCTACTTTGCATTAGGCTCTAGATATGGAACTGAAGACTGGTAATCCACTAGAAAAACATTCTGAGGGTCAAGATCCCTCCCTCTAAATTGGAGAGAGGTGGATTTGATGGCTGGAGTGCTCAGTGAGTGAGGAATGCTGGTCACACTGAGAGTGGTGTAAGATCAATGTTCAGATGGGACATTGGTGACAGGTGGGGTCCCCTGGGGGTCTGTAGTGAGACCAAGTGCAATCAGCAAATTCATGGGTGGCACCAAGCTGAGGGGTGCAGTTGACACTCCTGAAGGACAGGGTGGCATCCAGAGGGACCTGGACAAGCTCCAGAGTGGCCCATGGGTTTTCAAAAGGCCAAGTCCAAGGTCCTGCAGCAGGGCAATCCCCAGCATCAACACAGGCTGGGGGATGAAGGAGCATAAAAATGCTCCAAGGGATGGAACGCCTCTTCTGGGAAGAAGGGCTGAGAGCTGGGCTTATTCAGCCTGGAGAAGGCTCCAGGAGGTTTAGAGCAACCTCTCAGTGCTGGAAGGGGACCTGCAAGAGAGAGGAAAGGGACAGTACTTCAAAGGGATGCCACACTGTGGGCACACTAATCAAAGGAGGCTGGAAAGGAGGAAGACTGGTAATAAAATGGAAAAAAGTGATCTTTAGGACTTCGGAACATTCACTCAGCTTTATGGAATGTCCTATGAGAACTGTGAATTTGCTGAACTCTGCTCTCTTTTTCATAGACTTCAGCATTTTTGCACATTTCAAATTGCTCCATCCTGAATCCTTGTCAGATTTTTAGTGATGATTGTGAAGCAAGTTTGTTTCTTTTGAAGCCTCGGTAGCTTTGGTCACTTCCAAACCCCCTGCCTCCTTGCACCAGCTCAAGTGTTCAGAGGTGGGTCGTGGCCAAACAAAGCTTCTGAACTCACAAACTGCATGTCTCCAGGTGATTTTGTGAGCCTGTCACAATGGCTGTGATGGGAAAAGATGGAAAATATATTATACACATCAGATAGTTGTCTGTACACATACCCAGTCTGCCATTCAGACAGCTTCCTGCTCAGGACACTAAAATTTCTGGCAGTAAAAGCCACATTGATCCTTTGATGTGTGAGTGGCTGGAACAGGAGGAGAAGTGCCAGAAACCCCTGTGCCTGCAGTGAGCAGAGCTGATCTGCCTCCAGTGCCAGGACACAGCCTGCAACGTGAAGTGCTGGCTCCAGAATCCCTTTGGTTGCTGCGTTGAGGTGTTTACAAAACACACTGGGACGAGCAGAATGTCGCGGGCCTCTCTCCATCAGTGATTTGCCTTTGGCAGGCCCTGGAGATCGGGGGCCTCACGTTACAGCACCTTCAGTGCTCCTCCATCTGCAGCTGCTTTCCCTTCCCTCTGTCCCCCTGCACTGCTGGGTGCCACAGCTGAGTCTGCAGTCTGCATGCACTGGTGTGTGTAAGAGATGTGTGTGACAAACAGGACTGGCAAGGTGATGATTTCTGTGGTGTCATCTGAGGAGCCACAGGTTCCTGGAAAGCTGCTGAACAAAATCTTCACTCAGCAAAAGGAAGTGACAAAGCATTTGCTGATTTTGTGAGAGTCAGGATTTCAGTGTTCATGAGCAAGAATCATAGAAAAGCTATGGCTTCTAGAAACAATGGTTGGAACAGGTTGCTCAGAGGAGCTGTGGCTGCCCCATCCCTGGAATTGCTCAAGGCCAGGTTGGACAGGGCTTGGAGTAACCTGGGATAGTGGAAGGCGTCCCTTGGTCATGGCAGCACTAAGTGAGCTGTGAACCTTGGAACTGAGTGACCCTTAAGGTCCCTTCCAACCCAACCCAAATCTTATGAAGATACACCAACTTTATTTCAGAATCGCTCTTAGTGTTGATAGGAAGGTGGATTGGGTTGTGTTTCTCAAAGTCATTCCTTGAGATCATAAATCCTCGAGGAACCAGGTTTTTATCTGTGTAGAGGCATAAGAAGATGTGCAGTGCCATGAAACAGCAATATCCACAGAGTGGGCAAGGATATGCATTCCATCACCTGAGTATTTGGATGCAAGTATTTGAACACGTGCAAGTATCTGAGTGCATTTTGTGGGTGTGCAGGTGCACGAATGAGCACACACGAGATGTGCTCCCCCGGGAGAGTTCCCAAAGCACATCCTGCAGACACTGCCTCCACTGCCGTTGTCTGTAACACTGAAACTGAGCAGTGAGCAACGCACAACACCCTTCCCTTGGCCTAGTAGCTGGAAATTTTACTCACTTATTTATTCAGATTTAATTTGAAACAGTGACTTCTGTTATGAAGGCTATGCAGCGTTTTATTGCTGAGCTCCCTAATGAAACGGGTGCTTAAGAAGTCAGAATTGCTCAGGTTACTGGTTGTGTAAATGCCGAGAACAGCTCTGAATGATACAGCTAGTAAAGAAAAGGGTGCAGAATAACAGCAGTTTCTTTGGATTGATCTTCGAATGGATCAGGTCTTCCTGTAATAGTCCATGCTCATCTGCTTCAGTGTATAATATTTCAGACACCTGAAACCAGGTTCTAACCCGCCAGCTTCTCTTGCTCTCTGTCTGTAGCAGCTAATTGTTATTGCCCACAGTGGTTCCCGTGCCAGTTAACATCTCAGAGGATTCCTCAGAACACTTGTTCTTTCTTCAAATTTTCTGTCCTGACACCGTGTCTTTAGGTGTTCAGTTTGTGTGAGATACTTATAACCCTTGTATTATTACTGAGCTGCACACCATGACTTCGGTGACAGACTAAATGTACAGCACAATATGTTGTGTTTCATCCATAAATTTCAACAGATGTTTAAATGCTGGTTGATTTATTGCACGTCCAACTCGGTTCTTACACTGTTCTCATTGTGGCTGCACATGGTTTATTTCATAGAACCTTACAATGATTTTTTTTTACGACGTTTTTCAGTTTGAAGGGTGCAACAAGGCATTTTCTAGGCTTGAGAACCTCAAGATTCACCTGCGGAGTCACACCGGGGAGAAGCCGTACCTGTGTCAGCACCCTGGCTGCCAGAAAGCTTTCAGCAACTCCAGCGACCGGGCAAAGCACCAGCGGACACACCTGGACACCGTAAGCATGAGTTCACTCTGGGAGCTGCCCCGAGCTGTGCAGTGCCCCTGGTACACACTGGGGCCTGCAGGGGGACCTGGCCTTTTCATGAGAAGAATCGTAGAAAACTCAGCTATGAGCAAGTGTATTTGGTTTTGAGCTGTATGTGCTTTGAGAAATGAAATAGTTTTGTCACAGAGAGGCATTAGTTTGTGTTACTCATGCTGAGCAGTAAGTTACGCAGGAGAGAGTTACTCAGCAAACTCTGCCATTGTTCCTGTTCCAGTAAGAGGAGGCAGCAGCTCAATAAATGTGGCTGAGTGGAAGCTGAGTCACTGCTGTGCACCGAATGTGTGTCATTGTCTCACTTCCTGTCCCCTTGTGAGTGTTCTGAGTGAATGCAAAAGCTGCTCAGACCTCTCAGTGGAAGGTAAATGCACCTCAGTTTTGGACAGTAATTTTGTAAAAGTGAAAACAAATCTGTCTCATACCTCTGTGGACTCGGTTAAGTGCCCTCCATCAGAATTAACAGCGAGAAACACACTCTTTTATTCTCTACAGCTGGTAGATCTGGCTTGACTCTGCAGCTCTTGTCACTTGTCTCACACAGAAGATGGGAGCCTGTCAAGTGTCTTGGGCTCTACTGAAATGAAATCACCAGATCACAGGGCAAGAAAGCAATGAGACAGCTTTGCAGACAGTCATGCCCTCAGCATAAAGCTTGTAAAGAATAACAGGCAGAGTTGCTCCTTGTCTTTTCTCAAAGAAGTGAATATATGGTTTAGTTTGGCCAATTGTTTATGGGGCAGAACTTCTGAGTTTAACTGATATTTACTTTTTAAGCAGTTACACATTTCAGACAGTGCAGCATTAAGGAATGTCTAATGTACATTATGCCTTGCAAAAACAAACAAGTAAGAGAAGCAAGTCAGTCACATTTTCCAAACCAAAGCACACTTACAATAACAATGTTTTATTTACTTGAAAGTCAACCTGAGATATTTGAATTTTTAATTTGCATCTCTTTTGAAAGTGGATATACTAAATTGCATAGAGCTTTTAAATTTACTTGCATGAATCTAGTAGATATAATTTTTATTAGCAAACTCACAAATGCAATGCCATCTATTAGTTTTGAGAGAGAACTTACATGGTTACTAAAATGAGCACAAATTCTTTGTGTGTGTTGTCTGTGCAATATTGAAGACAAATGTCTTAACTTTCTATTTTCTTTTCTTCTCTTTTCCCTTTATCTCTGTCTTTATTATCTGAAATGCTCATAAATCAGGAAAAAGGTACAGTAATAATTTTCTAATAACTTTCTTAAATATCTAAGAACATCTTCCATGCTATTCCATGGCAGGTTCTCTAAAGCTGTTTCTGTAGTTTCTGTGTTTCTGTGGTCCTGCACGCAGGAACTGAGTTCCACTTACCTGGTTTGACTGAAGCCCTGTGGTTTAAGCTCAGTGAATTGTGTGAATATGAAAAGAGAGCAGAGCTACAGGACGGTGCTGCTGCACCAAACAACTGCCTGGAATGTCAGAGCAAATCACCATGAACCTTTGCAAGGGTGCTCAGATTCCCATCTAGTTTCCCTGTGATTGAATTGAATGATTTTATCACTAATTTGAATGACATCAGTGATTTGAAAAATACTCTGCTAGTTTTTCTGCCAAGGGATTTGTTAAAGTTTTCCATAGCTTTTCCTCAGGTGTCAGTTCTCTGTGTTCCAGACACTCTGAATAAATCTCCTTTGCCCTGTAACTTTCTGGGTAGGTGCTGTGTTAGCCTGTAAGGTCATGAATTGGTGAATGATTCTATTATTCCTTCAGAAATTTCCTGCTGGCTGGACAGAGCAGCAATACTTATCCTCTGGAGGTACTTACAAAGAAAGGGGGTTTATACAGGCTGCTTTTTCCTTATTGAGTGCATTTGGAATTGGTTTTAAAGCTTCTCAGTGTAGGTCACTCCATCATTTATCTTCTCCAAAGGAGAATCTGTAAATCATTTCACTTATGGTGTATGTTAGTTTGATCAAATCCCTACTAAATCATCTGGAAGTAGATCCTTCTCCTAGGCAGGAGCAGAACAAAGGGAACCTGTCTGTCCTTGTGGTAAAAAGGGCACATCAGCACTCCTCCAGGGGCAGAGCCACTGGGTTTAAAGGACCTCACAGTCACTTCTCCCAAAACTGGTGGGATTTTTTCCCTTCTGTGCATCCTCCTTCTGAAACCAAGGGGATTAAAGAATGTGACATCAAGGTCGTGGCAAACCAGTTCTCTGCCTTTGAGAAGACACCAAAAGGATTTGCTAGTCCTAGCGAGAAGGCTGAGGTAATGCTGATAGACGAGCAAAAGAATGTTCCATTTAACTTGAAAGCTTTGTGAGCTGTGCCATGCAGCACTATTCTGCTGGCACTTAAGCCAGTGGTTACTTAATAAAAAGTGCCTTTGCTCATTTTAGCAATTGCACCTTCATTTGGAGTTTGTTCTGTAACCCAGAGATAGTGTTCCATTTGTTGGGAATGGGCACAGCCACCAGAAGAATTCAGTGTGCATTTCAGTCTCTGGGCAGGTCCCCTCTGAGCCTCCTTTTCTGCAGGCTGAGCCCCCCCAGCTCCCCCAGCCCCTCCTTGTTCTCCAGACTCTTCCCCAGCTCTGTTGCCCTTCCCTGGATGTGCTCCAGCCCCTCAATGCTTTTCTTGTGATGAGGGGCTCAAAAACTGCACCCAGGGTTCGAGGTGGGGCCTCACCAGTGCCCAGCAATCCTAAAATTTATGTAAATCAGAACTCAAACCCAGAGTATCAGTCTTTATAATTATACTGGGTGATCCCATGATAATTTTGCTTGCTGTAAAGGCTAGGGAATAAAGAAATGCTCTTAAAACCCATTCAGTTCCACCTGACTAGCATTTAGCTCAGCCCAGTAAACCACACCCAGCGTGCCCGTGCAGAATCCCTTCTGTTTGCGTTGTACCTGGTTTGTGAGCTCAGACAGACAGCGCGAATGTGAGTGCAGCAGAGAGAGGGAGCAGCTCAGGCCCAGCACTCCTAGAGCCATCTTGGGCAGGCACAGGGTGACATCTGTCCCTTTTCTGGGGACAGTTGTTCATTCATTTTCCCTTTTGCTCTGTTCCCAGAAGCCGTACGCCTGCCAGATCCCCGGCTGCTCCAAGCGCTACACCGACCCCAGCTCCCTGCGCAAGCACGTCAAGGCGCACTCGGCCAAAGAGCAGCAGGTGCGTAAGAAGGTAAGAGTGACACGGAGTGACACATCCCCACAGCTCCTCAGAGCAGTCATCTCTAATCCACCTTTAACTCATGTGTTTTCAGATCGGTTTTTCTGCAGTATCACAGAAGAAAACTTAAATAGAGCTGATTTTCCCGTTTTTTGATCACTGTTGTTAACCAGACCACCTTACATATTTGTACTTTCAAAGGCTGCCATGCTCTAATTTCAGTGTGCCCCACACTTTCTGTCCAGGTGTTTCTTTTCCTGTTCATCTTTCCTACACAAGCCCAAACTGTGCTGTCATTCACATAAAATGTCCTTGCATTGAGTCTCCACAATCAGCACTAGCTGATGGTATTTACTAAAGTACCTGTGAGCACATCATTTAAAACACAAATGAAACTAAGCCAGGGTACAGTGGAAATGCAGGAAAGAGGAGTTGGAATAGAAGAGATGTCCTTGTGTCAGCCATGCCCCCTTCCCTGGTGCTGCTCCTCCTGTAGAGTTTTCAGCAGTTTGAATGCAGAGTGTCCTTTCCAGGACAGCTGTGTGTCCCCTCTGCCAGATGTGCAGGCTGAGTAGCAGCTCCCAGCACATCAGTGACCACAGCTCTGCACGCTGTGTCACTCAGGGATCACTCATTGCTTGGTGAGCTTTGTGCTGGGAGAGACACATGCCCAGCACCATCCAGGTGTCCATGGAGTCAAGTCTCTGCACATATCAGCTCTAGTCAAAAGTTTTATCTACCCTGGCCACTGCCCAGTTGTCCATCCCAATTTTGTATTGTGGTTTCCCTACAGCTTCCCTACAGTTCCACAGGATGTGCTCTGTGTGTGTCCCACAGGTCACAAAATTCCCAGCACTTCCCTAGATTAACCTTTGGCTCATAATGAGAGTGAGAGTCAGAGTGCCATGGCAGTAATTGATTAATTCTATGTAATTAATTCTACGTAATGAGAGTAAGAGTCAGGAGGCCATAGCAGTAATTGGCCACAGAAAGAGAGTGGCTGTGGCACCAGAATCTTCTGCAATTGCAAGGTCTTTGCAACAGGAAGGTTTCTTGCATGAAATTCTCAGCAGATTGTGGAAAGCAACTGTGCTGCCTATTCCAAAGCAGAGAACTTCCCCATTTTTCCTTCCTGTGGTCTCTGGCATACTTCAGAGAAACAAGGAGGGAACTAATTCCTGACACCAAATGTGTTATTTGTTCATCTCTATGTACTGAGCTGAACAGGTTAACATGTCACCATCCTTCACATCTAGGGACAGTCCCCACTGTCACACCTTGCCACCTCCTGGGGCCTCCTTCCATTTCTACAGAGCAAGGTGGGAAAAAAAGCCCAGATCCAAACTTTGTGTTAAAGGGCACAAAGCACTTCCTGCAGCAGCAGCAGGAGGCCTGAAGAATCAATCCAGGACAAATTTGTTAACACCAGCTGCAAACTCAGGCTGCTTGGATGCACTGAGACATCAATATCCAGGGTTTCATATCACTTAATCTCCTGCCTTGAGGAGCTTTCCAGTGTGCATGTACACAGCCTCATATAGACTTATCAATTCTATCTTAAAATAATGTAACTTGCCTCCCACACCTTATATGGTAGACCAGTCTAAATCTGCGCTCCTCCAGTGGTTTGAAATCATCTTCAGATTTCCTGTCTCATTTGTCCATGATAACTTTATGAATACTTGATCCTCTGACTTCTTCCTCAAACTAAAAGGCACCTGAAGAAGCAGCAGATTTTAAGTGTGTTTTGGTCAGGCTCTCTTAAAAAGAATCAAAGCAAACCTGGCTGATAAACAAGAACCCCTCCTAAGTATTTCACTTAAATATATTAAAAAGCCCCAAGACCTTTCACAACTAAGTAAATCCCAGTGTTACTGAACAGCCTAATTTAAATTTCAGATTTAGGAAAAAGGGCAGACTGTTTATACTCACTTGCTTGTTTTTGGTTATAACTCAGCAAAGGCAGTTGTCTGTTGGTGTCAGCTTCCCAAGAGTTCTGAGTGGAAATGACCTAGCCAAGAAAGAAAAATTAGCAAGCTGTTCTTGTTAGAGATGCCAGCGTGTCTTGGTTGAGATATGCAACCAAAATGTGCCATCTCTGATACAAAACAAAATGCCTGAGCTTAGACTTGTATCAAAGGAATCCTGAGCACTTAGTTCATAGCTTAGGGGATTAGTGCAGTGGTGATATTTGGTTGTTCTGAAAGGCTTTACAGGAACAAAACAGGAGAAAGTTAGCTGTTAATTTAGTAGTAGTTTAATTGGCTGCAGATGCACTCTGTGATCCAAATGTCAGATGTTTATCTCGAACCCACAAATGGCTGTAGAGCAGAATTCTGAGAAGGTTTGCCTGGGCCCTTTATTTAGAATACCCAAGCCCAGGGGAGATGGGTATGTGAGGCTGTACCCATAAGGACAATAACTATTAATGGCTGTAGAATATGATGGCTGTTTGTGTAATGCGAGCACTCTGTTATGACAAAAGCTTGGCAGCATCAGCATGTTTGAAAGAGAATTAGAAATGCTTTTCTTTCTTAATTCTCCTCTCCTGCTGTTTTTAATATGATCGACATTGTGGTTTTCAAGAGTTTGCTTCAGACCCTTCTGCCAGAGCTTTAATTTCCACGGAGCAGGGCTGACACGTGGGTGGTACCTCTTCCACATCACCGACAGTGCCGCGCTCTGCCAGTCCTGAGATGAGAGGCACAAACCCTTTTCTGTCCCTGTCAAATGTCCTTCCAAGTGTCACAGTTACAGGGTGGTGCAAACTTTTTGCCACAGAATCCAAGGAACTACAGAAAGCCTGAAAATGTGCAGTTCAGCTACTCAGGAAGGTTTGAAGGAACACAGGGTACATTATTTTCTGAAGCAAACTGCTTGTTGATGTAAGATTAGCACACTTAACTCGTGCACTTCAGAAAACCATTAAAAGTTATCTCTAATTACAAGTACTACACACATGCTTAATTACACTGATTTCCTAAGAATGGCATTTCTTCCTTCTATGTATAATCCTTAAGGAGATATCTGAAGTTAATTATAAATAATTTGATTTTGCTATGTAACACAATGTTTCTTTTATCCTCCTCTTGTAGTTAAAGTCCTGTACTGATATTGAGCAAGATGTACTCAGTGAATGCTTGGCTATCCAACAGCTCCACACCTCTTCACAGCACATCCTGGATGGGAAGTGTGGCAGATCTGCAGGTCCTCACGATCTAATTACAGGTAAGAATACTTCTGATAAGTGTGGTGCTAAATATGTCATATCACAGAGGATTTAAACCAGAAAACATTTGTCACTGTGGAAGGTGATGAAAACTCCAGACCAACAAATAATATGAAATAATTCTGTGAGTTGGTCACTAAGGCCTTGCTTTTTTGTTTTTTCAGAATTAGAGAAATAGCACCTGCTAATTCCACATGAAGGGGCAGCAGCCCTGCCGAGAGTCTGTCCCTGTCCCTTTGTTCTCCTCTCAAAGGGAGCCCTGGCTTGGGCAGAGTGCAGGTGCAGGAGCTGTGCTCAGCCCAGGTGGATGCTCTGGCACAGACTCCCAGCAGGAGGGTTTTCTTCAGGGGCTGCAGGAAGGCTGATGAGGCTGTTATGATGCACTTTGGATTATAACAAAAAATATGGTGACATGATTGGGGAGAAAATTTGAATATGGAATGTCAAACCTTCTTCTAATGATATTTTCTAGTATTTAATCTTTCTGTATTCTTTTGTTCTTGTGGTTTGAATAAGAGTTGGCCCTTTTCAGGGACCTTAGACTCTTCTATACATTTTAACGGAACAGAAAAAGAGGCTTTCATTCCCTTCTGTGGGAAATAAGATCTACATTCACAGTGTTTGAACCCCAGCAGGGGATCCTGAATCAGGGATGTGCATTTTGAGGTCCTGTGTTGAGGCAGCAGAGAGAGGCACTCCCAAAGGCCAGCAGTGTAATCGTAATCTGCCTTCTGCAAGAATCTCTGACTTGTTTTGGTTTACTCTGAATATTCAAAGCAAAAAATGCATTTTGCTTGACATCTATCTTCTTTTCTAGTTCAAGTTGCATTAAAATGTTGGAATGTAACTGGTGAACAGAATGGAGTAGAAAGGGAAATACCCCATCACTCTGATGTGCTTTCCCTGGAGTCTGCACTCAGGGCTTGCCTGTGGCTCCTTGGAAAGTGGGAGAGAGCTGGAGGGGTTGGGGGTAATTTCCAGCCTGTGCCTGTGCCAGCTGCACTGAGGGAGCTCTGTGGGGGCAGCACTGAGGGCAGCAGTGCCCTGTGCTGCCCCTTGACAGCCCCATGGAGCTGGAGCAGGGCTTGGCCTCCCCCTGGCAGGCAGGGCAGGGAGGAGCATTGACATTTTCCTCAGAACAGGCTGCACTTCAGAACCTCCGAAACAGCCTCAGATTTCAAGTGACAACGATAAAACAGGAAAAGAGTTATTAGCTCACAGATAAACAGACCATCCCTAACCTCTCAGTGTCATTTCAGAGGATCTCTTGTGAAATGAAGGATTTTATCTGTCCGTAACTCTGCCTTTGTCTGATATGATTTCTGTGCTGATTGTATCAATCCATCACCAGGGTGTTGTAAAAAACCTGTAAATCTTCCCTGATACTTCCATCAGGTCGCTCCACATGAGACCCCATCAATGCACACTATGAACAAGTGCCAGGGAAAAATAAATCAAGATTTATTTGGGGTGTTTTGCAGTGAAACAGAAGTTGCTTCATCTTCTGTGCAGTACAATCCACAGGCAAAACTGTTCCTCTGTCATTATTTAGGGTATGTAAACCAAAGTGCTGATCCTTACAGAATTAAAGCATAAGGACATTCCTGCTGCCACCTATAGTCTGCAGTGATTGCACATTTGCTCTTTCGAATAAGCTGAGGTAATATTTTTTGAGAAGTCAGCTATAATACTGTATATAGGTTATACATGGATAAATAGTGTAGGATGTCCTCATATTCCACTTGAAATATGAAAACATCCATGCTTTGGGCTTTGGAGTTTGGTTTTTGTGTTGTTTTTTTCAAAGAAACCACATTATTAATGTGCAGAGCTCTGGGCTTTAGGGATCACTTGGATTCCTGGAGAATTTCAGTTTTGTCTTACTCCAAGTTAAAGCACATTTTAAATATGTCAGGGATGAAAGCCCATCACAGAAAAACCAAAATATTGAAAAAGGCCCCATCCCTTGTGTCTGACTTCAAAGCAGGTAAGACAGTGAGCAGAGGAATGCTGCTGCAGTCAGAGGAACCCATTGTTTGCTGAGATCTTCCTCCTTTTTCCCTCCTCATAACTAAGGTGGAGACATTAAATTCTTCCTGTGGAAAAGAGCTTCTGTCATTCTGGTCCCACTCAGGCATTTTCTCTGGGTTTTATTATTGTTTGCCTGCTCTCAGCATAAAGCTGAGGGGGAAAATGCTGCTGGTCACAGATGCTCAGAGCACTGTTTTGGCCACAGATGTTAAGGTTAAAGGCCAAGCCGTTTAAAATAGTGATTGATGACTTCTGTTTACAAGCTGAGATGGTCAATGTATGGAGAGGCCCAAGGTGCACACGCCTGGTGTGGGCTGCACTTGCAGGAGTCACTCACAGCAGCTCCAAAGGCTTCTGTGTCACTTCAGGTACACAGAATGTCAGTGCTCAGTGCTGAAGAAAAACTGTAAAAGGAAAGAAATCTTGGAGATACTGAAAATTATAGTGAGACTGGACTAGCAGTCCAATCAAATCCCTTGATTTGCTCATCCTTGGGGAGGGAGCTGGGGTGAGGCAGTGGATGGCTTAGGGGGTTTGGGGACAAGGGACACCGTGTGCCAAACTGGGCATGAGTGGTGCTGCACAGAGATGCAGGGAGAGCAGAACTCACTGATGACAAACCCCACGAGCCTCAGGGCACAGGTCCAAGCAGGGGCCTTTTCCCTGAGTAAGTGTGATCAGGAAGCCAAAAGACAGATCTGGGAGAGGATGTCCCCAGCTAGGAACTCTCCAAGCCCAGCAGTGAGCACCTGGTGTCCACCCCAGCAGTTCCACAGATGGGTAAAATCCTCTGCAGAGGGGCTGGGGGTGGCAGAAACTGGGGGTGACAGGGGTTCTGTTTTCCTTTGGTTTTGGTGGGTTTGAGGGCAGGGATGATGTGGGACTCGGTTATTCTGATTGTGGGTACTCAGCTACTCTTCATCACCTCAAGGAAAGGCCAGGAGAGAGACATCCTAAACATTCATGAACTGTCCAGGGCTGGGATTGAAACAAAAAACATGGGGTGTGTTTGCTGGCCACTACACCACTAAGATGACCTTTTCTTGAGGGTTTTTGAGCTTTTTGCACAAGTTCCTGCTGGGCCAGCAGTGTCGGAGCCTTAGAGCATAAACAGCTTGGTTTATGTTCTGCAGTTTCCTCCAGGCTGTCAATATACCTGAACTGGTGGTGTGGGAAATGGAGCTGAAGTGCAAAATGACACTGAACAGTCGAGGTCAAATTTGGCTCATCTTTCAAGCCTGACAATGAATGTATGAACAGAGAGGATCTGAGGGAAGTGGAAACTCTTGTATTATGAAATGGACTGAAGCCACCAGTGGAAAAGCATTTCCACAATGTAGCGTCCTTGCTACTGACTTACTGTTACCAGGAGAGGCTTTGACAAATAAATCCTCGCATCACCTGGGAACATCTGACTTCTTAAAGCCCCTTCTGTCTGGTGTGCAGTGCAGAAAGCAAGTTGTTTTCACTGGCTGGTTGACAAATGTTCTGTCTAGCTGGAGACAGAGATGATGTGGTTCAGCTTTGTTGCTTTAGATCTGTCAGCAGCTGAGGACTCATTGTTCATGAGGGGTTTTTGACTCATCTGAAGCCCCTGACAAAGGTGGCTGGAATCTTGCTTCGGTGGTTCTGCCCTTCAGTCACACACAGAAACAGATGCTGACATTCAGATGTTGCTTCTCCACGCCAAGGGTGTCGCACATTCCCCACAGCTCTGGATTTTCATGTTGCCTTCTGCGTGTTCTGTGTCACTGGGAGGGTTTGGGAGGGTGCAGTCCAGAGCCCTGCCAGTGACACGGGACAGGCCTGAGCACAGCTGGCACATGGCTCTGTCCTGGCTGTGCCCACACTGAGTGGGAAAGAACAGGTACAGGTACAGGAGGAGAAAGGCCCCAGCGGGGGTGTGGGGTCTCTGTGCTCTGGACACTGTGGGAGCTGGCAGTCCTCACGTGCTGCTCACAGCCTTCAGGTCACAGTGTGAGTGGCACTTCTGGTCCTCATCCATGTGCACATTCCCTGGGAGGGTGGCACAGAACTGTGGCAGATGTGTTGCGGGCAAAACTTAAAGAGGAGAAAGGCAGAAAAACTGGGAAGAGAAGGACAAGGACCAGGCTTTTCCCAGAACAGCATGGCAAGGAGCCAGCCCTTTTCCCCTGCCATAAGGCAGCATTTGCACACTCCATGCTTGCACTCCTGTGATGTCTGTCACCACAGAGACCTGCCCCCAGTGCAGCCTTCACACCAAAAGTCATTGTGAGGCCCCGAGCCCAGGCAATGCCTGTCTCGTTGCATGGTCACTCTTCAGAAGGGAGAAAACAAATTAATTCCAACTTCTTCATCCAAGAGCCCTGGACAAAGCTTCCTTAACAATAGGTGTGCACGAGGGCATGATAGGCACTTGGCTGTTGGTGCCTTGCTGCCATGGTAGAGGAGAGTCCCCCAAAATGGTACATCCACACTCCTTCAGTAATTCTGTACTAGTGAACCTGTTTCCATGATCTCATTAAAAAATTCTCCTTGTTCCTCTTCGCATTTAATTTATTGGGGTTTCATTTGTATCAGTGTGTGATGTTTGTAAATGGTCTGCGATGTCCAGCAGCTTAGTAATGGAAAGTGAAATCAGAGTTTGAAATGAGCAGCAGAACCCAGGGCACCGTGGTCTGTTTTGCTGTGTGAGCTCCGTCCCCTGAGCACTGCGGGTTCTCTCTCACAAATATAGGAAAGGCAGGGTAGGAGTCCTGCCAAGCCCTTGTGGCTGCCAGGAGGGTTCCACAGGTCTGTGGAGTCCAGAATCACCTGGGGGACCTGGGAGGGCCAGAGAGGAGACACCCACATGTCCAGGTGCCATGGCACAGCTCTGAGTGCTGCTCAGGCTCAGGGCTGTTCACTGACACACGGGCCCTGCCCTACGGCTGCGGCTCAGGGTCAGCTGCGGGGTAGGAAGGAGCTGGAGACTCTGCAGCTCTCACTGATGCCTCCTTGCTTATTTTGTTTTGCCAACTGCTGTGTGTTGCCAGGCATGTACAGCGGATCCAGCACCAGCCACAGCGGCCCCTCCCCAGCCGTGCTGCCACCTCCTCATGACATTCCCTCAAGGCACCTTCCCCTGGAGCCCGCCCTGTCCAGCCCACATCACCACCAGCCGCCGCCGGAGAGCGCCAGGGACGGGTACGTGTGTGATGTGAAACGTGCTGGGCCTGGTCTGGCATCATGATGGATGAGGAATTGTTTATTTTACTTTGCATGGATGCTGTTCAAAAGAAAACACTGGCCCAAACGAAGCAATTTTGCTTGGGTTAGAATCATGGAATAATTTCGTTTTCACGGCACCTCAGGAGGTCATGTCATCCATGCCCCGAACAAAGCAGGGCAAACTTGGACATCACCATCAGGTTGTTCAGGGCCTTGTCCTTGTCTTTGACAGAACACAATGGGATTTTTTTTCTTCATAGCATGCGGTTACATTTAGATTTTAATTTTGTTTTTTAATTCTTGCTGGATGACTTCTTGTAGGCTTGGATAAGCGCAAAGAACTTTTCTCAGCTAACATGAGAAACCTCTCAAAGGGTAAAACCTGAACCATGACTCACTCCAGAATCAGGCTGTGTTTGCCTTAGTAAGACTCACTCAGTGTCAGAGCCACGGGCTTTCTCACTTCCTTGCTCTCTGATAAGGTTTATCTGCAATGCACCTCTCAGCAGAGGCTCTACCCAGGCAGATCCTAATCAGGGAAGGGTGTTTAATCCACTGACTGTATGGATTGCACTGCTACAGCACGGATACGATTGCATGGCTACAGGGTGTGACATTTCTAAGGCACCCTTTGCTCAAGGCTCTCACAACATCTTCTCAACAGTAAAGAATCTCTGCAAGCCACAAAACTCTGCTCTAACCTTTTTACTCAGATTTTTTTGGTGACTGACCTCATGCAAATTCAACTTCATACTTACAGTTCTACTTCCCAGCACTTCAGATGGGGAAAGGACTCTGATTTGGCTTTACTGATGGGAATTTAAGATACAGAGAGATTAAAGGATTTCCTTTCCCTAGGAACATGTTGGTGTCCTTTAGCAAATATAGCAATTAAATGTAGAGTTTTCCCATCCTACTCCAGTGACTGACCTTTCCCTTGTTTTATATGGGACAAGGAAAGCCCAGAAGGATTTTAAGCAAAGGGCAGAAGGCAGAGTGTGTATGGCATGGAAGAGGTACAATAAGGAAATGTACACCTGGGGAGGTTGGAGAACAATCTGATGGAGGAAATTCAATTAGGAGCAAACTAGTTCTTATTTTCCTAACTGGGGAATGAATTCTGCATCAAGCTGAGGTTCTGTACCCTCTGCTCCTTCAGCCTTCTCTTCTGCCCTCGGCCAGTAGCAGGTACCAGTGTCCCCTCCCAGTATGACGGACAGACTTACCCTGTCCTTGTCCCATAAAATGCCTGGGCCCAGCCCTCCTCCTTCCCTGCCACATTCCCAACCTTGCATTTCCTGCTGCCACACTCACTGCCATGGCAGAGTCGTGGCCAACAGAAGGCACTGGAAATCACTGCAGATAAATAGGAAGTTTTCTGCAGCAGAGAAGGCAGTAGAGAAATAGGAGGAATGGAGACAGCCATTCCAAAGTGAAGGTCATCCGTGAGCTGTTCTTTCCCTGCAGAATGGGACTGTCTGAGCCTGTTGGAGTGGGATCCCTCTCCCTCCCTCTGTCAGCTCCCAGTGTGCTGCTCAGCTGTTTCCTCTTGGAGTTGGTTCCTAGGGGAGTTAAGGCAAAAAATCCCAACCAAGAATGAAATAAAATAAGGATATACTGTGGGAAGGATTTAGGAGTCTGTCAGGAAGGTGGATTTGTTTCTAAGGCACTTTGTGTTCTGGTGCTGCTAATAAGAAATGAAAGCAAAGGCCTGACCATGGTGAGGGCAGCAGACAAGTTTCCAGTTGGAGGGGTCAGAAGCTGCCAGAGGAATTCTCATTCCTGCCCCTGGTGTCTCCATTGCAGAGCACAGCACTTCCAGCAGGAGCAGCATGGGCAGTGGGTGAGCCTCTCTCTGAGCTCCTGCTGCAGACACCCCCGAGTTTCCATCGGTGTTGTCTCTGCCAAGCTTCAGTGCAGTGCAGATTCTTTCCCGCAGGAGACAACAGTGCTGATTTCTTATCTCAGTGCTCAAGTACCTAAGTACAGTCTTTGCCCAAATATCCTATGACAAAATGTGAGAGTGAGATAACAGATTCCTAACCATGAGCCAAACATCGGGGAATGGAGACTGGAATGTATTTCTGACTAGTTATTTTAAAACAGGGCATCCAGTTTCATGACATGGTTACTTGGAATTTTTCAGCATCTCAAATACCATTTTCTAAACTCAAAATAATCTTCACTCAGCATCGTCATTCCCAGTCCAAGATCTTTCTGCTGTGTTTAAGGCTTTATGCTTATATTATTCACGACTGCTGAAATGCAGCCCGTACATGACATCTTAATTGCAAGTGCAGAAACTTTGTGTGAACTAATTAATAGTCCTTGAATTTCATTTTAGCACAGTTTTGTTTCACATCCATCCATTGGACTGGGCAAAATCCCTTAACACTCATATGCCTGGAGCCCCTGGACTGCCGGGGCTGCCCCTTGGCCAGCTCGTGCTGCAGCTCTGGCACACGCAGGGCTTGGCCTCTTGTGCCAGCTGTCCCAGGGCTGAGCAGACACAGAATTCCTGCCCTGAGCATCGGCACCGTGGCACGGCCGCATCGCCTCGTGCAGTCTGCGGCAGGAACCAATGATTACCATCAAGGAATCTAATTACTGAGTCATCAAATGTGCAACATGCCAAAAACTACACCAGGCAGAGTACAAATAGTCTACTCAAGTTTGACATGAGATTCAGAATTCGATTTAAAGGCTTTTTCTTTTTTTTTTAACAAAAAAAGCCCTATGTTACACTGTCCTTTGCCAAAGTCAATACCAAGTGCAGCAGTCAATTTTCCCAAATGGTTTGCTGAGACATTTAAATAGTTTGACAAAATTATCTAATTCACTTGAAAATGTTCTAACAAAATCTGACCTCATTACCAAATGTATTTATACTGGCTTTATTCAATATGGAGCACATTTTTTCAAATTCTGGAATGAAGTGTATGCTACTCCAAAAAAGTTACTTATGTTGATATTAATTTAGCTAAAAGTGGTTGGCTGAGAAATACTTCAGCATGCAGAAAGTGGGCTTGGCATGATCCAGGTTAAAATGTATATTTATTTTTTATTTCAGGTAGCAAGGGTTTATTTTAGCATTTCTTGTAGTATTTGCCATGTATCCTGTCAAACTGGGTTTCATTTTGCTCCTTGCAAAAATAGTCTATTTTGATTTGTAGCAGAGTGAGGACAGAAAAACAGCTTTTAGTATTAAATCTTGGGTGAATGCTGCACTTGGCTTGCTTTCTACTATTTTTTTAGCTGTTATTATCCAAGTCATCTAAAAATGCACTTAGTCTCATTTGTAGACTATCTCTGTAAATGGCAGTGTGGAATATTCAGTGTGATAAATTATCAGCTTTAATGAAACCGATCTGACTGAAGTTAAGTGAGTTTGAGTGGTGGCACCAGGTTTGGGATTTGCACCAGTTCAGTGCAAAGGCCCAACAAGGTCACTTTGTGTGACCTGAACACGGTCCCTGTGTGTGTGACTGAGGCTCTCTGTCACTTGTGCTGCTGTGACAAACGGCGCTTCTGTTCCCAGCAGAGCTGGGGCACTGACACATAATCACCTGATTGGGAGGGAGATGTGTCTCCAAGGGAAAGGAAAGTGAAACATTTTTAATGTTCCTGTGGTAATTTAGGTCATTTCTGCTCTGTAAACACACCAGTAAATGAAGAAGTAGTGGGATTAAGACATCTGTGATGTGTAGAGGTGGTGATTAATGAGGACTCGGAGCCAAATCTGGTGAGTCTTTAGTGTAAAGGATTTGCTCTAAATGAGGTTAGAGGGGAGGGCTCCCTTTGCCTGGGCTTCTCCCCAGCCAACTGCAGCAGCTCCAACCAGGGCCCAGACCCCCCTGAAGTGACACTGACCCCACAGAAAATCACAAGGAATGGGGTTTAAGAACTAGCAAGTGAAAAGAGACGTTTTAATCAGGGCGCTTAAACATCAGAGTTTTTGTGTGCTTGCTTCTTAGCACCTGTTATTTCAAATACCACAGGAATACTTCAGTGTAAAGAGGTCTCTGTTAAAAACTTGGTCCTTTACCTCTTTTTACATGAGGTAACACGAGGTACACAGAGCCTCCCTTCTGCTCAACACCAGATTTGAAATCCCCGATATTTTTAAGCTTGAAACTAAACATGCAGGATAAAATCTTGTCTGTTACATGGGGAAGATTCTTTCCTGTGCTATCTCCTTGAGCTGCCACGATCCAGGCCAGGTAGGAAAATACATTTGTGCTCCTAGTTCTCATTGCTTTAAGAGACAGTTAGGTGTCCTAGCCACTTATATCTGATTCTTATGAATCCTGTTCATTGATTAATTTTTAAATTAAGTTTGTGAGCTCATATAAATCAGGGGACTAAGAACTGACATGCTGTTACGATCTTTGTGGGAAAGAAACTTTTACTCTCTAGAAATACTTTGGAGAACTAAATACCTGCACAGATTTTTCTAACAGACCAAGGAGATCCATCCCTCATTCTCTGTGGATTCCATTGGAGAATACTCTTCATTTATAACAGAGTACACAAGTCAGTGGTGCAGTCTTCCCTTCAAAAGCACTAAAACCAGTAACAAGAAACAGATACCTCTGACAGCTGAAAACATTTTCAATGGAGGAAGCCAAGAACCCTTCATAATTTATCTCGGTGTTATGATCTGAGCACGCAGAAGGGGCATCAGTACATGTGTCCAGAAAGAACAATGTACAGGTGCGGCACCCACGAAACAAAGAAAACAGTGATCAAAAGCATCTGCTCCCAAATCCCAAGCCATTCATCTCATTGTAGAAAACGGGATCAGAATTCATTCATAATCATGTCCAGATAGGCTTACACAGGTTCCCCCTCCCCTCAAAGCAAAATTAGCATTAGCATAGGCTTACTTCAGCAGTTACATGCATAAGGATAATGTGGTGCTGGATCCTGGGGTGGATATTGTGTGTCCATCTGCAGAAATAGGTGAGCAGCTCTTCCATTTGGGTTTCCATGAGGGCTGGACTGGCACTCAGAAGTACTGACACCACTGCCTCTCAAAGGAGGGGCCGTGTGCCTGCCCAGAGAGACCTGTAAGAAAAACTAAGAGAGAAATCAGAGTTACAGGAGAAGGTGGGAGGTCAAAGGAGATGGTCAGAGTAACCCAGAAAGTGTTTAGGATGGATTTAGCCAGAACTCTTCTGCATTAGATTAATGATTTTAGCCATTACTGGATTTATCTATAGTTAAATTCACACTGAACATCTGTAAAGCTGTTTTTTCTCCTTTCTCCCAAATTTTGTTTTGTTTTTTAAGCAAAGCTGCTGCAGTTTGATGCAAACCATGTACACCAAACACAGGAGTTTATTATGGTGTAATAATGAAGCTGATTTAACATCTCACTCTATTGGGTAGTGTGTTCTACCTGACGACAGCAGACACCAGTACCTGTACAGAACCCACCTGGAAGCATCTTGCTGCCAGTTTGCCAGAGAATAATGACTTTAAATGACTGAAATAAGATAGACCAGCCAAGCATGCAGCACACGCCAGATAACCTGGAGTAGGCAGGCTCTGTGTTTGTGTCTTTGTCATTGATTTCCTGCCAATCACTTGAACCTAAGGCACTTCTCTTTATTTAAGTATGTTTTGATATTTCTTTGACCATATTAATAAGGCTTTTCTTTCACTCCAAAATACCTTTTCCTGCTAGATTGTAAGCAAGAATAACTTTTCAAATCTCCCTCATGTGTAGTGACTTCCACTGCAGCGATTTATCAGCTTCATTTCAGAGGTTATTGAACAAACCTTTATTAATACAAACATCCCTTGGAGTGGCACAGTGCCCACAGTGATCCCTATGAGGAACTGCTCTGCAGAAATTGCACATCTCAGGTCAGAACAATGTAGAGATACTCATTTGACACAGAATAAGTGTGTGTGTGTTTTGTGGGCTTGTGTGGATGATGAAATGCGTGACAAACGCTGAGTTATGTTCTGTGCCCCACTCAGACTTGCACATGTGTTTGTTAGAGCAGCCAGGGAGTATTTCAGTGTGTCAGGAAGCCCCTCTGGGCCCAGGAGCAGGCCCACACAGAAAACCCCTGAGTGCACGAGGAGAGGACTCTCAGGGCTCCTTTGTGATTCTGAACATGAAATTGCCTTTGTATCACTGTTACTGATATCACTAAAATATTCTAAAGCAATTAAATTATTTATGACTCGTCAGTCACATGAAAGTTCCTGTGGATAGGGTTCTCCACAATATTTATGCAGCCCCTCTTACTCCTTAGAGCTGAGCAGCTCCTGCTCTTGTGGACTTGGCTCAGAGTGTGGTTGAGTAAAGGTGCAGAACTGGATCCAGGAAATCCAGGGCAGCATTTTGAGTGAAAATCAGTATTTTGTGTTTGTCTAACAGCCAGAAAAAGGCTGCCATCCCTCGGCACTGCTTTCAGGATGCCACACCCGGGTGTGTCACAGGCTGCAGCTGCAGCAGAGCAGGGACAGAGCCTCTGGCCATGCCTTGGGAAAGCCAAGAGATGGGGTTGTACCTTGGAGTCACAGCCCTGTGGCACAGCCCCGGGACGTGGGGCTCAAGGTTTATAGGAAAAGGTAGGAGATGCAGTGATGCCCAGCAAGGTGATCTGTGTTGAAGGATTTATTATATATCAGGGAGAGGCGGGGAAGAGGGGAAAGGAAGAAAGAGGGAGAGAAGGAAAAGATTCCTTGCATTCCAGAAATGTAGCCAGAGGCACCTGGCAGTGATTAGTGCAAAGGTTCACCAAACTTCAGATAGAGTCTGTCTTACAAAAAAGTCCAAAAGAGTGAACGGTGTAACTGTTTCCTGAGCATGTGCTGACAGAAATTCCCCTAGGGCAAGACCCAGAACAGAAACACGTGGCCAGAGATTGGGCTCTATCCAGGGACCTGATTAGCAGAGCTTTACACATCATTTTTAATATTATGGGAAGAGATGAAAATCCGTGTTAACTTTTTTTTCCATAAAAAAAAAAATCTCCTGGTCCTGGAACTGAATTGGACTTTCTCACAATATCAGTGACTATAAATGCTTGGGGGAGAGATTTTATGAATGAACTGCTTGGTGTGCTGGGTTTTAAGGGAGAACCTCATCTCATGGAAACCCTCAGTTCCTGTAAGTGCTGCACTTCAGATAAAATGGGGGGAGCTGCTTTGGTTTGTGCTTCTTACTCTGCTGCTTTATTTGCTATTTTTCTTCAGGTTAATCCGAGTTAAAACATGATTCTCAAAAATCATGATTATTCGATCTGGCAGTACTGCCGTGCATGGAACTGTTACAGAACGGTTTTATAACCCAAAATATACAAAAAATGATTTGACATAAAGGACAGATGTTTTTCAGCCTGGATTTGGTCCCATTTCCACTGAACTCAATGGGATATGGGTTGAGGTTCTTTGTCTAGCTGAGGAATCTGCCAATCAAGCCATCATGCCATTAAAAAAAACCAAATCCAGACAGTTTTCATATGGGAAACATCCCTGTCTTAAATATTTCCATTTGCAGTTATACTGCATTCCTATTTACAATTCAAAAATCTTAGTTTAAATGTAATTTCATTATTTTTCAATTTTCAGTTCTACTCAATATTTACTAAGTATGCTGTATGTATGCTTGGCAGTCAAGGTCTAGTCAAGCTTTCTTACCTTGAAAGGAGTTTTTAAATTTCTTACTCTGTTTATTTATGCTGAAAGAGGTATTGAACAAAGACTAAAGCAGAGGGCAAATCTGTTTCTTCCTCAGACTAAGCACTGTGGATATATAGAAAACACCTATCCAGACACTGTGATGGAAATCTCAGAACAATCCATGTCCATCTGTATTTATTTCTTTTTGTTCTTTATGTTGCACTGATATTGAAACAAGAGATTTGGTGTGCATTGGGAGAATACAGAGCTCCTTAAACATCCCAGCCTGCCTGGGGAGGCTGAGAGTGCAGACAGGATCAATAATTCCAAAGCAAAGCCATGGTACCTGTAGCCTTCAGGAGGGTTTTCTGTAGGTCACTGACAGCTCGTGGCATACACAGGTAGTTCCCTCAGACAGCCTTACCCACAATTTAATATAAACTTCTGCCATCCAAAATATTTTGTTAAAGCATGATCACAAAGTAAGTTTATATAATTTTTTTTACTGGGATTTGTTTGAGATGCCTAAGGTTGCACTTAGAAAGGGAGAGGAAGATCAATTTTTTCTGCGTTTTGACTTTTAATTTCTCTTTTAAAAAGTTCTCCTGTTAGGACCAAGATTTCTGAGCATTCCCATTGACGTGAGTGACAAATGCCTTCCAGTGGAACTGAGGAACTGGTTTGTTGTCCATGACTGACACTTGGTTTCATGATTCTGTGTGGGTAGAATCCTACTTGACTGCAAGAGTTCCTGTGGGAAGGGCGGTGGAGCTGGGCATTTTCAGTCAGTTTGGTGCAGAAATGTGCACAGTGCCACAGACAAGGAGGTTACTGAGTTAGGCTTGGTTATTCACAAAGTTTCCTTTTGGTTTTGTGTATGAATCACATAAGATTTTTCCGAGTCCTCCTTTTCCTTGATTTCCTGCTGATGCCTCCTCAGAGGAAGCACTGGCCCTGCAATCCCACCTGAAATCCCAGCTCCCTCAGACAGGAATTCCATCTCCAGCTCCATCCTCCAGTGGTGCTCCAGGGGGAGCTGGAAAAGGCCCCCAGTACGTGGTCAGTCACCCTGAGCTGTGTGGTGAGGGAAGAGAGCAGAATTCCTCCCTGCCTCCACGGGCGATCACTTTACATCCTGAAGCACAAGATGTGATTACCCCTCGCTTAGCATGGAAATGTTGGTTTTGGCCATTAAATTATTCAGTCCCTTTGTAAAAAAATAGGTATTTTGTTTGATTCTGTGGCTCCTGTGGCTGTGAATGGCACAGGCCAGGGCATGCTGTGTGAGCAAAATGTTCCTTTTGTTTCCAGCCAAGCTCCTTCTCTCCGTGGTGCGTGTCCTGTTGCTCCTGTGTCTTGGACGGGGTGGAGGGGAGGCTCCCCCATCACACCCTTGTATGGCCCTCAACAGAAATATTCCACAAAGCCAGGAGCCCTGAAATGTAATGAATTAAGGAAGGATATGGATTTTTTTTTCGTGCCTGTGAGAGTATTTATATCTCCTTATATATAGTTATATATAGGCACAGATATATATTAAAAGGCCCCAAAGGACCTGCAAATTTACTGAATTATGCAAGTTACAATTAAGGTAAAATATATGGTGTATATTTATTATTACTATCCAAACCAAAGCAAACTGTGGTTGTAGTACAGTATTAACAGGAAATGTGCAGGCTATTAGTTATTGAAACACACATGCCTGAGCTACTGCCTGGGAATTTTAGTGTATCCAGCTGAGTCCCTGCTGTAAGTCTTCCAGTGTTTCACCTTCCACACAGAAGGCATCACCTTTTAGGCTCTAATGCATTTATCTGTTTAATTTGTATCAGGAGTGATTCCTCCTCTTTCAACAACCTGAGTCTCACAGCAACCTAATTAGTAGGCAGATATTTAGGAGAGAATTTAAAACACGGCACTGGCGACTGGACAGTTCCGCTGATGAAAATCTCCCCTTGAGTGTGCCAGAGCACATTCACACATGCACACACAGACACAGGGTAATATTTTAGAGACCAGCTTGAGCTGCAGGGATGTGATGAATATTTTAAGGACACAGATCCCCATGATGGCCACTTGTGCTAACATAGCCAGATTTTTCTGCTGAGCAAAGTTCTTTGCTAGCTGAAAACTGTGCCTTAACTTCCAGGAAACATTCTAAATTCCCTGTTGGGAGAGCCCGAGCAGAACATAGCAGGTTTTTACGGTGAAGTGCTCAACTCTGTGAAGCTCCCTTGACATAGAGGAGGCAGCGGTGCTCAAGTGTTCCCCGGAGCTGTCAGGGTTTCAGCTCAGGTTCCTGCTCCTAGGATACGGCTGCCCACAGCCAGCAATGTTTGCTGCAGCCCCGGGCAGCCGTGCAGCTCCACACGCTGCTCAGCATTCCCAGCCTGGCAGGTCACCTCAGCACCCTCAAACACTCAGCTCAAGGGTTTCGAGGCACAAACCCATAGGAGAAACAGGAATTGCAAGAGTGTGAGCGGGGACAAGCACTGCTTTAAAAATAACAATAAAAACTTAAATTCTTCTCCCGTGGTTAAGATTTAAGTAGCCTCTGGGAGTAGTTAAACTGGGTAGGGAGGCTGGGATTTTCAGTATTCCCACAGCTGGATACCTAAGTGTACCATTTTTGTTCGACAAGCAGCATGATTGCACAGAATTTAGAAACACGACGGCCCGTCCCAACAAAGCTCTCGGAGCAGCCCGGCAGGTCTCTATGGGGTGCTGCGTTTCCCAGCAGTAGCCAGGACAAGACATTCCAAGAGCAGGCAGAGGAAACCCAACACAGGCAGTTGCAGAGGACTCGCTCCCCAGAAGCATTTCCCTCCCCTATTCAGAGTGGTTTCTGGCTCATCCCGGCATTGGAGGTTTTAGTACATCTTTCGTTTCTCTTTTAAATGCGTGTGTGGTCATTACCCGTATAAATGTCACTATCACGAGCTCTTTTAGCTATCATCTTTCCAAAGAAAACATCTGCAATCTTTTTAATCTCCTTTCGGATACAAGCATCTCCAGGCTCCCAAGGGCTCTGCAGGCGCGTGGAGGGCAATGTCCGTGTCCGTGTGCCCGGGCGGTGTCCGTGTCCCCATGTCCCGTGTGCCGGGCGGTGCCGCGGCAGCCCTGTAGGGAGCGGCCCTTCTTTCGGCCGCAGGGAGTGCGGCTCACCACAGCTCCCCGAGTGCAGCCGCGGCCCCACGGAGCCCTTGGAGGAAAAGCTGCGGCCGCAGGGGAGCTGCCGCTGGGTTTGGCTGCTGCTGCTCCGATGAACGCGGTGTTTCCCCTGCCTCTGCTCCTGAGCAGCGCGGGCTCCAGAGAGGGTTCGGTCCCTGACCTGAGCACTGGTGGCCCCGGCACCCCCCGCTCCCTTTTTGGCTCCTCTGCAGCCCCAGGCGTTTTCCAAACCAGAACAAACAGGATATTTTTCTCCTTACCTGTTGGCTCCTTTAATTCGACAGTAGCTCTCGTTGTTTTACATATTACTGATCTGCACTTACTGCAGGGGTTATCTTTCTCTCAAAAATCGTTTCCAGTTCTTGCTATTTGACTTGAAAATATCATTGCCTTCATCCATTTAACAACACTAGTTTAATTCCTCAGTTTAGTTTGGGGAGATTCAGTCTTTGTGGTTTGTATTACAGGTCTTGCTTCCTATTTTGGGAGATGGAATTATCTGAGCATAGGATGGGCTTGCATTGGTTGATTTAAGCCCCTTCTAATATTTAGAGCATCACTGTGACAGCTTTTGGCAGCATTCCTGTGCCTCTCATGTTAAGTTTGGTTAAGCTGTTGTCACCATTTATTCACAGTTCCTCTCTGTGTACCTCGTGCACACTCCATATAGTGCTTAGCCCTCACTGAGCACAGCCTCGCTCCCAAGGTCCGTCCAGCTGCTCCAAGAAGCCGTGTGAAATGATGGTTTGTGGTGTTTGAACAGCTTGTGCAGGGCTAGAGGAAGACACCAGTGAGAGATTGAAGTTTTTATTTAGTTGATTTTTGTCTGCCTCCAACAGTTTGTGCTCAGTATTTTTTTTCCAGCTTGGTGACATCTATTACAGCCTGCAGAGGTTGTTTTATTTTTTTGCTCAGTTGTGTAGCTGGGACGTTTCCACAGGTGGATTTTGCAGCTTCTGAAGGTTCTGGTGCTGCTCAGAGAAACCCCTCTAAGGTTTAGCAGAAGCTCTGGAGGCAGCAGAGGTTTACTGAGAGCTCCCCACGCTGCAGGTGCTGTTTGAGAGGGCACCCCTGGGCCGTGGAGCACAGGGCCCTCGTCACAGCCATGCGAGATCCACTCTGCTCATCTGCAGAGTCAAACCCCTGCTCTTTTCTCTTGGCTGCAGCCTGCCCTCTTACAGCTTTACCCCCTTGAGCTGTGGAGTCACTTAAACAATTTACTTACATTTACTCATTCTGGCTACATTTTCCACTTCTGTTTCTGCACATGTATCTCAGCTCACAGAATTCTAGCTCAAACTGAGCTGAGTTTAAGTTGCTCACTGAGGAGTGGTGTCATTTTGATCCTGTCATTACAGCAAGTGCAGGAAGTCGGTGTAAAGGAACAGAATTCCTTGTCTAACTCTCTTGCCTCCTAGCAAATACCTGAAGGCAGCACTGCCTTGTTCATTTTTGCAATATAAATATTAATATAATATAAATATAACAATATGGAAACATAAATATAAACCAGACTTCTCTATAGTTTGGCTATTATGGAAACAGTTCATTCAAGTATTTCATTTTGCCATATTATGATGCGATATGTGAAGTTTTTCTGTATTTTCTTTTTCTAGGCTTGCTCCCAACATAATCTCTCCACTTGTCAGCCCCCTGAAAGCTTTAGTTCCACCCTCCCTCTTGCAGAAACACGGCTCTCCATCATCCCACAGCCAGTCACCCAACGGGCAGCAGTTCTCCGGGATACCAAATGCACCCTACGCCCCATTTCCCAACCAGTCTGTACAGCAGGGATCTCAAGGTAATGCTTCCCTCTTTTTTATTTTTTGCAGCTTTTCTAATTTCTAGCTGGAGAGAAAGAATTTATTTTTCTTTTTCATATTTGGCTAATACTGTCAGCATTTCAGTGGGAACTCCAGTTTTTAAACTGGATTGATGTCCATACAGATGGAAATTTCCAGACAGGTCCATGCTGTGATATTCATCATAATGGGGAAAGCTGTCCCAAGAGCAGATTTATTGCATTTGCTCAGGTCCTGCAGGAGAAGGCTGCTGGCCATGCACCCCCCTGACTGCTCATCCAGCCTGGAGAGTGACCCTGCAAGAGCCACCCTGTCCCAAAATACCTGGGCACACCTTGGCAGTGTCCTGCTCAGTCCACTCATAGTGATGCACAAGACATGGAATTAGACAAAAAACACATTTTTTCATTTGTTATTTGAAAGTTCAGCTTGCTTTATGTTATGCAATAACATGTAAATATACACTCTGTACAACTGTAGAGTGCACGTGGGATTGAGGGCAGCAATGGGAGGAGTAAGCTGCTGTCCCACAGCTTAATTTAAAACATTTTTTGTTCTGAATTACTCAGCCTTTTTAATTGCGATCTTACATACCTATTCTGGAGTTCTGCTGTGGGAACTAATGAATATTCCTGAAATTTTTGAGGCACAAATTAGCATGAGATATTATTATCACAGACTCTTCCAGTACCAGGAGCTCGCATATTTCACAAATCTGTTATGCAATCCAGATGGCGAGCTGCTAAAATGTGGTAAATATTCCCAATAAAGAAGTGTGCAGGACATGTGTCTGCTTGCAAGAGCCTGAGCACAAACCCTGAGCAGTTCCCAGCTGGGATGGCCTTGGGTGTCCCCACAGCTCCCTCTGCCCCTCATTCTCTGAGCTTTTGCTCTTTGGTTGGACAGGCTTAGTCTGAGAAGTTAAAGCGTATTATATTTAATGATTTGTGCTGAAGGAAAAACTAACTCAACCTGATGCTCAACAGATTATTCAATTTAAAAAGATTAACTCTGTAAGGGAGAAGTGGCAGATTTATGATAGCCTATAATGATCTATGATTATGTTGCTATAATGAGCTAAATAACTACAAGCCACAAGAGGAAAGTTTAGCAGCTCATTACTACGGCAGAAACAAATGCATAGACAGAACAAGTTTTGAACCACTTAAATAAATTGACTTTATTCCTTAAGAAAACCACATTTCCTTTTGAATGAATTGTTGCTTTCTAAGTGTTATGTCATGTGGTTTTGAAAAAGCAATAATTTTCCACTTTGGCCAAATGCTGAAGTATTATTATAAATTAATTATGGAAATGGTCATTCCAAAATCAGTTTTGATTAGCAGCCTTTGAAACCAATTATCTGTAACCTGTACTTAGCTGTACTTGCCCTACTTTTTTTGCCTCTCAGTTCATTAATAGCACGTTTTTCTAATGGAATCTGTAATAATTTGGGAGTTTTGAATTTTTGCCAAGGAAAGGTACACCACATAAACCTAACGTAGAACCAGGCATCTGCACAGAAGCACACAAACAGTGTGGATGTGGAATTTTAAGGAGACGGCAGCTTTGTCAGGCTGGTAGCAGAAATATTGATAATGAAAGAACAAGCTGACATTATTTATATGTTTTAACCTAGCTGTAGTAAGATCACATGGAAATCATTACATGCTGAAAGAATCTGGCAGGCAGTGGAATCCTGTAGTTATTTATACCTGACATGATTTCTTGTCAGAAATTTTATGGAATTTGAAACGCGGAGATTTATTTGCAAATACATGTAAATGACACGACATAACAAGATGGCATTTAATAGGCATATTCCAATTATTTGCTCATTACATCATTCATTTTAAAGCTGCTTGAAGTTTTCTAGGCTGTGCTTTAGAGAAGCAGAGGCAGCCAGTGCACTGTGTGAAGTGGCTAAGTGCAGCTTTTCTGCCACAAATTATTTCAAAGAAAAATTTTAACTAAATGTTATGTTTGGAACTCAGTTTATTCCTTTATGAACTGTTATATTTCTACGTCTACTGTACATAAAACATTTAACAGTGATCATTTAAACTGACAGGGCTTTTAGTAAATTCTTCACTTGAAAATAACCTCAGAAAATTCTTGATTTAAATCAAAACTGAAGGAGAACCTGAAATCCATGTGGCAAAAAAAATATTGGTGAAACACTTATTGCCAAGTTGGTACTACAGATTTGCACTCTAGAAGGAGCAGGGATGTCTGCACTGGAGCAGCCTTCGCTTACTTTGTATTTTAACCCCTGAAGGGAGTCTTTTTTAGGAACTAGTAAAAAATGCTCCCTGTTTGTTTTACTCTAATCAACCGTATGTGGTTGTTAACTGAACGCTTGGGATTTTAATCATATTTTAGTTCCCCACATTTTCTCAGTGAAGCATTTGACAAAATCTAAAGGAACCACAACTAAATGCAATGAACCCAAAGGGTCAAAATTCCCATTTTTAGTGTCCTGCTTTGTGTTCCTGCTGCACCCTTTCCCTCCCTCACTCCATGGTTTTTCTTTAGTTTCATCTCTGCATTTATCCCCCCTCACAGGCACGTTAGAACAGGGAAGGGGCACTGCTCTGTGCTTTGTCTGTGGAGCACTTGGCAGAAATCAGGAGCTGCTGAACTCAGCAGTGCAGTAGCGCTGGGATTTTCCTACAGCCCTCTCTTCACTGGGTGGTTCCAGGAACACTTTTTCCTCTGCCTTCTCAGATTATCTCACACTGCTGCTGAGGGATAAACACTGCAATCCAGAAGAGGATTTCATTGCTTGTGGCAACTCTTTTCCAGACTCTGATTCTGAGGCAGTTCTCTGCTTCAGGTATTTCCAGACAGTGTAACTTAAAACACTTCAAAATAACCTTTCCCCACAGGTCTTGGGAAAACCCTGGATCTGACTAGTTTCAATCCAGTTCTGTCATGCTTGGCTGCTCTCTGCTTTTCTAAGCCACTGTGCCAGCTCTGCAGATCATGGAGATTTTTAATTGATATAACAAAGGCAAGCCTGGGAGCACAAGGGGAGGACAGCAGTTAAAGGGATAGAGAAAATACACGTCATCCCTTCCCTGGGAGTGATGTCTATAGCAGACATTCTGGAAAAAGCTCTTTTTTTCCTCTCTCTAGCAATGCATCTAAATGCTCTCTGCAACCAGTTGTGCCTCTGTTGAAGCCAAGTGTCTCTTTCTTTCACTGCTCATCTCAAAAGGATGTATTTTTAGAAGGCTTACAGCAAGGAGTTTGTGTTTTGTAAACAGAAAGTCAGGATAATTATCAAAGCCGATCAATAATGCCCTGTACCTAAAACCACATCAAAAGAGGGCTGTGCTGCCTCTCACAAGAGCTCCTTGGTTCTTTGAGCCAGACTCTCCAGGCAGTAAACAGAGGTGGCTGCCTGTTTATTCCAAGGAAGGACATGCATCATTTAATGCTCAGCTTTCCAAATTTTGGGGCTGCCTTCTCCACAGCAGCAAATATGAGCAGCCGTGGTACAGAGTGTGTAGTGTCTTTATCTAAGAGCCATCCATGAGGGCTTGACTAATCATGGATATCAACACTTCAGGTATTTTGTAGTGGATCATAAGTTCTCAAGAAATGACTCATCTAATCCTTGCCGATTCTGCCAAAGCACCTATTGAACTGGGAAGCTTCAGAGCAAATCTTCCACCACTCAAGGAGTTTATTGCATTTACTCAAGAATTGCCTCACTTGGCCTTACTTATTGCCACCTTAGGAAATCCAGAGTGACCAGACCCCGAGCTTTGCCTGGTGCTGTCTGCTTGGTCAGACTTTGGTATGGGGGGAAAACAGAGAGGAGTGGGAGATCAGACTGAACAGTGCAGGAATTGTAAGGGACACGTTCACCCCACACAGCCCCAGGTGCTCTGGGGATGGGCACAGGGATTTAATTCCTGAGCAAACAGAAGAAGAGCAGCACGGGCAGCCCAGCAGGGCGGGACTCTGCTGTGAGTGGGGCCGAGTGTCAGCTGGAAACGGGGAAATGTGGCTGTGGCTGGGATTCACTGAACTGCCCCAGCTTCTGCAGGAGCTCCTGAGGAAATGGCTCAGTCGGAGTAAGACCAAGGGAGGAAAGACAACAGCTCCGTATTTTTCCTGGCAATTAGAGGAAAATCCTGAAGCACATTCTGCTAGACTTTAACTATAATTTGGTTGACTTCAGTTGCATTTAAGGGAAGGAGAGTCGTTTCAGAGAAGGTAGGAAAAGGGGTAGCTGATAGGAATGTGCAGTTAGTGTGCAATGCACCTGGAATAAGGAAGAGCCTACTGAGGCAGGAGGAAGGAAGAGAATTAAATCAGGCCATGGTTGGTTTAAATATCATGACATACTTTGAGATCATCCTTTTGGGAACAAATTACAATTTTTTAAGATGTTGGGAACAACTTCTAAATTGCAAAATTCCTTCCTTAGCAATTAATTTGTCCTTTACTGTTAAATACCTTCTTTTGTTGTCTACAACTCATTCACAACTTCCAGTGGCAAAACCCAAACTGCTGGGTACTGATAATACAATTCTTAGGGGAAAAAACCCAGGATCTAAGAAGTTTTGGGTATGTGGAGGGTGAAAGTCAAACATGCTTCAAAAGCAGAATGACTGAGGCAAGCAGAGACCATACAGATCTCTCTCAGCACTCTCCAGAAGCAGAAGAGCCTCTGGTTGAACTCAGTCTTCACCTGACACCATCTGGAGTCAGTCCTGCACTTCTAGGTCAATTCTACCTGCACACTGTGGCCCCCTGTGTCCAGTGAAAGGGGATTCCTTTGAATCAAGAGCAGTCTGGGAAAGAAGTTTGAGGAACCTGTGAAGGTTTTTTGGATAAACAACGCTGTCTCACAGCACACACTGGATGGGAAAAGACTTTACTTAACTGAGAACAAAGCAGTGCTATTCATTTAAATACTGCATTATTGTATTTAAATTAACAGTGATTCGTCACAGAGACATTCCCTTAGGAGCTGAGCATCCTGGACCTGATCCAGTGGAGGGCTCCCTGCTTAGCTTGGAAACGTGTGCTGTGACTGTGTTCAGCTGATCTGTGGCTTGAAATGAAGCCCATCCTTGAGATTTTTGCTTGATGGGGATCCCAGTCCACAGCACCTTGTGGGACTGAGTCTGATGGGGCTCTTCTGTTAACTGCACTTTCTAGAACAGGACAATCATTTTTCCAAAGTTAAAACTGAGGAAATAAACCCCCCCAACAGTAATGAAATGCTGTGACAGAAGTGGAGGTGGTACCATTGCAGCAGGATTGAATTGTGTGCAATATCTGCTTTCAGGTTACCAAGGCAGCTTTCACTCCATACAAAACTGTTTCCACTACGGAGATTGCTACAGAACAATGGAGCAGTCTGTCAGCAGTGATGTGCTCACAGGGGACTCCCACTGCTTCAATCCTCTGAGGCAGAATGGCTATCACATACTCAACGCACCTTTAGCTGCAACAGGTAATTTATTCCACCCATAAGGAATTATCCAAATGATATTTGTAGCAGGAGAGGCAAAGAACACATTTTATATTCAGTGTTATGACAAAAACATGTTTGTGTAAAAAATAGCCCTGAAATTCATTTTCATCTATAAAAAACCCAGAAGGAAAGCTTTTTTTTATTATTTTTAATCCTGCTGTATTTGATAGACAAAGTCTCTTCCATTCTCTGGATGCCACAGGCAACACCCACCTTCAGGAGAGCTGACAAGGCACTGCCCACATTTTTGGTGTGATCTGTTCATTGCACATCTCAGGTGTGCTCAAGCAGGATTTTATAATCAGGTCAAACTTATAATGGCTGCATTACTTTAGCAGTGCAGTCTTGCAGTGGTTTTTTTTTCTTTTTAAATTTAGGAATTGACAAAATTGCTGAAATCAAACAAAAAGTGAGTATTGTCAAGCCATAAAACAACCATTTGCTGCAATCTTTACTTACACATCTCCAAGAAAGTTCTCTCCATGCCTGCACTCAGAAGGGCACCTCGGTTAAGAAGGATACTGAAAACATATGTTTAAATGCTTTTTGAATTGGGGCCTGAGTCGGACCACAAAATTAAAGTTGACTTTCCTGTTTGTTTTGTATTAAAGGAGACTCTGTTCAGAGCAAGTGTGCATGCATTTGTCTGCTGTTCCATTCTGGGAAGTGCATGCATCAGTAACCAACACAAGGGAAACATTTAAGATGAAGTTTCAATTCAACTTTGAATTCTTTAGTGTTACTCATAAGTTTGATATTACTAAAACATAGGGGTTTTTCATGTTAACATCAAATTTCAAGCTTAGATTGACAGCCTGCAGTATTTAAAGAACAGACTAAATAAACTTTCCAAAAGAAATTGTAGCAGTAAAGAATAATACTGTGGCAAGACACCAACTTCAACAACAGTTGATTTTTCTGTCTGGACCTAAACTATCATGAAATGTTTCTGTTTAGTATTTTTGTTTTTAGAGTGGTTATTGAGGCATGCAAATACTTAAAAGGCTGAAACATAAACATGTATGAAATATATAAATCTCATCTCATCTTTTAGTGTGTAAAATAGAACCATTCAGGTTTGCAAGATTCATCAAGGCTACACATTAATTTTTTTCAGGCTTTTATAGCATCATTAATATTAAATGAGATCTCATCTCGCAGGAATGCCAAATGTGACTGGCAAACAGCTGTTCCATGAATCACATTAACAGTCAATAAATTTTTATTTTCTGTGCAGGACTTTGGATAGTTTACTCGATCTGGAATCTAATAATGATTTCTGGGGTGTATGCTTATCTTGGGTTTTATCCATCTGTGGTTGTGTATCCGCCCTGTATACAGGCTCATCAAATAGAAATTAGCATAACATAAACACTCACAAAACTTATCAAAATAGTGCTCACTCCACTTGGCCCGACACAGATAAACATGCCGAGGTCATCCTCCAGAACCTCTGGACATTCACTGTGTGCCAGATCCCTGCAGACTGCAGAATCTGACCTGTAAACCAACAGTAAATTAACAAGTCGTAGGAAAATGCAGAGATGTAAGTAGAGAATTTGATCTCAAATAATAAAAGCATCCCTAACAGCAGCATAGCCCCAATGAAGTGGACAGGTTTTCCTGCAGCCAGCACTGGCTGTGCAGGATGCAGGATCCAGCCTGGCTGCGGGCGTGGTGCCACTCAGCCCTGAGGCCCCTGGGCAGTTTGGCTCAGCCCCCCAGGCACACCTGCCTGCAGAGCTGTGGGCAGGTGGAAAAGATGAGGGGGAGGTAAAGAGAAGGAACCGCCTCATTTTCCACCAAGGCACAGAAAAAGTCACTTCCCCATGGCCCCACAGAGCCCTCCGTGGGGCAGAGGATGGAGCCAGGTTGGTGCTTCAGCCACCAGGATCAGCCATCCCCAGTGGAGTCCCCACTGTGGAAGGGCTCGGCTTTCTGTGTCAGGCACAGAATTTGCTAAAACTGTTCCATGTGCTCCCTCAGCTCTCCTGCTGCTTAGTCCACTTGTGGAAGGTGGGCTCTGGGGTCCCTGGGGGCTCAGGGCAAGGGTCAGAACACTGTGCTGAAGTTCACACAGATGCTTTTCTAAAGACCCAGCCCAAATCAGTTGGTATAAAGGAAACCAGAATATGTATAAAGGATGATGCTAAGGGGGTGAACACAGCAGAGGGGCAGTGAGGAGGAGCTGGACTGCAGTAAAATGAACAAATGCATGTGGGCCTTGACTGGCCAGTTGCAAAAGGAGGCTGTAGTGGGTCATACTAGAAATTTTCATGTCCTTTGGGGAGGCAATAAATCTTCCTTTTAGACTCCCTGGCACTCCAGGTGCCATAGCATGTGGCAGCATGGCCATACCTGCTCCTCTCCACAGGGATGTGCAGCTCAGGAGGTTTGTAATAGCTGAGGAAGTTTGGTATTATACAAGAAGGACCGAGAAATTCCTCCCTACTGCCGTGGCTTTCTGGTAGCCTGGCAAGCAGCAGCCAGCTCAGCCTGGTGGGCTTTGGTGGGCTGAGGATCACAGCTCTTTGCATGTGTCCTGTGAGCCTGACCTGCCCCTCTTATGCTTCCTCACACCTGCACTATGTGGAGAGCCAGTAAATGTAGGATCCAGATTTCTTCTGGACCTCAAGAGCAGCTGGGAGAAACATGGAATGTTTTTTTGAAGTGCTATTAAAAGGAAAAACACCAACCAAGAGGACTGCATCACTTCTGGTGCACACTCAGTAGGATCATTGCCCACTCATTGTTTTGATGTCCTATTCAGATATTGACTGAGTCCCAAGAGAGCCGTGCTCTGATGCTTGCACTTCACTTGCAAGTGCCCAGCTTTGCACAGAAACAAATGAGAGCACCAGCCACGATGACACAAACACCCACTGAAATTTGTGCCTCTCGTGGGCGAGGCTTTGATGCTGAACACTGTTCCATTAATGCTGTGCTGTGCTGTGCTTCCCTCCTCCCGTGGCACTAACTCGTGTCCCTGCCCTGTCGCTCTTCCAGGCTATGAGGGGATCTCTGAAGCCCAGTGTGTATCTGAAGACATGGTCTCCAATGGAACGGATGAAAATGGATTCTTCCAGAACAGTGCCTTTGATCACTGCTTGAATCACATTCCTTCCATCTACACAGACACCTAAGAGCAGTGCTGGCCTTGTTTCCTTTATTATTCCTATAACTGCGTATGTAATAACAAAGATGTCGTTCAAGTACTTTTATTTAGTCTGTATCCCTATATGTGCTCATTTAAATGAACACCTCACATTTACCAAACCATTTTATACATGAATAGTCTGTATAAGATAATATTGGAACTTGTTCCTTTGCTGTGGCACTTTGAAATTCATGCTTTAAGGGAATGAGGAGCATTTCAAGCAGCTTGTTTTGTAAGTTCTCTCAGTAAAGTGTAAATGTAAGTTATATAATAAACTTGTAAAGAAGATGTTTTCCTTCTTGGAAATTATGCTTCAATTTGAGAATGTTGTCCCCTTTAATCAGTTTTCATTTAACTTGTTCGGTCTTCTCTTTTTTCTTTTTTTTTTTTTAACTAAAAGGATTTTTTTTAATCAGAGACCTCATGTATATAAAGATCTACATTTGCTCAGCTGGTTTTGTATTTTCAGTTTTACAAGAAAGCATTAAAAACTGGAAACAAGTGTACTGTCATTTCTTAACCCCGCTGGGCTCCCCGATACTGCATTCCTAACATGCCCAAGAGGGATTTTAGCCAAGCAGTGGCACCTCAGTCACTGTGACAGTGGAACAGCCCAGGTGTGTGTGCAGAAAACCAAGGGGCTTCCAGTGGAGCAGGGCCCCCTGCAGGAGTTTGGTTCCCTGTCACTCTGTCCCTGGCCCCCCTGGGCTGCAGTTCCAGCACAGCGATGATTCCTGGGAGAGACACACGGGGCCGGGTGCCCCCAGTGTGTGCCAAGCAGGCCTGGTAGAGCCCAGCTCCTGGAAGTGCCCAGGAAAAACTAACAGGAGGGAAAAAACACAAAGGTTCTCATTTACAGACCTTAATATGGGCTGTCCACACCCTGCATCAGTCCATGTCTGTCCACTTGGAGTTACCCAGGCTGCCACAGGGCACCGCTGAAAAGCCCCAGCTGGGCTGAACCCAGTCTGTGGCTGAGGATGGTACTTTCCTTTTTTTGTCTCTTCTTTCCCCAGAAATGCAGGACACAGCTCAGGTCCCAGAGGGCGCCTGTGTCCCAGACCCCACAGGACGAGGATCCCTGGTGTCCCTGTGCCTCTCTCAGCCCCTGCAAACACAGAAATTCCCCCCGCACCGGGGCTGGTGCAGGGTAACCACAGAGCCTACACGGTGCACTTGTTTCTCCGGGGCCTGGCTGCACCTTGCTTGAAGGGGCCTCTGTATCCAATTTAGCTTTCTGTCCTCAAGAAATTTGAATGCAGCTTAGACATTCAGGAAGTTTTAGTCACTACAGACCAAGGTTTGTGGGGTTACGTGACCCGACCCCTGTTTCAGCAAGGGTTCCTCAAGCTCTCTGGCTCTCAAGGACGCCCAGCGCCAGCTGCAAACCCATTAATTGTGGCCCAGCAGCCCTGGCAGCTCTGACTCATCATTCCTCTCCTAGAACTGAGATGCAGAAACGCTCCAAATTGTGCTCTAAGCCTAAACACGTGGCTTTGTTTCTGGTCACGGCCACATTTGGCTTTCTGTCCTGTTTGTTTATTCTGATGCCTCATAGTTGGGGTTTTTTTGGTCTCAGACATAAGTGGGCAGAACTCTCTCCCAGAACATTAAACAAGGGGGCAGGTAGCCAAGCAGGAAGAGCTAAGGCTTCTGAAGGAAGACTTAGAAACATATCTGAAGCCCAACAAAGCTGTAATGTCTGAGACAATAATCAAAATAATTCCCGTGCTGCAATTAGTTGGAAACACAAAAAGGAAATCATGACTTAAAAACAAGATTAATTCAATTTCCTAAAAATTAAATAAGTTCTTCTAAAAACAACTCTTTTTTTGTTAAAAATATAAACTAACCAATCCTAAACATATTTGATCAATTACGAAAATTCTTATGTCACAACAACCAGGCTGTTCAAAACCACACAATGATTCACAAAGGTTTGGGAAACTTAAAGCATAGCAGCTGGGGTGATGATTTAATTCCACAATCTGTGTGAATCAGGTTTTCTGTAAATTAAAAGGATAGATTCAGAGAAATGCAAAGGCACTTGTTTGAGTCTGTATGGTTTGGAAAGTTATCCCTAATAAAGCCAGTAAAATACACAATAGCACGAGTTAATGGTTACTCGTGTGCTGTGTACCTTATTATTTCCTTTTATTACATGTAAGTAGGGAAGTATCTGATGTAAGCTTTTCCTAAAGACACAAAGAAACCTTTCAATGGAATTTATTGCTTGGCAAGTTTCTCGTTGTGGTGCAGTAAAAACCCCAACAACTAATATGTATAATAACTGAGGTAAGGCTTTATATATAATAGTCGAAAACTATTACCCAGTGGAATTAAAATGGAACTGCTGGTTCCAGTTGACTGTCAGATACTTTTTCAATCTAAGCAACAGAATTCAACTAATAAATTACAACACTACTTGATAAATAGCTACAAATCATTTCCCCAGTGAATGCAAACCCCGTTTAGCCCTGTGCATGTCCTCTGTGTATGCAGGACGCTTTAGGAACAACTGAAATAAGATGACCTTCAGTGGCTGATCAAGCTGGGAGAGAGAAAATTAATTTCAAGTTGACACTGAAACAGCAAAGGCACTTCTCTGCACTCTCCACCAGCTGGGCTGGATGCCAAACATTCAGCAGGACTTCAAAGCTTTTAATATAATCAAGCTCAGGCTTTTCATTGTATAGAAAACCGAAATTCTTGTTCTGTTCCCATCCTGCTACAGCACCTCACAAGCTACAGAAGTGCTGGTCCTGCCGTGCCCCAGAGGGGCCCTCACAGCTGAGCTGGTGGGATGTGCACACACAACCCCAGCATCGTTCGGGCTGGAAAACATCTTGTGACCATCGTGTGGCTTTCAGTGACAAAATGCCACTCCTGTAACACCCTCATTATGATGTGGCAACGGGGCACAGGAATGCTGCAGCCCCCAGGCTCAGGTGTGCAGCAGGAATGGCCACAGCCTGCCCAGGGCTCGGATGTGCTCCCAGGGAAGGGATACAGGCGCTGAGTACATCCTCACATCATTTTCTCTCCTTATGTGCACACCCAACAGCAGGAACAGCTGCAGCCTGTGGAAAGGCTCCCCTGTTCCTGAGACTGTCCTTTCAACTGGATGCATTTTCTAAATGGTCAAAGTCCAAAAAGCCAAATTCCAGAGCACATTAAGAGCACCGGTTTGATACTGCAATAGCTCTAAGTTACGCAAGCAGTGCAAAAAAACCCCAGTGCTTAAAACAACAACCAAGTATGTGAAAATAAACAGTGACTGTAAATTGAATTTAAATTGCATAAGAGAAAAAGATTTCAATGGGTTTTGTTAGGATCTTATTAAGACCTACACGATTTTAGTTCAGCTCTTCAGTAATGTATTTGTATTAAATTAGGTCAGTGCAACAGAAGATGAAAAAATAGCCAGCCTATATAATTTAATTCACTGACACCACAAAGCCATTGGAATATTCCCTCCTGAGATAAGCCCTTCTGAGATTTGCAGAGTTACACTAAAAGCTCCTCTCTGCTTAAATTTCAAAGCAAACTGCAAACTCCCTGAGGTGATTTGGGAGTCCATGCCCAGAGTAAGCAGAAGGAGGGCTGTAGCCATAGATTGTCACAGCCTTGCAAGGCTGCCTGTCTCAGCTCCATGGACTGAAAACCACTCAACCATCACAGAATTTTTCTTTAAACCATTGAAAGTGTACAAAGTCCCAATCTAGCTAAAGGTCTTATAAGACAGCATTCCACTGGATTCCTACTGAGATGAAATTTGCTCATTCCTTTGGTAAAATTGTTGTGCTGGTGAAACCAGAGGAAAATAAAATAATTCTCCTGTGCAAATACAGGTTTTCTGGCCAGCACCAATAACTCTCATTCAAAACCAAGTGACTCAACTTTAAAAGTGCATTTCTGGCCCTCTGTTATACTGACGTTCTCTTCAATTCATCAGGGACACCAAGAAAAGCATGATGCTAATTTTCAAAACTCTGAGGCCTTCTCGATTTCAGAGTTTCTCCCTCCTTTCTGAGAGGCCGCAAGCCTCCAAGTGTGCCTGTGTCCAGACACTGGACTGGAATGAGCTGCTGGGCACGGGGACACTCAGAGACGTGGCCTGTGGGGACACTGGCGTGGCACTGGGCTAGGAAGGGAACACACTGTGCTGCTCCACTGCAGGATCAGACCCATCCTCCCACACTCTGTGGTTCCCTCCATTTCAGAAGGGCAGCAGGACCCTCCATTCTCAGGGCAATGGGAACTGAGAGAGCCCCAGAGCAGCTCTTCCCCCCAGCACTGGGATCAGTGTGGGGGTCAGCCAGCAGATCCAGGGCTTTCAGTAACTCAGGGAAGGCTTTCTGTCCCCCTGCTCCACGTGCCCATGAGTGGTCAGAACAGCTCCGTGGCTTCCTCTCAGGCGCTGAGAAGGAAATGCTGCCTCCAAAGGGGGTGTCAGTCTGCCCCAGGAAGGTGTTGGGGAGCCATGGTCTCCACTGATGGACATCAAAATGCAGATACAATAACCACCTCCCATCACATTTCCTGGGATAAGGAAGGCTGAGCTTGTGCTGTGCCAGTGTCCTACATCCTTTCCTGAATGCCCAGTGCTCCTCTCTGAAACACAGCGTGCCCCACACTGCAATCTGAGCAAACCCGGACACCACTGGGACCAAAACAAATCCCTCTCAACCAGAGTTTGCCCTGAGTGAGTGACATTGCTGAATTGCAGTGGGCTGAGGAACAGATTTTTAAAGGTGTCTGAATGCCTAAAAATTAAAAGGACTAAGTGGTTTGGGTTTGCTTGTTTGTTTTTAACACAACTGCCTTAAATTGCTTTAATTTCATCTCCAGGATTTTCTTTCCTTCTGAGAAATCCTCTTAGGTGTCTATTTGCATTTTTAGGCATATTCTTCAACTCTAGGCTATACTGCATTATGAGTTTTCTCTCTATCTCTTTGAGTTGAGAATCACACATTTGCCTAAGGAATTCTCTGTGGAGCTGAAATCTGTTAGGATTATAAATACAAGCTGAGCTGGGAACGGGCCCTGGAAACTGCCATGAAGACCTTGTACAGAAAACAGTGATTCTAGTCACACAAGATACCTGATACAGTTGGCAGGAAGGCAAAGCTAAACAAATGCAGGTTTACATTTTACTATTTAAAGAATAAAATATTCAACTTGAGTTCCATTAACACCTGTCAGGACTTTGGTACATACTCAAATCCACATTTCTAATTTTACTGCTAAATAATCCCGAACTTGGCAGTTAAGAGGTAAAGCAAAATACCCAAGCTAAACATCTGAAGCAAATTGTAGCTCTCTGGAAGAGCCCTTCTGCTGTATAAATGAAGGTCATATGTATAAATGATTAGAAGCTTAAGGAAATATGTCTTCTGCTTTTCTAAATTGATAACATACATATTGCATTAATATTCCCACATCAATTATTGGACATGTTCCCTGCTGTAAGAAAAACGATTTTTTTTTTTAAATAATCCTGTGGCATAACATTCTTATACTAGCACAATTAACTCTTGCCATGCAGAGGGAAAAGAGGTTGATTAAATAAACTGCATCCTGGAAAAGCAGTGTGTCAGTCCCTGGAGGTGCCATCACCTGGGTGCACCCTGGGTTTGGGGGACAGTCTGTTAGATGCAGGAGTTGTCCTTTCCCTGGTGAAAAAGGGACAGAGGTGGCAGGTCCTGGTGGGGATGGGGTGGGAGGAAGCAACCCAAATACTTCGGTTTTAGTGTTAAAGTCCTGGCAGCTGCACCAATGCCTAACCCAGGAGCTCCGGTTATTTATCAACAGCAAAATAAACCCAACAATCGTTGTTGAAGACTCTTTAAACACTTGTTTTCTCTCTGTGAGGAGCAGCTCCTCCTTGGCAGTGGGCATGGGGCAAGTTGACCCCAGCAGGAAGGGGGGAGCATCCCCAGTTCCCAGGCTCTCATGATGGATGGGCTGCCCAGCCCTGCCACAGCTCTCCCCGGTGAAGTCACGCTGCTGCTGGTGACTGTCACCCCTCTGGCTGCCACTAAATCACACCTGCCAGAAAGAACTTAATCCTAAAGCTCATAAAAATACCTCAGAAACCGTTTTTCCCCTTTGAAGCGTACCAGATCTCAAGAAATACCAAGTATTTTCCATAAATATTCCCAAGCTAAAACACACCTAAAGACATCTATAGGGTCTCCAATATCTTTCTACTGGATAAAGTGTCCCATTATACCCTGGGCACCCCCTGCATGTCTGGAAACTCCCCCTTTCCCAAGGGAGATGCTCTTGGCATGGACACGAGGGAGCCCAGCTCTGGTGCTCTGTGCTGAGGATGGCAGCAGAGCCACCAATTCATCACAGCTGACGCTGAGCACAGAGAACACAAAAATGCAAACAGTATTTATCACTTCTGACAGATTCTTTTATTTTCTGCTTTTTATTAGCTGACATAAAGTTAGGCTTTTTTTTGCCAGAGACGAAAGTCACTGGGGGGTGTGGAACAGAGGAATTATTTCCACTGAAAAATACTCCTGTATTTTTATCAACCATCACAACTCTGTGACACATCACAGCTAAGTGCAAACTACGGTGCCACTTCCCAATTTTGCAAGCTGGTAGCTTCAAATCCCCTGTTTTCTTATCCCAGTGGATGAGGTGTGTGCAGACTTACAGGAAATGCTACCGGGAATTGCTTCCCTGCTGAACTCCACCTTCACTGCACGTTCCCAGCTGACTACCCCGGACTTTTCTGATCTTTCTCTTTCTCACAAGAGGGAGCTCCGGCTCTGGCATAACCATGTGAAAATGTCCTACCCAGGCCCTGCTGCATCTGAAAATGCCCATCTCTTGTTCAAGGTCAGGCTTGCAGGGCTCCTTTTGCAGTTAAAAACCCACCAAAAAGCACTTGAAAATCAACATGAAAGTTGTCATTTTTATAAATTTTTCAAATGAAGTTGATGGTTTGAACAGTTCCAGAAAGCATAGTGATTGCCTAAATAAACTTTTTTTCCTCAAAAATCAGGTGGGTGTTATGGCTGAACAATGAAATGTTCAGAAGTAATAAAAAATTAGAAGTAATAAAATGGAGTTCTAGAACAAGAATACCAATAACCCTTACAATGTCCATTTTAGTATTTTTCTAATACAGAGACCCCACAGCAAATCCTAGCTAAAGCAACATTTTGCACTTATTAGTTTATCTTAACCCCTCCCTCCGTCCAAGTCCACTCCTGCTTCTTACCCAGATTTATGGACGGGTGTGTGGTCAGCCAAACTGGTGCACAGGAGGGCCATGTTGGCACACCTTGGATTTCTGTGCTGATCTCATTATTAATAATTTTAAGAAAAAAGTCCTTTTCCCAAAGAAATTCCTATTAGTAACACCTCTCCCTCTAAGCCCTCCTGCTTCCAGCCCAATCCAGGTGGCCCCACGCAGCCGCTGCACAGTTTGGGGGCTTAAAAATAAGTTATTGCCACACTCAAAGGCAGAGAGTTTATGTCAGGAACGCTTCAGCACCCAGAAATCTGCGTTGGTCCGAAATCCGCAGCTGAGACTGCGAGTCCTTGGGCTCCCTCTGCTGATCCCAGGATTATTTACAGATCCAGACCCATGAAGTGCACAATGATGTCTCGAGAACCTCCGGTAACACAGAAAGGAATTCCCAGGCTGGAACCAGCTGCACCGGGCTCCTCTGGGCCAGGGAGCAGCGAGATGAGCTGGCGGCTCCTATTTTATAGGGAAAGCGAATCTGACGGGCCCCACACATGACCCCGCAGGTTCCAGTGCCCCGCACGAAGCGCGGGCAGCAGCGACAGGGGAGGAAGGTGCAGCCCAAGGCACGGTGCCGAACACGGGGGACCAGGCACTGACAACGGGGCAGCCCGCAGGAACTGCCAGGGAAAGCATGGACGGGCTGCAAATGCTTTGGATTTATTCTGAGCAACAGATCTGTCTGGGAAATGTAGGTCTGCTAGGATTTTCTGAGACCAGCGACCCAAAGAATTCCGTGTTTGCCTAAGCCTGAGGTAAAGAAGGTAAAGAGGGTAAAGAGGTCGCCCCGGCAATTGGAGAGCCACGTCCCCGTCCTGCGTTCGGCACCGCACACGAGCCGAGGGAGCGGTGATTAAACGCAGCACGGATCTGTGACAGAGTGCGAACAGAAATATAAAAAAGATTAAAAGGCGACTGTGGAAAGCTAGCGTGCTCCTCACATAATTAAAACAAGTTGTTCAAAGGCTGCTGCTCGCCTGCTAGCACAGGGGCTCGGGCAGGTTCTCAGGCTGGGGCCGGGACTGGAGCATCTCTGCCTTGAGCTCAGCACAGCCCCAGGGATCTGATAGCCCGGCCCTGCCTCAGTTTCCCTGCACGGAACCGACAGCCTGGCCCTGCCTCAGTTTCCCTGCACGGATCTGACAGCCCGGCCCTGCCTCAGTTTCCCTGCAGGGATCTGACAGCCTGGCCCTGCCTCAGTTTCCCTGCACGGATCTGACAGCCTGGCCCTGCCTCAGTTTCCCTGCAGGGATCTGCCAGCCCGGCCCTGCCTCAGTTTCCCTGCACCTCACACATGTACACATGCTCACTCCCGATTTTCAAAAATGATTTTACATCCGTGGATTAAGGATTTCATATCCATGGATTAAGGGTCTAAATTTATCTCACTGCCTTCCTATTCAGCTGGGCTTTGTTTAATTAAGACTATGATTAACTGAGAGAGGGAATATGAATTTAGTGCTGGCTATCAGGAAATGATAAAGTCTGCCTTTAAAATATCCACTTTGTTCACAGTCTGTGGTAAATACAAATGCAACAGTCTATTTAATACAAAATGGTTTTTGAAGTACTGTTAGCACAACATAAAAGCTTTAGCCATGCAATAGATTCCCTCTAATCCTATTTTATCTTTTCTAAACATTATATGCTATTTCTGTGGAACATTTATTATACAATAAATACAGAATATTTCACTGCAGCAAGATTTCCCAACTGGCATTTATATTATGTAGTATCAAACACTATAATCAATATAAATACATTTTTCTATATTATGTAAGAAAAACATTCATTTAAAAATATTTTTTCTCTTTTTCCCAATAAAACTAATACCCTACTTCCTTTCTCAAATCCATTTTAAACACCCAGCAGATTCCAACAGTTACAAGTTAAACATTTGAAAATGACAGAATTCACCATCACTCTAAACTTAAGAATATAAAAACCACATGTCGACATCTAAATAAAAACTGTCAGATGTTGAACTTTTTGCCAAAGTGGTTCTAGCAGCTATAGAAAATCAAAGTTTATAGAAAGTGGTAGAGCTCACTTTGGGGAAAAGAAAAAAAAAAAAAGGAAGTTCTGGAGCTCATATTGAGTCACTTTATTCCCCTCCCAATTTGAAATTTTAAGGAAAGGCTCAGCTGGCTGATTGCATGTGACGAAGCAGCTACCTGAATTCCAGTCAGCTCCCAGCTGAAGTCCCAGAGTATTTTAGCCAGCAAAATTCCCTGGCCAAGAGAGTTTTTTGTGCCTACCCCAGCAGCCTGCAGCGGTGCCCAGGCTGTACCTGGGGTGACACCCCTGAGGTGAGCTGGCTGCTCCAGCACTGCCTGTGCTCCCAGCACACTCTGATCCATGGACACTGCCCCAGCAGCTGCAGGCCCAGGTAGAGCTGCAGCATGGCCAAGCAAATGGCACCACTGTTTACTTAATGATGCAATGAAAATCAGAGGAAAACTGGCAAATCCACATGTGTTATGCTGGGAAATTATTTTCTAGTATGGCTGAAAGCACCTCGATTTTTATTTAGGGATTACATTGGTGAAAACAACTGCGCCCCAGGAGCAATCAGCAAACCTGCCTTGCCACGTCTATAGACTTTGCGTCAGAGCCTGTTGTGCTGGGTCTCCATTTTTTGCTTTTCCAGAGGTAGAAAATCTTCTGCAGGGAATATCAACAGAAAAAGCTGTCAGAGTTCAAGTATCCTTTGAAACACAGCCACCACCTCTCTGCCATTGGAGCCACTGGCCTTTGTCTTCATAGCTTGAAGGAGAAAAGAGGCTGAAGTGCACAGGTAGGTGATGGATTTGAATGCTCTGCTTTCAGGACGAGATTTCTTCATGCTGATGTGCATTTTCCCATCTCGCAAGCTGGCTCAGACCAGAGAGCACAATGAGTAACAGGAGGCAGTGCCAAGCATGTCCCTTCCAACCACCATCCTGTGACAGCAGCACTCAGCATCTACAGTGGAATTCAGCATTACAGCAAGAATGGAAAAAACCTCGTCAGGGAACAAATTAGCCTAACTGGAGAAATGTCCCTGACCCATTCACTGCACCAAAACAACACAACTTTCCCTCTGATCCTCTGCACACCCAGTCCTCCCGTGAAATCTTGTTTGAAAATCAGCCCAAGTGGGACACTGAAGTTCTGATGCTGATGTTTTCCCCTTGAATTGCTGAGCAAAGTAGTTGCTTTTCAGAAAGTGGTGGAGCAGAGATGAAATCAATCACCAAGGCAAATTCTTTTTAGTGAGAGAAGTAATTAAAATCGTGAAGGTACCTTACTGCACTTCTGTATTTATGTTCTTTTTGTAGCATCTAAAAATTATACCTGCCACATGTATCTTAAATTTAAATGCTTCATTATTTCTCCAAAAGAGACCATAATGGTCTTTTGTAAATAACTTTATCTACTGTTCAGCATTTTACAGTCTTGCTATGTTATACAACAGCACTTATTGTTTTACAAGTGTTAGTGTTCTCTGGTGAGAAATGCTGTAAAACACATAGAAACTGAAATAATTTTTTTCATCTCCTGGATTTATGATAAACATGGGACTCAACAGACAGTTCCTCAAGCTGGGAGCCATTTGGTTTGTGTCAGGGGAAATGCTGGGTAATCAGGACAGCCTGCTGCTCTGCACTGGCTGAACCAAAGGAAACAAACACACAGTTCCCTCTATATATGGGATTTTACAGCTAATGCAGCTCAGCAGATTGCCCAGTGCTCCCCCAAACCTCCCAGCTGAGCCTTTAGGGATCCTGCCCCAAGGGAACAAGGGCAACAAGCCTGGAGAAAAGCAATTCCCAGCTCTGGGCATTTGCTCCCAAAGCCTGCGGATCATTTGGAAGTCAGCCTGGCTGTGCCGTGGGATTTGCCAGGGCTCTGTGACATCGCTGCCATTGCCCAGGACAGCCAGGATGGCCCAGGACAGCCAGGATGGCCCAGGCTGAGCAGTTCAGGACACTGAACCAGCTCCTGACACAAAATCCAGCTCCCACTCCGATGGAGGTCTAAGGCACTTGGTCTCAGCTCAGCCTTAGCTAAATGAGTTTTCACTTTTTCATGCGCTTCTAGAGTACTTCAGTCCTAGACTTTTCTCTTCTTTAAAAAGCAACAGATACTTCGATTTATGAACTGCGGTTCCTTTCCCTGGTATTTTTGGCATTTCTGTATGCCATACACAGTCAGATGGCTTCCTATTGTTATTTCATCTTTTATTTTCTCATTTCCTCTGGGGTTTTAGGGTTGTTGTTTTTTCCTTTCCCTTGCATTGTGAAGCCACGTACAGGGTCCTAATGTTCCTTCACCTTTTGGGCATTTTCTGCCCAAAGGTGATGGTGGGTTTAAGCTGCACATCAGCAGCAAACGTTGCTCTCTGGATTGTTCATAGACTCTAAAAAATGCCTTTAGTAGGAGCATGAGTTTTGTTATTAGCACTTGTAAGGTTCATTGTGCCAGTGACAGTGAACAAAACCGAAAAACCTCACAGCCCATGCATATCTGGGGTGAAGGATACCTGGAGATACCTGGACATCCCGCCTGGGGACACTCACCAACAACCAAAAACCACATTTTAATTTTGGAAGGCTTTTTCCCCTACAGGATCTTGTAATGAATGCATTTGGTGAGACATCTGCCTTGCCTGGGGGCAAGGAACAGCAGACCAGGGGCAGAGGAAGGCTCCTTCCCAAACCCAGGGCCCAGCACACCAGGACAAGGATTTGGGCAGAGAGCCTGAGGAACAGCCCCAAGCCAGGATTCATTTTTAATCTGGGTCTTTGAAAATCGTTTCTAGTCACTGTGCTGCCACAGGGGGATACATCCCCCCTCTCTCAGCAGCACATATTTTCCAGCATTTCATCAACTTCTTTCTGAAATAGAAACTGTCATTTTTATATGATTTCTCCCAGTATTGTTAATGAATTACCAACACTGATGTGGTATTTTACCAGTTATGGTGCTCATTACTAAAGATTTCAGCTCTCATTTTCAACTGCCTGCTTATGTTTATTTAATTAAAAATATGACTGATTTCAGAGCATTACTTGTTAAACATTATTTTCCAATTCACTTTTAGACATTTTTCTAATGAAAACCACATTACATTCATGGTGTGCACTGCAGCCTTTGCTTATCCCATACAATATACTACATTTACTTCATGTCCATTGTATTTAATCTTCATGTGGCCCCTACTTGAAGCAGAGGTGGCATTTTGGAAGGTTAAAAATTTGTAATGTGAATAAGTCTCCTTCTGTACAGCAGCAGATTTGTGGGGGTTTTAGTGAGAAATGGGTAACACTGCAGAGATTGCTTTTCCACATACAATCATTATCAATATAGACAGTAACTATTAAGATAATTAATCACTTCAGATTACCTCATCACGTCTTTAAAAAGCCACTTTAAAAAAACAGGTGAAGTTATTCCCTACTCAAAATATCAAAACAAATAAATTTTGAATGCTTATCTGAGAAGAGACAAGATTGGCATTGGGGGTAATGCAAGAGGCAATTAAAGGTAATGCAAGAGAGATGGAGAAAAAAGGGTTACAGATATGTGGAAGGAAGCCAGGAATTGGTATGTGGGTGTTTATGATGTCTAGCTAACAGCTTTCTTTAATGAATATATTATTAAATAACATTTAAACACAACTTAATAAAACTTGTATGTCATAAATTATCCTAAAATCAATTGCTTCAGATCTAGCAAGTTAATATTAATTTAAGGCCAAAACAGTGATGCAAGAAGGTTCCCAGAGAAGTTGTGGAAAAATAAACAGCATTGCTGAAGGTATTTTGGTGCGATGACACCTCTGAGTTTCTCCTCACTGGAGAGTCTTTGAAACAGTCAGAAATACAATATGACAGCTTAGCAATGCAGCTGTCAGACCGTGCTCCTTCAAGCAGAAAGTAAAAGTCACAACGACACCTTGAAAAAGGTGACAGAAGCATTTGATACTTGTGTCTGTTTTCACAGTGCTTCTCAAACTCCCTCAGCAATAATTGCTAGACTAAGTAAAGCCTTGCAAGTGCTAGAACTGGAAGGTATGGAAACCAAAAGGAAAGGGAAGACAGTTTATGCCCTCCAGGCAGAGTTAAATCCTGGCAGATTAAACAGGAGTGAAAACATCTTGTCAATTAATTAATGTCTTTATTATCTTAACTGACGCTGTGCAGGCCCTGAAGGTTCGTGGCTTTTAACCACCAAAACTGAAAAGTGAAACTCCTCCCTGAAAACCCAGAGGGCAAATTCAGAGGAGAAAATGCGATCTGAGATAAAGCCACAGAGGCTGCTGAGCTGATTGATTGGGAAAGGAAGGGACAGAGCAGGATGTGGAGGGGCTGGAAGGAGTGGGATGTGCCAGAGGAGTCCTGTGAAGAGCTGCTCATCACAGGCAAGGGAAGCTCAAAGCAGCCACGCTGGTGGAGGAAGGAGGATGGGAAAGTAAATTGGAGCAACTGGAGGGAGCCAGAACAAGCAGAAAGGCAGGATCTGAATGTGAATTGTCCAAAAGCTGGAGGTAACAGAATTAACCTGAGCCATACTGTAGGTGATTGGAAGTACAAGAGCCAGTGTAGCAGTAAGAAAGATACTCCTGCAAAGTGGGAACTATTCAGGATGACCCATCCCTGCTTCCCAGGCAGCCTGCAGCAGAGGGCGCTGAGCTAATACGAAGGACTGGGGCTTTTAAAGTTTCTTTAGACACAAGCCAAGTTTTCTTAAGTTTATTCAGAATGTGCACAAAATGCACCCAACTCCATAACCCTCCAGAAAAGAAAAGGCAGGTTCTGCAGGCAGCTTTTCAGAACATGACACTCTCCTCCTATGTTTGTGTTGAACTAATTCCCAGTTTGGTGCTGGGGAAATTGAGCTGCTGGAAAGACAACCTTTCTTATAAGAAATACAACCAAAATCTCGACCATTTATTTTTCAGCAATTACATCATGGTACTTGAAAAGAAAGTAAGAAAGACGAATTTTAATGTTAAGGTCTTGGCCAGCTTGTATTCTTCCTCACCAGAAATTTCAACTGAAGTGATTCCTCATGGGCTGTTGGACGTGTCAGGAGGGGAGAGCAGCCAGGTCCTGGCTGGCAGTGGTGCTCCCCTCCCCACGGCTGACAGCAATCTGCCCCATGCTCAGCAGTTCTGGGCCTCTAAAATGAAATGAATCAGCTGCAAAACTGCTTTAATAAACTGGATGGACCAGGCTTAGGGCTGCACAGACACCAGCAGCTCTAGCGGAGTCACCAAGGGATGACAATGCTGGTAGCAGGCTGAGAACTGAATGGGATGCAAGAAAAAGAGAGGTATCTGAGAGCCAAAGAGAAAGCGTAGGTGCTTTGCTGGCACTGGTTCTCCCTGGGATAAGTGCTTTGGATGCAGCATTGGTGTTTGGAGCCAGGGAAAAGCAGGAACACAATCACAAGCTGCCCCAAATGGCCACAATGCTGTGAGAAGCTTGGGGGGAAAGGTGGGAAAAGAGACACGGGAAAAGCCAAAAGGGTGAATCCAAAATATCGGGAAATGCAGTATCAGTTCTCTGACCAATGCTGGCAACAGGTTACTGTGTGCGTGCTGCCACAAGGAGCAATGAACTGGTTTGCATTAAAAACAAACTGATGAACAACCCTAAGGAAGCCTTAGCTCCTTCTCCCAAAGCAGACTCCACAGAAGTACCTGCAGAACAAAGCCCAAAGTGACATCCAGGCTGGCAAAGAGCTGCTCTCAGCATCCTCCTTGGATTTCTGTCTGTTTCCAACTCCTTTCTTCAGTCTTCTACTGGCTTTATTTTGCCAATATAATTTTTTAGAGCAAAGGGATGGTGCTGTTGCAGCTGTGGCTTAACTGAGTCTTAGATTTGCTCTCAGTGCACATTATTATAACACAAATAATAATCTCTGATAATGACACGCAAGTGTCTTATGGATGATCCATTCCTGGCCACAGAGGAGGTGCAAATCTCCATTTTCAGGCTTCCAAATTTCTTCCCAGTATCTGGTAACACTGAGTGATGCAACTGTCTCGCCTTCAATATCCCAGAGGGACAATCTCTCGAAAGCCCACAACTAATTCCACTTTTTATCATCTGAAAGGGGTTTTGTTTTCTGTTTTGTGGGGTTTTTACTATACCTAATGGAGAGCTGGACACATAAGGAGGATGTGCATAAAGGTTGAGCTGCACAATGATATAAAAAAGAAGCTCAAAGAAGCTTCAGTACATTGAATATCTGAGCCTGGGCTGGTTCAGTGTCTGGTACAGTTGTTACACAAGCAGACAGCCAAGTGTAAACATTAAGCTGTGAAGTGCCTCACTACTTGCCAGGTCTTCCCACTATGCACGAGTTTGCATTACAGAACGTTTAATTGCGGTGTTTTGACTAGAACCAGCTTTTTCCTTTCAGGCAAGCAGAAAAGTAACAGAGTAATTAAAAAAGTAATGAAAACTCAGTAAAAATTCCTTAAACCAAGGACCCACATTCAGTTGTGATTTCGAAGAACATATGTCAGGGAAGAGTCCTGCTAACTGTCATTTAGCAGGCTGTTAAAAAGTTTCAAAAATGAAATAAAAGCTGATCCAAGTTATGAGGTTTGTTCTTTTGTCTGAACTTTTAACTATCTTTTCTATATGGAGCACAAGTAGAAAGCACAAAACACAGTCAGAGGAGTAACTTAGAGAATTTCACCCTGTGGCTTACAAAGTTATTTTATGAAAAAGCCATGTTAGCCTCAGTGGAAGAATTTGCACAGCCAGGCCATGTAGGTGGCAGAATTCAGGCTCAAAGCTTTAGAATATTGGTTACACTTACAGGTAGCTGCTTCGCAGGAAAATCTTCCTAGGAAGTGTGGCTGATATTTCAGTATGCCAGACTCTGCATTGAAAAGCAGTGAAGAAAGCTTCCTTTCATGGCACTGGGAGGTGCTGAAAAGATGATGGTAATTTAAACCATCAACACAAAATGTACCCAGCCTTATGCAGATAGTCATGTGAATTTACTTCTGCTGTCAAAAGCTTGTTTTTAAAATAAGCCTTGAGTTAGGATAGCATGTAAAATAACATTTTAGACTCTAACTTTTAGGCAGTAGTCAAAGTCCTATTCCTCATTTGTAGTCATAGTACTTCAAAACATTAATTTAGTCTAGTGTTTCTTTCTTTTATGGGAATTTATAAAATATTATATAGGAGAAACACAGCAATCAGGCTTAGCCCAGAATACAACCGGCTTTTAGGTTCTCTAATGAGTTGTGTAAGAACTGCAAAAAGGCCTGCATGTCATACATCTGTCCCTCATTGTAAAACATTGTTCTTAGCCTTTTACCACAGCCAAAACAACTTCATCTTTTTAATTAAAAAAAGGTATCCAATTTCACTATGCTTGTGCAGAACAAATATGTTCTGAGTTCTTGAAATCACACTGCAACATCGGTGAATTCAAAGAGGCAGGAGTGCAAGAGTACAGAAAGGACAGCATGAGCAAAGCCACCCTGGTGGCCACATGGTGCCAACTGATGCTTTCTCACACAGCACAAAGTGTCAGCATAAAATATTATGTAAAAAATACAAATCTCACCTCTTGTGGAAGAGTAAGCACCATTCCATTCCCTTCCTCCCAGAGTTCCTGGAGGAGTGTGCTGTGTCCTCAGCACACAGCCCTGCCTGCCTTCCCCTGCCAGTGCTGAGCATCACTGGAGATGTGGAGCTGACTTTGGCCTTTAGGCATTATCAAAGCACAAAAGGAGCACAAAAAGAGCACAAAAAGGTGCTTTACTCTCACAGCACGGCAGAGCTGCCCAGCTTTAGGTAGCAAAGCCACCTCAGTGTCAAATACCTCATGCTAAAGATGTCTCAGCTATCTGGGACACAGGACAGAGAAGTGGCGTGAAATAAACAGGATGTGTTTAGGACTGCAATTCTATTAATTAGAGAAATAAAGAATAATTTCAGGGTTTGGGCTTGTATGTGTTCTTAGAAAATGTGAATTTCTGCCCATTTTGTTGTGATTTGTTTTGTTTTGACTTTCTTAAGATTAAGTGATCAGTCTTAAAATTAAGCAGGTCAGTCTGAAGATACCCACACACTATTCCAAGAAAATGCCATTTCAGTCACTGCAGTGAACAGCCCTTTCAAACATTGCATACTTGTAACAGGCTAAATCCCACCATTAAGAAGTTTAGTCCAGCTATGATTGTCAAAAGCTGTCAATCACAGGGATTGTTTCTCCACCATTCAGAGACTTAACAATGAATATACTTTTTGACATGCTAAATGAGATTCTCAGACACTTTACAAGACTTGGCTCAAAAGTGCTACCTCAAGAAATATAGAATGCCAGCAATGTTGACACTGTATGACAAATTATATGTTCCTTAATATACTGTGTCACTCCATTCAGTTTTATAATTGGCACTGACTGTAGCTGAAATCTGATCCAAAGTATACAGAATTAACTGGCACTTGTTTTGTCCCTCAGCATTTTCTAGGCTACAGATCTTGGTAAATATTTACTTAACAGGGTGGCATACTAATTCTTCCCATAAAATATACATGTCCATATTAATGACATAATTATTCTTTTTCTGTCAGATGATGAGCTAGCTGTGTACAGCCAGCACAGACTGCAAGTGATGCCTATAGAGTACAAGCAAAGAAAAATTTATATAATAAAGATTTTTGTACCCTTTGACTTCTGCCCACTTTATTAAAAACACTGAAGTTGCAGAGATTAATAGCCAGCCCATACCTGCCCAGCAAAAAGATTTTCAAGGAACCACTGTTCCAGGGAGAAGCACCATCAGCATTAAGTCCAGGCTCACACCAGTTAAACTCCTGTTCAGTGCCCTGTTCTCATGCCCTGGATAGTGGTGTGTAATAGCTCTTGTGGGCCTCTCCCCATTATTTTATCCAATTCCTACTGAAATAATTTCATCTTTTGCCACCCAACAGCATGTACCATGGGGTCTCAGGACTTTTTGCAGCTGAGTTTGTTTTGCATGTGCTGGCCCCTTGGCAATTTGAGTTCTGCAAATCTCGGTTACATCCATTCCCAGATTTCTGACGGCTCAAATCCCAACCAGCTCAACCCCTCCCGGGATGGAACACCCTCCTTACACCGCCCGCCCCTGCTGTCTCCAGCTCCCTGTGCCTCGGGAAGAGCACAAGGATGGGCAACAAAGTGCTGACAATTCCCATGGATGCTGGGGGGATCTGAAGTGAGGACACTACCTCCTGCCCCCAGCCCCATTCCCTTCCCTCAAACCAACCCACATCTGCACACAAATTAATCCTAATCCTGTTAGAAAACAGCATCTCAGACCTGTGCTGTACTCCAAGCTCCATCTGCATTCTCAGCAAAGTAATTCAGGACTGACCCAGATTTGGAATAGATAAAACAGTGAAGTAATGCTAATATGAGCTAAGAATTATATCCTCATACGTATATATACACAGATATATACATCAAATATATGCATTACTTGGAGAACACTGCAAACTCCTCCCATAGCCTCTCAGTAGCAAAATCAAAGCACGTGGTTTGCACTTTTCTGGAACATTAAAACACCATTTCCTTCTTAAGAGAAGAAATTCAGACTATGGTTGGCTTTATTTTCCCTAGAGGTGCTCAGAGTCATTGTGGAAATTTTCAGAAGTCTTGGAAGCGCAGAGCTCTCCCTGGCACACCAACCAGGATCAGTGCTCACAGGTTTGTGTTTGGACATTACTTTTAGAACCATTTCCAAGGATTTTTTAACTGGGCCTGAGGATGTGCCAAACAAGTGAAACTTATTATAGACTCAAGCTCCTAGCATGAGAATTATTTGAAAGGGACAACATCTGCACTGCTTTTAATTTACAAAGAGCAGAAACAGCCCAAATTTTGATTGCAGATATTTTCAGGAATTAAAATTATTTTATATATGTATAACTATGACTATATATATATATATATATATATATATATATATATATCACCTCTAAAGGATGTTGGTCTTGTCAATGCAAATGTTTCTTAAACATAATTTTCTATGGCAATGTGTGCTCATTTCCTCAACTCTTTCCCATGCAGTTATTTATCAGTTCACACTTTTTGTTGCTCTAACATTTGGGCAGCAGCACACAATGATCACTAGAAAGGCAGGAATTGTGCAGGCTGGATTATGTGACACCCAGCATGTGCATCAAGACACTTCCAGGACATCTACCCTGACATAAAAGAACCAGTGGAAGATTCCTGAGCTGTGCTGAATGCTCACCTCATTCCTACAGCCACAGTATGCCATCACTATCTTTACTTATTTTTTATCATAATCACTTGGGCCTCTGGGTAATTGGAACAATTAGGGTGATTAATTGCATGTTTGTAATAAAAACAGAAGACCAGGGAGGGTTACATTACAAGCTAAATATTTTCAGAAAACTCTATCAGCTGGTAGACATAACAAATGCGATCAGTTCAATGCAACACGAAGCTGAGCACATTGTGCAAACTGGTTTGCTCTGGAACTCGAATCTCCTCAAAAGAAGCCAAAGTGTTTAAAAAAATAAACGAAGTCAGAGTGCACAGGGGGAAAAGAAATATTGACATGTGAGGCTGCTGTACTCCTAACAAAAAGAAACATTGTTTTCCCGTCGGTGCTTTTATTGTCCAAATAGAAAGTGCAAAGCAGGGGGAAAGCGCACAACAAGGCAGAGTGCACGAGTGAGGGTCAGGAGCTTGTGCTTGGAAGCGATGAGTTACCCTGAAAGGAAAGCTGGAAAAGCACCCAGCGGGGCACCTACAGAACCAACACATTCCTCACCGACAGCAAGAGGGCAAACTAACCTGCCTGCCACTGCACTCAGACACCAAGGGGTTTGGAGAGGGAGGTCAAACACAAGAGGAGAAGATACTCCCACTGAAAGTTTCATTTGTTGAACCTTCTCTTACAAACCTGGGCTCTCGTCTTCTCCTCAGCAAGACGCTACTGAAAGGCAGCTTCAACCCGTGCCTCTTTCTGCATTTCCTTGCAGCCATCTGGTCTCCAAAGACACACTTTAACTAAATGGGGCGTGAATGCTACTTACACACACTTCCCAAAGGAGAAACGAGAGTCAGGAACAGGCACTGCCCACCCCTGCCATGAAAGCGGTGCCAGTGTATGGCAGAATGCCAAATTCCCTGTATGGGAGGGCATCTCCCACAGCAGTGCCAGACACGGCTCAGCTATCACAATGTGATATCGTGATATTGCCTTCCTGCCTGTCTCCTGAGGAAGGTGACCACTGGCCCTGTTGTGCAGCTCAGGTGTGCCCTGCAGGATGGTGCAGGGCTCACAAGCCAGAGGATGGCTGCACACGGGAGGCAGGCAGAACCTGAGAGCTCAGGAGGCACAGCTCTGGCCATCACCCACACAGAGATGCCTGTCCCACGTTCCAAACCAGTCCTGGACATCAGCAACTTCGCAGGATCTGGACCATGGTGCTCCTCAGTTCAGAGTCTTATCTTTGGCTGAGACTTCACCAGGCTCCTCTGTGAGGTGCACTATCAAATTTCTACATAAATTAAAAGTCAGCTTCTTATGTTGCCCAAACTCCCACATACCTGCCTGGTTACACAGAGAAAGTGAACAGTGAAAGGTTTTATGTTCCACTTGTATGATTGGAGACTTTGTGCTTTAACACAAGCACAGGGTCACAGGGCAGGAACAAGGTGTTTTCTTTCCAGTCAGCATGGACCTGACATTTATTACATGAGGGTTTTGTTCTATTTGTTTTAAGTCAATTACATTTTAACTCGGTTCAACAATGCTGGAAAACCTGACAAAATATTCTGGAGTGTTTAATCAGCATGAATGGACAAACATCCAAAAGTTAAAATAGGAGCATATTGCAGTTTGTTCTTTACACCAGTAGGTCTTTCTTGTTCCTGTCCCTGACAAGCATTTGTGTCTCTGCCTTTGGGAAATCTGTCTTAAACATTTCTCTTTAGTTGGGAAAAGATTTTCAGAGAAATGACAATGTTTCATGAAATTAATTGTTGAAGAAATTGGCTTTTATTTTCAGTGTAATGGTGGAATTTTTGTCAGGCTAATTAAACTGCCAAGTCCTCACCTGTTTAAGAGAATAAACAACATGAATCTGTAAGAGGAGTGGAGGAAGGCTGACACATCATCAGTATTTCTGTGCATGCCCTTCAGAAGGGGCCTGTATTTTCTGTATGTGTTTTCAGGTATCATCACATTCAAGTGAAACAAACAAACAAACAAAAAATGGGCAAAATATAAGGGACTGGCTTCTCTGCAGTCAAATGTGCATCTTCTATCAATCCCAAACAGGTTAAACTCCAAACTTCTGAAGGCATTTTCTTGCATTCTCCCTGCGAGTCTCACTTAGTACACAAGGGTAAGGAGAGGGGCAGACTAAGTATGTATATATATCTATGCACATATATATATAAACTGCATATTAAAGCTTTGAATTTACTTCCCTTAGCTACAGGTTGTTGCTTTTCAACACAAATAAATTTGCTGTAGACAGGAAGAAACATCCTTCTTTCAGCTTAGACCTAACTTTGCATTCAAATAACCAGTTTGTTATGGGGGTACTGACTTTGGTTTGTTCACTGCAGAAAAAGCAGAGTACCAAGAGAAATGCTTAGTGCTTTAATGTTTCAGCACTTAAGTCACCAATTCTAGAGAAAAGAGTTCTGAAGGCCACAGAGCTCTAGCTTCATGTAAAACCAGGGTCCAGAGAAATTAATATAATCAACAACAACCAGTTCAGTCAGAAATTCTGCAAACATTAGAATAATTCACGAATATTTGACTAGAATGGTAATTTCTAAAAATGCAAAGCCATTTCAATTCACTTCTCACTTATTATTCAGTACACTACTCCTAACACATTTATATCTTGTAAAATGCTCCTCAGCAAGGAATAGAAAGATAGCTAAACATTCTGCTTTTCTGACAAGACAGTTTTGTAAGCTGTAAAATACACAGTAGCATTCTAAAAAAGTGAATAAAATTCACTACTTAATGTTGCTCAAACACATGAAAAATTAACCAACAAAAGATCTTATTTTCCCAACCAGGACATTAAAACCAGCCTCTCAAACATGAGCTTGATTATGTAGATATGCACAGTACCTATTCACACAGGTACTATTCCCTGAGGATACATCACTTTGTGGATAATTAAGAATTCACTTTTGATGATGCAGAAATTATCCTTACAGAAGACACCAGTCTGGCCTCTTCATTTCAGTTACAGCTCAGGCTGAACAATTTTATTGCCAGTCACTCAAAACCCTACAGATTATCCGCTCTAAACACAGTTTGATTATTTTACTTGCTCAGCAGCCTGGTTTAGTGGAAGATGTCTCTGCCATTGGACTAGATGACCTTTTGAAGGTCCCTTCCATCCCAAACCATTCTGTGATTCTGTGATGCAGCTCACACAAAGTCAGACACTTGTGACTGCATCAGTTCTTTATGTGTTCTCCAAAGAGTGACTCATTCCTGCTCCTGCTGAGAAACTGCCCCTCACAATTATCATGTGTTTTATGCTTTTAGCAAGGATTCTGCTGAAAATTGTAAATTCTGCTTTGGAATCTTCATTACAGAGTAACACTGCTGGGATATTGCAGCTAAAGATCACCTCTGTCCTTTGCCAGAGGTATTTACAGTTTTGCTTTCAGGAGCACAAATGGGATTTTTCCCCTAGGGAACAAATACCTTGTAAGGTTCTGAGCCTGTATTCTGATCACAGTTCAATGTACAGTTTACCTTGTGTTTTTTGAGAGCTAGCCTGTATTTTCCTTACCTCTTTCCAAAAGAAACATCTTGCACATCTCTGCAAAAGGCAAAAAAGTCACTGGATGAAACACTGGCCCTCCAACTGCAGTAACTTGCTTTGCAAGTTTCTGGTTTCTTCACCAAATTTATTTCTCTCAGCTGTGGCTCTCATTTAGTCAGATGTAAAAGATTTGTATTGGAGGGAAGAAAGTCTCGTGTCTGGTATAGATGAAATCAATCTTGTAGGACTGCTGTGCTTGAATGTATCAGAAGACATAATGTAGGAAATCACACTTGAAATACACTGAGCTGAGAAGTGAACTGTGGCCAATACTAAATACATTTGTGTGACTGCTACAAGGTCCCTATTGGGTCTCTGTAGGCTCTGAGCCCTATTTTATTTGGTTTTCCCTGCTGGAGATCCCACTACATTGTGATACATTCTAGCTCTGTTTCTGCAAAGATTCTTCATTTCTTTATTCTCTCACTCAACTTTGAAAACAGAGTTTTCCAGAGTTTTTTCAAACCGCTTGGAAGGGAGGTTTATACTCTAGGAGAAAAAAAAATTAAAACTGCCTTTAATTATAACCTGCTGCTCTAGAACACTAGCACAAGGGACACCGTGCACACCAAGTCTGTACACAAGCTGTGCTTCCACAGGCTTCTATAATTTAAACAGCTCTCAAACATCATTTTTCTGCAAACATTTCAAGTCCAAAAAAGGTTAAGACCATTGGTCTGACAAAACCAGGACAAGAAGAGAATTAACTGCCTGACTTTGCTCAGTAGGACTGAGGTCAGGTATTGAACAAAGCCTTCCTGACTCAGCTTCAGCTACTACAGCACCCTGCCTCATGAATCACCCACTAAGAGCTAGTTTATTTAACATCTACTTAGAATCTGTATGATTTAAACACTGTAATAATCACTAATCAATTTGACAAGCTTGAGCTTAAAAGAGGGAAAGCCTAAAACTTGGTCTAAAAATATGCTTGACCAATTCTTTTCCTACAGTTACACAAAGACGTTAATTTCTTTATATTGCTGTATAAATATATGGAACTCTCATACAGAGAGGTCCTCAAAAACAGACTTGAACTGAAGGTAACACAATCATACTGAAATAAATGGACAGTCTTGAAGGCACAGCACTCTCCTGCTTGCAGTGTCCTTTATTATAGCACTGGGTCCTTTCAGCAGGCAGACTGAAAATTGCTTACCCCAGAAGGCAAGTGCCTTCTTGAGCTCCAGTCCTTTCTGTGGCTACAAGAGCAGTTTGGATTATCTATTGCATGAAATACACATTTCACCTCTATTTCTTCAATATAATCCACCTGCATGTTTTCTAGAGAAACTTCTTTACTTGGTTTGACTTAGAGTAATGGGAAATTCACACCACCCTGTTGGCAATTTGTTCCCCTGGTTAACTCTCTTCCTGTAAAATTTCACTTTTGAACTTGGAAACTGGTGTCAACAAACCCAATTTGTTTAGCCAGTATGAAGCACTGTAAAGATATAAATTGGTCTGAAAGAGTCAGATTTCATTTGACCTTGAAGCTTAGACTGAAGTTCAACATGAATCAGCACAAGTCTCATTAGGGCTAAATGTCCATTATAGCTAATGGAATCCAAAGCCATGAATAACTGTGTTGAATTACTTAAAAAACAAAAGCCTTCTAGGTTAAGTCTTAAATGTTTTCCTTTCCTGTTTTGATGCTACAGGTTTGGTAGTTTTTATATTTAGACTTCTCAAAACGAAATAATAGTCTGAAAGCAAGAACTTGTTAAATGGGTGTCAAATGTAAAGCTGTATCAAGTATGGATAATGTCTTTTGGGCTTGATTTATACTGTGAAAGTCAATACCATAAATGCTGTCCCAAACTCGGTTTTAGCTGTAGTTATCACTCACTGCCATCCTGCCACCATCACTAGCTTGGCCTGGTGCACCTTCCTCGGAGCTCTGTCAGAGGGCTGCTGCTTATCAAACACCAAGGGACCACGGGATAACCTTCTCCATGGAAATCTGCCTCTCAGCACCGCCAAGGCTGTAAAATCAGGGAATATTCCGAAGTGAAAGGGGCCCACAATGACCATTGAGTCCAGTCCTGAAGGGACTAGCCCATGTGGGGACAGAGCCTCGGCGCTCACAGCAGGGCGGGTTGCGAACCAGCAGCTCCGCCCCAGCACGAAGCCAGGGCTGGGCTCTACCCAAACCTCTGCCCGCACCGAGGAATTCCGCACCACGTCTGGCCACCGCGGCAGCCAAACTCTACGGGACTCACGAGTCAACCCCGGAGCCTGTACCTGTGTGCCCAGCGGCGTGGAAGAACAGTCCCTCGGCGCAGAGCCGAGGCGGGCCCGACAGCCGCGGGCAGCGCGGGCAGCGCGGGCAGTCCCCGCTCCCTCACGGGCGGGAGCGCCATGGCCGCGGCCTCGCCAGCGCCCCCTAGCGGGGGGCCGGCCCCGCTCCCTCATCGCCGCAAGTCGCTCCCAAAACTCCAAGGAAATAAATCGGGATTCTGATTTTCCGTCTCCCTTCACAGCGTTCCCTTGGAGTACGCCAGGTGCTGTGCATTGTAAGGCGAAAATTGTTATCCCTTTTTTTTTTTCCTTTTTTTTTTTGAGATTTGGCTGATTCATTTGTTGCATTTGTTTATATGAAAAAATACCGCGAGGTGTTCTGAGGGGAGACAAAGCTGGGACAGCAAGGAGAGCCAGGCGGGTGTGGGCTCTGCACAGCCCCGGGCACTGAGGGCACTTTGAGAGCTTTGGAGACAGGCAGGAAGGATTTGGAATCCCGAAGAACGTCGGGAATCAAAGAGACATTTCACAGCATGAGGAAGGGGGTGTAAAAAATCAGCCATCTGCAGGTACACGAGGTTTTGGAATTTCTGGAATTTAAGTGTATATTTACTGTTGGAAGAGCAGGAGAAACAGTCGATTTGCACCTTGATCAAAAGAATACATTTCTTAATGCAAAACAGAGCCTTTTGTAACAAACAAAAATGGGAAGGTTCTCCCAGGGAACTATGTATATGACTGTTATTTAAACCACATTCTCTAGAAAAAAAAGTTTGTAAAAAGAAATGTTTTGTATGCAGCTTATGTGGCTTGAGCACTTTCGAGTCTCTTGTACCAATAAGGCTGTAAAACCCTGACAGTAATTATTAAATGAAACCAGAAATGCCTGCACTGAAGGCAGTTGTGTAAAATAAAACAAACCAACTGTGTGAAATCACAACTAGATCCATATAGGGGATCACCCTGTGTAATCAGCAGCAAGGTCACCACTAATGGTGCCTGGCTGAGGACAACATCCAAAGAACCACCAAGAAGAAACGAGAAAAATGTTACCCGTTGTAATTGAAAGAAACACCAAAATAAATCTGCTTTTTGTGGGGGCTCGTTCCGAATTGTTGAAGCCAAGCTGACTTGTGTATGATAAGATGTACCTGTAATGATATATGGAAAAGTCAAATGCACCAGGTGGGTGTGTGGAGATGTCACTGCCTGGGTGTCTGTGGTGGATCTGGAGCTCTTTGGGCTGCAGTAAAACAGGCACTCAGTCCCTCTCGGATTTCAGGAAGTTTCCACAAGATCTCTCTTTACATTTGGATTTCTCCCTTACATTCTGGCAAGCTAAGCAGAGACATAACTCTGTGACTAATGCTAATGTTGCAGTAGTAAAATATTGGGCAAAAAATGGGAAAAGCAGACCCACTTGCCTATAAGAATAATTTAATTAAAGTTTTCACTGTCCTAAAATAGTTATGTTTCACATCGTAAATAATTTTTCTGTCATGAAAACTATTTTTTTAAAAGGAGATTTTTCTTTGCTGAAGCTGATTTTATTGGTAAGCAATTAAATATTTCTTTGGATTGCAGTTCAAAATTAATTACTCATTAATGTGGAAAAAACAGCTACAGTCTTGCTGTGGATTCAGAGGTTTCCAACTGGGTGCATCTAATTCCAAGAAGGAAAAAAAAAAACCTAGAAGGAGTATTATAATTCCTGTCATATGAAAACCTGCTTCAGTCCAGCTGTAGAAGCCAATAGCCCGAGAGTGTTAACACTGAGCAGTCTGCTGCAGGGAAATGACAGATGAATCCTACATATGTTTGCAGGATGGACATATTATACTATCCTTCTACAATCTCTTGGGTTTGTTCTCATTTTTCCAGAGCTCCTACCAAAAAAAAAAAAAAAAAGAAGCAGATCTACCATAATCTGAGGGTTTTAAGTGTCACAGACACTTCTGTATAAAATCTGGATCCTAAACTTGCATACCTAACCAATGCTGGCCACTCTCTACCCTCACAAGGAATTCCACTGAAAGTAATGAAATAATGAAATTAGATTAGTGGTGGTGGTAAATGTTAAAGAGCTGGCTCCTAATTCCAGGTTTTCTCCAAGGAATAAACAAGAGCTGGTGGCTCTGTAAGGACCCAGGGACTTGCAGCGAGGACAGAGAAGTGACAGTCGTGGCAGGTGTTAGGAATCACACCTTCAGAAGTTCAGCTCAAGGGAGGGAATCCTCAGAAATCTGAAAATAGTGATTATGACAACTGCATATATGCAGACTTCCTACTGCAACCAGTAGCAGCTTGCATGCGGAAGGATTTCAGAAGCAAAAGGAATCCTTTCCTTTTCCTTCACAAATTCTATTAATGCAACCAAAGTCGGTGTGGCTTCAGCCTTAATAAAAAACAATAAAATTCTGGGATGATTTAGGCTGGAACAACCTCTAAGTGACTTGTCTAATCCAAATCATTCCATTTCAATCCAAACTGATTTCATTATCCCTAAGTCATTTATTTAAATAAATGGAGTCAGAAGAGATCAGAGTTTAATTATTGGAAACACTGGTTGGCACTAAGTTTGGAATTAAAATTACTCACTTTGAAGTCCTTAAGTGCACAGCATGACAACACCAGTTGTCAAGGAATGTTTTTTTCCTTGGTTAAAAAGGACAAGCTGACCACAAAGTGGAAGAATGAAACCTTGAATTATCCACATAAGATAGTTCATCCTGTCAGCTCGAGAGCTACCCAATTTTCTTTCAATTATCTTATCAAGTCATTTACATCTCTAGGCAGGTGCAAGAACTTGGGGACACGTTTCCTGAAATACACAAGTCTGAAATGACACCACACGGAGCTTGACTGATGACAGGATTAAGCATGTTAAGCAGGATTGGCCTCACTCTTTTCCTACAGCTGTAGGACACGCAGTCTTAAGCTGTGCCAAGGGAAATTCAGACTGAAGGAGTGATAAAGTACTGGAAGCTGCCCGGGGACGTGGTGGAGTCACCCTCCCTGGACGTGTTTAAAACAAGATGGGATGTGGCACTCGGTGCCATGGGTTAGCTGAGGTGTCAGGCATGGTCTGGACTCGATGGTCTCACAGGTCTCTTCCAACCCTGTGATTCTGTGAAAACCTTGCCCAGTTGTCCATTTGCCTCGGTCACCTTTTTGTCCTTCAGACATATAAAGTAGCAAGGTTTGGTAATGGTTTTACAGCTGCTCTGCCACACCTAACATGCTCTAAAACTGAAGACTCTGCTTTTAGACTCCCCCAGTAATCAAATTCTCCCTCTTTTCAGTTCAGTTGCCTTTCTCTGGCTCTCCCTTAAACTCACTACTTCCCTCTGGAGATGTGCATTTATCCGCAGCAATGCAGCAAGGGAGACCCTCGTGCAGTGCCAGACCATCCTTCAGCCAGCCACAGGAAGGGCTTGGGTTCACTTGGTGATCGTTCAGGAGGATGGAGAAAAAGGAAAATAAGGACTTTGACATGGCAATCTGGAAGCAGTTAGTGGTCAGTAAAACAGAGCAAACAGTGCTGTATGTGCAGTGTACCTGCAGTGACTGTGCATTACAGTCAGTGAAATGGGCTGGAACCCACCTTGCTTTGAGATTTAAGGAGTAACACAACACTGAATATCACTTTAGAAAAATATCTGGGAAGGAGCTGGTTCAAACAGTCATCCTGAATGTTACTATTTTCTTAAATCATTACGTTATAAAAACCAAACCCTCCATCCAAGAGGAACCTGCTTTGTGGGCACTGCTGGTATTTCTATTTGTAGATTATTTTATTTTGAAAAGAAAGAGGTATCCAAAGCTTTCCAAGCAGACAGAAGTTCTGGAACACTCCTGGGAGCAAAGATCCGATTGTAAATCTAAAATATAACAAGTTGTACATCAGATTCTTTGCTGTAGATAAATGAGTTTTACTGGTTTATTCTCTTGGCAGTTCTAAATTTGCCACTTTCACTTTTGCCCCAGACCACTGCACTGCAAAGCATTCCTGCAGATCATCTACTACATTAAACAAAAGATAAATGTTCAGCTTAGCAGAACTTCTTTACTTCTTGCACTGAGCAAAGAATTATTAATACAAGTATCAGAAAAGAAGTCTGTTTATTTTACTGCGCTCACCTCTACAGAAGCAGACAGACATTGGAAAAAAATACTGAGGCCTAAATCTCTCTCTAGACAAGTCTGTTACACAGAGCTGTTCAGGGCAACATGTGACATTTGGCTGGAAAAATTACATGCAGACACACATCAAACCATAACAACAGTTTAATGTATCTTTTTTAATTATACAAAAGTCCCACCCCAATTATTCAAACATTAACAGCTGATCCACTTAATACAAAATTCATCCAGGCAAAACAGTAGAGGAATATACCATTCATTTCTAGTTAAAGATTATAATTGTATGGACAATCATAGTATGGATGGATGTGACTAATTATTATTCTAACTGGTGTTTTGTCCTGGGCAAATCTCTCCACACCTTGGCTACGCCACAGTGCACTTCCAGTACACACGTGTAAAGCTGTCTACAGGAGCCCTTTAGAAACAAACACTACTGCTCAGCTTCAGCTGTCACGAGTTAAACAACACTGAAATCGTGTATAAATCATCAAGGACGTTCAAAATGTCAGATGTGAAGCCTGTGTGACAAGAGGTGATTCCAAATAACTCTGTCCCCAATCTACACAGGAGGTGCCTTAAAGGACCCAGGAACAATTGGAGGCACCAGGCCTTTCCACACATTCCTGCCGTGCCCTTCCAGACCAGCACCGTTCCCTTCCCTTCCCCTGCTCCATCACGTTCTGAGGCAGCCAAGAGCATCAGCAGCCCAGGCTGTCTTCACACCCTCTCTCACGCGGTCTTCAGGCTCCACATCGCTTAACTCTTCTGTAACATTCAGAACCAGATTTCCTTTACAGCAAACCGATACAAACAACTTCTTTCTGACTACTGTCATGAACATGAAAATGCTGCAGAATGCACATGGCTCAGAGACCGTGGTCTGGGAGCCAGGTAACCTCAGCAGAGGAACAAATTTGGAGTCATAATCATTTGTTGCAGAAAACCTTTTAGCAACATGGGCTTTGTAGTGCTTGGGAGGCAGAGCTGTGAGCCCGGTAGCTCAAACATTGATCATAAAGAGGCAGGGGACTAATCCCCTTCTAGCTGTTGTGACTGCTCGGTGATTAAGTATCACTCTACCCTCATTAAGTAACACTCAGAAATGAAAACAGTGCTGCCTGCTCTCAGCTCTTCTCCAGCCCATTTTTTGTGTGTAATACACAGATGGGTCTCTTCTTGTTTATTCTAGGGAAGAAGGAGGTTGGTTACGTTCATGAACCACCCCTGAATCGTCACTGTCGGCTTCAGTAGCTAAAATGAAGAATAGGAAAATGTCAGAGAAAAAACAAAGAAAGAAGCAAAAAGCCCAAACCCTCTCAGTTCTTGTTACCCCTGGAATCAATCACATTTCCACATTTGAAACTGCACTGCAATAGTATGAGGCAGACACTTCTGCCCACTTACCCACAGTGAACCTATGCCATGCCTTTTTACCACTCCTGTGGATTCTCAAAGGCCTTGATAGACTGATCCATAATCCTCTTTTCAAATCCAACTGGGGATTTTTATTTTATAAAGTATTTACTTGGTAATTTGCATGAAAAACTCCCTCATCTCCTCACAGGCAACCTGGGTTTTGGTTTTATGTGGCTTGCTCTTTTACAAAGTCAACCATTTGCAATCAGAGTCTGCAATCAGAGTCTACCATCAGATGCTGTACTGGCTGTTTTACTGGACAGATCTTGTGTCTGTCAAATCTCTGTAACACGAGCAGTCAATACTTCATGGAATTGTGTAACAACATGTCTATAGTTCACACCACTCATGCAAACTGACCTGGCCTCATTAACTCAAATCTTTCTGGAAGCATCTCCTACCCTAGGAACATCTTTTATAGGTAACCCTTGGAGTTTTTCATTTTTTATTTTTATCTGAGATTTCCTTCTGGGCCGATATCACAGAGAGAGAGAGCTGGTGAGACTTCTCCTCACCAGCTGTCACCCTGCCAGGGCTTTCTATATCCATTTTCCTGCAGTAGTTTTGCCAGAAAGCCCATTTCACCTCGGTTCTGGAGGTTTCTGAAGAAAGGATGTTCCCAAGTTTAACTGCAGATTGGAGTCTGTTCCATTTTGAAAAAAAAAGGCATTGTGCAATTCTAACACATCCTTATGCACTCCATATAACAGCTTTTCTCTTTTCTCAAGCATTTTGAATTCCAGAAAGAATTTATTCTTTTCACTCTTCCCTTTACATCTGCATCTTCTGCTGCCAGGCTATTTTGTATGACCTCATGCAGAATCATCCCCCCTCACTGGGTTACAATTGCAAATTCCTGCATATCCTGGAGCACAAATGCCATGCAGTAGAATTAATTTCTCCTTTCTCCACAGCACTAAGGAAAGTGGATTGTTCTCTGAGCACCATGATCCATGATGCATTGTTTCCTATGGCCTGTGCCTGGGCTGTGATTTCCCTGGAGTGTGTTAAGGGCTGAGGCCATCAGATGGCATTTTGCTCCCTGGGGGAGGCTGCTCTACTGGTGTTTCTTCTCTATCCAGTTGTCATCAGGTTTTGGCCAGTACAATTTCACTCTACCAATGCAGGACTGGGTTTCCTCTATTTCCCTCACACACTAGTGTAACTTCACTCCATGTCCCCTATCTTTGTGTGTTACTCCCAGTTCCTTCCCGTTCCCTCAGAGTCCAACACAAAAGCTACAGCTCCCTGCATGTTCTCTGCCACGGCAGCATCCCCCAGACTTTTGTCCCCTCCACATCACAAAGCCCATTAATCCTCACACACACTTCCTGATTTGCAGGCTAGCCCTTGTTTTCCTCTATTCCCCTCAATCTCAGCCCGTATTACTTCACCTCCAGTGCACCACGATCTCCTACACACTGCCTTTACCAGTATCCTAAAATAACTTTACATTTCTACAATGTCTCTACAACCCACACTGCCGTATTCTCCACACTCCCCTTGTCCACCACATCTCCTGCCTCCTTTTCTTTGGCTTTCCAGGCAGACAAGGAGCGGGGATGTGTCCCCACTGCTGGGGTGAGTGGCAGGCGCCAGGGACACACACCCCGCTCAGGGACTGCGTGCACGGTGACACTGCACAGTGACAGCCAGCCCAACACCACAGCAATGCTTCAGTGGGAGGCATCTGCTTCCCTCACACATCAATGCTGTGTGGGCATGGGATCACAACAGATATGTGTGGCTGAAAATAGCTAGTGGGTTGAAGAGTTAGGAGAGGACTGACATTAAGAGAAAATGAGGCTGCACGAGCCTTATGTTGTTGAGAAATCAGGACAAAACCCCCCAATTTATTTTTGTCCCACATCACCACCACCACCATCTTTTCAGTTCAGATGAATCATTCTACTTCTCTTATTTCCCCTCCCTCTTGATTTTTCAGTGCGTGATTACTGTAATCTATTTCATAAACAACGATTTTTTCTTCTCACGTTCAACAACAGAAAGGAAGCTGTACTTACCTGCATTTTTAAAAATTAAATTTAAAAAACCCTAGCTATTTGTACATCCAGTATTAGTGGTTAATTCTCTGAGCAGCTCTACCCTCTTGTGGTCACAGCTTAGCTGCAGCCAAATGTAAAATATATTGCGAATATAATCACAAATATGTCCACATGTAGACACAGTACATGAAACAGACCTAAAACAGAGGGGCCCAAAGACTTAATCTATGACAGAAATTTACAATCCTGTGTGAATCAGTTAGAGAATCTGAAGATTCAATCTTTCTTTTCTGCCAATTAAAATCTAGGATTTTCAGATAAGCAAGAAATTTCGTATTATTCATGGTGTCAGTCTGCATTATTTTCTAACAATTTGTCTAAATTGAAATACAGCCAAGTAATTTTTAAGATATAAACTGCAAACTAGCTATGTAGAGAAATACTTTCTTTTTGGGAACATCAACAGATCATTTTGTGGAATAGCTCTGAGTCCTGGGGCCTTTGACACCTGCCTGAGACTGAGGTGCTTGTCAGCTGGAAAGCCCAAGAATGCCAGGCTGCCTGCCCTAGCTCAGCCCTTCCCAGAGCTGTGCAGTCTGTCCCAGGAGCCAGGACTCCAGGCCTGGCTTCAGTCACAGAGGTCAAAACTAGCTGGGCTCAAGCTCCCTTGGGTTTCCACCTCTGTGATTAGATATCAAAATTAGGTTAACAGTGACTCTCAGGGCTTATCTCATATGTCCTTACCATGTACTTCCTTGGTTGTTTCAGCCAGGATGTTCAGTGACACTGGAGCTGGGATGTAATGAATCCCTGTCAGAAAACTTGGTGGGATGAACTGATGCAGAGGAGCGTAGTATCCTTGAGGGAAATCTCCAGCTCCATCCGGAACCTGTGCAAACACATGAAGGAGATCACCTTCCATCTGAAGACTCTGTCCAGGATACATCTGCATTATCAGACCATTTCTGGGTTTTTGTCCATGTGCTGCCATGTCAGTGCACACATTGGCATGTGGAAAGTCTGTGCACAGGGTAACCTGCTGCAGCTGAGCAGCAAGAACTTCTCAGACCATGTCAGAGCAAAACTGATCTCTTAAGTCCTTGTCACCTGTTCTAGTATCTCACTGGAGTAGTTAGTTTAAACCAGGAGCAGCCATCCTCTTTCTCAGTAACCCCTAAAATGTGACAGAGAATTTCTGTACAAGCATAATAAATCTATTTTTTACCGTCTTGAGGCAGATCACTCCACCTTAACATCAACTGATGGATTGTACTGAAAGCAGGTCAGATTATTAACATCATTTGCAAATGTCTTCTTCAGTTTAATGTATCAAAATGCTATGAAGTAACTGATAAGGAGGATGGCTCTTCATGGTTACTTCAGCAGAGAGAAGGCAGCTGAAATAAAGCAGTACTAACAGAGGTAATTAAAAGTGTGCTACTCACTGATACAGTGGCTGCATTCCCTGGCACATAACTGGTGGGAATGTGTCGGAATCCTCTCTGAAGTGATATCCCTGGAGGTGATGGTGCTTCCCCACTGCCTGACTCATTGATGGCAAATCCCAGGGAAAATGGGTGGTAAGGATACACCCCAGAACACCCAGGGTACACTTTGGGGATTTCTCTCTCCAGGTATTCTGGGTTGACAGTGTATTCTGGAGGAAATGTAGGGTGAGCTAGGAAAGAACGCGAAAAGAACAAATTATCCATATAATTTTATGGAGTTACGTAGAAGTAGATGCAGGAACAAATTCCACTCTCACACAGGAGAATCTGGTCCATTGGCTTCATGTTTAGCTCCCCATGAACTGATTTTGTGATGTTTTCAGGAACTAAGGAAAGGTACAGCAGATGACACTATTAATGCAGTTATTCTGCATTCTTCTCTGTCTTGTGCGCTCTAAAGTTTGTCCTTAGTAAAGCACTGGCTGCAGAATCTTATTCTTTCAGTACATCAGCAAGAGCAAAACAAACTACCTTAAATTTTAACTCTAGGTACTTAAAATTCCGCAGAAATAGCAGAGTTCTAACTTTCTAGTGTACTAATAATGCAGCCTTATCTGTCACTTCTTAGGTTAATTTACAGCACGTTCAGTTTTAGGGTCATACACAGACAACTTCAGAAGCAGAAATCAGTTACTTCACTTTTTATCTTGCATCTTATATGGCCTCTCTGAAGTCTCAGGAAAAGAAGCAGAGTGGCTATTTGAATGTAAATAGGGCCCTTCTTGTCTGCCCATCCTCTGAGGGGTAGAGAAGGCAAAGAATTTCCTTTGAAATATTTACTTCTGGAGCACTATAATTTGTGCCTAGTCTTTTTTGAAGTTGGTCAGCAGGTTAGAAATATTAAGGGAAGGACTGACACACATCTGTATAGCTACTGTCATCTATAAACATATTTTTATTCCAAAACAAAGCTTAAAAAGGGGAGTTATTGACAGTATTCTCTGAGGACTACAAATGCCCCAAACAAGTCTTTTCCCTGGGCTTCTCAGGACAACACTTTGTCTTGCAGGCTACCAACTCTTCCAGAGGCTCAGATTCATTACTGCAGTCAGTAAGAATTTCTGCAACATTCTTATAGTAACAGAATGGAGTTACTATAATAAACGAGAGAAGTCACATTAAAGACTCTATTAAAGGAAGCAATTTAAGAGATGACAGACCATACAACTACTCCACCTGAGAAGTTTATGCCCTGCTCTTAAATACCGAATGCACTTTTACATCAAGTCATGCCAGCCAAAGTTAGGTTACAGGTATGAATTAAGGCGAAAAGGTCTTTTTCTTTGCTAGCACAAAATGCTTACTTCAGACAGCTGCAGCAATACCTTACCTATCTACACGCCATTGCTGAACTTTCTAGCAAACTTTTGTTGCTGGAATTTTGTGCCTGTGAGTTTATAAGCACTGTGACAGCACTCGGAGAAACGTGCAGAGCAGACCCAGTTTGGTTGCACTCCCAGACTGATTTCCCTCTCAGTGGAAAGCCGCTTTTCTCAAGCTTCGAGCTCGCAAGGGGCGGCCAGGCCGAGCACGTTGTTCCCGCCCGCGCCGCGGAGCTGCCCAGGGCCGGCATGAGGCCGCACCGCCGGCAGCCAGCGCGGCGCCCGCGGGGAAGGAAGGCGGGACACGCAGCAGGAGCGGCTCTCCGGCAGCCGGAGCTGAGCATCAGCGAAATGCACAAGTGGCACGTTTGACAGGGGAAAAAGAGCAGAGGAAGATGCTGGGAAGAGGCTTTGGGGACAGGTCCTTACCGTCGTCCCTGAAGGGAGGTGGCGGAGGCCCCCAGCACGCCGTGCCCTTGCCGCCGCTGTCGGGCTGGGCGCCCTTCTTCCTCTCGTTGCTGCAGGGCTCGGGGGCACCGTCCTCCCGGGCTGCCGCCGCACCGCCCTCGCCCGATGGAACGGGCTCCGCGCCCGCCCTGGCCGGCGGCTCCGTCTCCTGCTGCCTCAGCGCCTTCTGGGCTGCCATGATCTTCTGCCGCTCGCTGATGAGCGAGCACTTCTCGCACAGGCACAGCTTCCAGCGGCAGTGCCCGGCGTGGCCCTTGACGGGCACCACGAAGCCGTGGTTGCGGCAGCGGGAGCACTTGGGCGCCCGCAGCGCCTTCGCCGCGGCCTCGGCCGCCTCCATGGCGCCCCAGCACAGCCTCGGACCCCCCGGCCAGGCCCTTCCCCGCCTCCGTGCCCTTATATGGGCCAGGGCGCTGTCCGACATGTAACAACAGCAGGAGAGCCCATGGCAGCGGGTGGGGACCGCGCTGCACCCCGCGGTCTCCCTGCCCTACTCCAGGTACGGCTCCCGCGGGCACCCCCTGCGGCCCTTGGTGCGGGCGGGAGCCGAACCCGCCGTGGGGGCTGAGCCTGCAGGAGCCGCGGGGGCCGGGCCCCACGGGCGGGCACAGCGCCCTGTGCTGCTGAGGGCAACGAGTGCGTTGTTCCTTACGTGGTGCCCTAAATGTGATCTTCCCTATTGGTACTTTGATATCTGCACCCACTTTCGTATCCCTCACGCATTCGCTTTTAATATGCGCGGGACTGCAGTCCCGTTTTGTTTCCAATTTGCAGCATGCTTCTCTTGATGAGGAGTGACTGCCTCAGCAGAAAAAGAACACTTTCATCGTTCTGTTTTTCAAAAGGAGGTACTAAGACAAAGGTGGAAAGCGTATGGCATTCCAAAGACCTGTCTCCTTTTCTCAGGATTCCTTATTCACTGAAAAAAAAATGACAGACTTACAATTAGATGTATAGGAGTGCTCCAGTTCTAGTGTTGCTTTGAAAGCACTTGTTATTTGTTACTGCTGGCAGCTGCAAACCCGTGGTTTACACAGTAACCCATTTCAGGAGAAAACTCCCCACTTTGCAAGGTAAGGCACAACACTGCTGAATTTTCTCACCTATACAACAGCTGGTTTAAAATCTTAAGGCGGCAATAACTTCTGTGTTAAAGAGAACGTCATAAAAATTAATCACCAACTAGTAGTGAAGCTAAGTTTCAAGAGAACCGGGTAACACCTATCTGCTTGTTCTGAACTCGAACTACATTGTTTTGAATTCGAACTACAACTGAGTTTGTTTCACAGAACCTGGCAGAAGCCCTTCCCTTGGTGCAAATATTCCTGCAAAGCCTGGGGCACCCTTCAGCCCCTCGGGGGGTGAGGCCCCAGCAGAGCAGGTCCGTTAAGGATTTGGCAACAGTGTGGGTTGGCAACAAGTCTTGTTTGCAGTGAGCAGCCAGCCCCTGTGCCCACCAAAGTTCAGCCAAGATTTCAGGCTTCTCACTTTGCAAAAGACCCGGTGGAACTTTGCACCTAAGTCTTGCAGGTTTCCAATAGGATTTCGCCTCTCGGGGAGATGTTTTGTAAGTGCAAGACCGGCAGAGGAGCCCAGACTTGCTCTTGAAAGCACCTCAGACTCAAATCCTCAAATGCACTCCATCCCTCGACCCCTCAGTGCCAATCCCAGCCTGCAGATTTTGCTGTCCCAGTCACAGGCTCAGCCTTTGGCAGCTGCTCTCTGGGAGGACTCTGGCTGTGTCTTTGCACCGGGTGGTGTCAAAGATCCTGTGCCCGCTCTCCTGGGAGTGCCAGCTCTCCCTGTGCCCTCTCTCCTGGCAGTGCCAGCTCTCCCTGTGCCCGCTCTCCTGGGAGTGCCAGCAGCTCCCTGTGCCCTCTCTCCTGGCAGTGCCAGCTCTCTCTGTGCCCGCTCTCATGGCAGTGCCAGCTGCTCCCTGTGCCCGCTCTCCTGGCAGTGCCAGCAGCTCCCTGTGCCTGCTCTCATGGCAGTGCCAGCAGCTCCCTGTGCCCGCTCTCCTGGCAGTGCCAGCTCTCCCTGTGCCCGCTCTCCTGGCAGTGCCAGCAGCTCCCTGTGCCTGCTCTCATGGCAGTGCCAGCTGCTCCCTGTGCCCACTCTCCTGGGAGTGCCAGCTGCTCCCTGTGCCCGCTTGCTGCTGGTTTTCCTAGGGTGGCTTCTGAAGCTTGGTGTGGAGAGCCAGGGCATGTGTGTTGTTACCATTTCTCCTCAGTTCAGAAAGGCACTTGCTTGATGTGCCTTCAATAGAAGCTGCTCTTCAATGCAGTCTTGAAGTGCTGCTTGCCTGTGCCAAGGCCTTGATCTTCCTGTACTCATTCGAAACACTGACTCTGTATTAAATATAGATAGATAAAATATTGCTAATTTTATGCCCCATATTTTTACTTTATGCTCAGGATGTGCTAATTTAGCTGTAGAATGAAAGAGGATGGATGACACATTTTAAAAAAAATGTAATTATATCTTTTCATAGATACCCAATCTGTGTTCTTTTGGATACTTGAGCAGAGGAGGAGAAAGGTAAGCTCCATATCTTTTCTCCAGTAATTTTCTATTCTGAGTCACATAATACTGTTTTTCAAGACATTTACTAAAATACACAGAAATTTATCTTTTCTCTTTCTAAAATGGTGTGCCAGCCATCGGCTGTACCAGTTTCTTCACAATTTAAGCCATATCTTTCAAAGTCATGTGGAGTTTTCTTTGAATAACTTCCACCTAAACATTCAGGATTTATTATACCCTCCATATAGTTTGTTTCAAACATAACTAGACTTGCTTTTTGTAGAAAAGTGATCATTTTACTTTGCTTGTGAGGCAAATCCTTATTTCTGCAGGCAGTTCAAAGAATTCTGTTATTCCAATCCTGTTACATTTTTGTCTATATATTTGAGTTAGCCTAATCACACACTGTAAGACCATAGCAGAGAGAAGACAGAACAATTTCAAAATACATGCTTGGAATAAAGTGTAGACTTGTTTGTAGATGGAGCTTCATGTCTATTATAATTTTCTTCTTTGTTCATATTTAAAAGAAAATGAGGGCCAATAAAGACTTCAAAACTTAGTTTTCTCTAGCATTTTATATAACATATGGTGAGAGCAGAACATAAAGTGTGCAAAGACTTGTGTATCAAAGTAGCATTTATAAGAATTAATATCTTGCCAAAATGAAAGGAAGACAACCTGCTGACTTCATGTTATTGAAATAAATAGCAATAATATCTCTGCTCCTTTTCAACTTCTGAATCATATAAAGTGTGTGGTTTTGGTATGCAGTTTGCTTTGTACATGAAACAGTGGGGAAAAACAATTACTTAGCTAAAAGGGAACAAATCAAAAGATTGCCATAAAACTAAATAGCAGAAAATTGGGGTTTGGGTTTCCTTCCTCCTTCTCAGACTTTCCAGCTAATATTCATACAGTAAATGTTTTTTGGCAAGAAAATTGTTCTGTGGCAAGAAAATTGTTCTGACATTTCAGAGAGCAACAGCAACTTAATAAAGAAATTGGTTTGAAATACATTTTCTTAGATATAAAAATCAAGAGTATCTTTCAAATTTTTAAGACATCATATATGAAGGTGAAATCCTCTATTCAAAAATTATGTTTTTATCTTTATAGTTTGGAAGTATGCGTTCTGGACTGTCATAAGTCATTATACAAAAGTTGATGTAGCAGTAATATTGTCAGGTCTTCTCCATTATAACTGTGGAGAACTGTGTTTGCAGCTCAGTCAGGGCAGAATCAACGTGTGGGGATTTACCTGCAGAGGCAGAACTCTCATTTTCACCTGTCCCAGAATATAACTGTAAGAAGTTGCATATTTAGCGTCCTCATAGTTAGAAGCTCTTTACAAAAAATCTGGGAGCATTTCAAACCTCCTCTGGCTGACCTGCAGCACCAAATCCCCTCTCGCTGCTGAGCTCACAGCAGCACACATCCATCAGTGCTGCCACAGAGCTGCAGGGCTCAGCTCCCTGCTGACAAGCGCACGAGGTTGTCTCATCCTGCCCAAAGCAAGCCTTCCTGGCAATGAATAAACTTCTCCCAGTCACTTCTGTACACTGTTTTTTCCACTTTTCTAATCAGGGTGAAATTGTACTGTAGTAAACATTTTTTTAAAGTGTGAGGAAAAGTGCAAACAGTGCAATATGACTACACTCTGCCTTAAAATTTGAAATGTCTGAAGTGTGTTTGGGTTACACCTTTTTTACATCTGGTTGCACTTAAGTTCTTTAAATTGAAATAAACAGATTTAGATCTTCAATTCTCTCTCAGCATCAATTCCTTTATTTTAAAATGTCGTCTTTTGTAATGCAAGCAGGAATTCCACCGAGGTGTGGGATTATTGTTGTTGTATTTAAAACAGTTTTAACCAGAGCACAATTAGATGTTGACTTTCATCTGCTGTATCAAAAAGGTGAAACTATGATCAGAGAAAATTGAATGGAGTTTGTACATATTTTAAAGTCTTTAAAATGTATCAAAGTTATATAAGCCCTTCTGGTTTCTTTAACAAACACAACTAAAATAAATATTGAGTACTTAGAATTGAGTATCTTTTTAATATGTAACAGTTCTTAAATATTAACAGCAGAGACTTTATTAGTAACACTGCTGTCTGTTTATTGTAACAAGATCTTTATTTAAGAGAAAAGAAATAGTGATTAAACTGGAAACTCTGTGATCTGGTTATTTCATGAGCTCCAGAAGGGTGGGGTGGACCTGAAGAGAAATGAACCCCAGCAAGGAAACCAAACATGCAGCAGTTCTTACTCTGCATCAATACACTTCTCATATAAGCAGGAAATAAAATGCATTAAGGGGAAAAGAGTGAGACAGACATAAATACACACTCACACACGGATGCTTTCCCCAAAGAAGTGATAGAGTGTTTAAAGATCTCCTTCTAGAAAAAAAATAGATCCATGGTAAAAACCTCCTTTGGGAGATGTTCAGTTTGCAATAAATATGGATCATTATATCATCAAAGTGTGATTGTTTGCTTATTTTTGCATGTCTAAGAGAATAGTTACGCCTTCAGAAGAAATCTTTGGTTTCTTTAGAAGGTCACCTTTGTAAACATTAATAGAAAAAAGAGTAACTGAAAACCCAAAGAGCAGCCCACTGTGGTAGTGCTATGGCAGCTGCAGGGGTGCCTGAGTTACAGCACTATTTTACTTTAGTAAGCTCCCAAATTCAGTCAGTTTTATCCTGGATACCACTCAGCTTGTCAATCAGTCTTCTGCCTAGAGAAATAAACACATTTCTAACCCAGAGTCCTCGTTCTCCTTCCCCTCAGCTATAGTTCTTGTCATATTACCTTAGACACAAAGAACAGAAAATCACATTTGAATTCTCCCAAACAGCAAAAAAAGGATTTCATGCAGAAACAGTCACGCTCTCCACAGAAAGTAGGTGGCCTGTTTAGAGTCATCTTTGCTTAGCACCTATTTCGTGCTGAAATTGTCATATTACCTTGTCAGCAAGCCTAAAGCAATGCTAATAGATGGATAAGGCAGGAGACAGCTGAAAGACCACTACAAACACCAAGTGTATTTGCTGTGGGCAGGATTCCATTTATGATTGTCAACACTGGTACATAGCCCACATTTTCTAAATGCATTTCTCCACCTCACATCTGAATTAGATTTCAGAATATCTGAAGTAACTTAAACAATACAAAAGAAATAAAACCATCTGTTTGCCATAATTTCTTCCTCTTCAGCCTGGACCCTTTACAGATAGTTCAGTGAAGCCAATAAAAATGAAATTGCCAAATAGTAGTTACTTACCAGCATAGAATGAGAGACTATCAGCAAAATGTTTAGCTTGGAGACAGAATAGACAAGAGTAGTGATGATTAATCTCTGGCATGCATGCTAAAATTGATTTCTGGTATTCACACCAATAGAACATCATCTGGTCTTTGGGGATGATTCTGGCAATTGATAGACCCCAGTGAGATGATAAAGCTTCTTGCTGGCTCGTTAAACCTGTATGTCAGAGAGAAACTGGTTTGTAGTGGGGAAGAGAATGCAAGTGATGAATTTGCATTAGCTCATTCCAGCCAGGTATACTGAAGGATGCTGTTTAAGGAGCATTCTCTTTGTTATTTCCATATTTTTTTCCTATGGACAATGACAAGATAATATTTCCAATTTAATAGAACCTTGTAGATTATATATACAGTATATTTACATATATTGGAGATATATTTGCACAGGAGAGGACTTTTGCAAATATGAACTTAAAAAGTTAAGTTGAAAGGATGCCTGCCTGTCTCCAAACGGAGGGAGTAAAGCTCTCTTGCCCTTGACAGACTTATGTCCTTGCTGTGTTAAGACAGCTTGTGTTTCTCTCTTTCCCACATGAAATGTGTTGGTGAGCTGCCTTGGCTGGCTCCTGGAACTTCAAAGTCCACTAACTCAACGTAGAAAGTAAACAGTGGAATAGGAAATAAAATCAATGCGTTGATAGGGCATCATCTTCTTTTCTACCTCCTTGATCCAGCAAATTAAAAAATAAGTTCACTTATTCAACAGCAGACAGCAAATCACCTGTGGCAGCAGAGACTATGGACAAAGAAGACATGAAAGTAGCAGAGAGCTGAGCAGCAGCTTTGACAGATACAATGATAAGCATGCACTGGTGTGAAGCCATACTGAAGTATTTTCACTGCAGAAACAAGAGGGAAACCAAAGAGGCACATTTCCTTGGCATTTCATACTTTGTGATCATGAAATCAGACCGTCTTTCATCACAATAAATGTAAATATTTGCAAGATTAGTTACTACAAAGCATAGAAATAACAAATCAGACAATAGGTTGTTAGCAGTATTTCCTTTGAATCTAAACCAAACTTGATTTTAAGTCAGGAAAGTTTAGTTTTATCAACTCCAGAAAACAAATAGAACAAGACACCAAATCATCTCTTCAGTTTCCCTGGAGCTGTGGGACCCAACTGTCACAAAAGGTTGCCTGTAGCTGCAGGGCTGTGCTGTTGGAAAGAGTGACCTCCGCAGCGGTGGCCGCTGCCGGCAGCCCCGTGATCAGCAGCGGCTCCCCTGGGCGACTGCTCCGCCCGGGCCCCGCGCAGCGCCGAGCTCTGGGCAGCCACGGCAGCGGAGGGAGGGAAAGGGCGGCCTTCACCCTTGCAGAGCACCGCCGAGAGGGACCTCTCACAGCTCTGCTTCCCCAGCCTCTCCTTTGCATGTGAAATAACAGGAAATACAGGGCCAGCAGTGGTGGGAAGTCGTGGTACCTGATGGTTGATGATGAGCAGCGATCCCGCTTAGCGATCGCTGGTTTGGGCACAGCAGCAGCAGTTCTCTTTCTACACGTGTATCATCATCTTTAAAATGATGGCACCAGCAAACGCACATTTTTATTTAAAATTAAATACTGGCGGATTGAAGTCTTATCAGAATCACACAATTAAGCTGAGGACAGGAGCTGCATTTCTGGCAGGAGGAGTGGCACGCCTGCTTTGGCATCCCAGGGCAGTGACCCCAGCGCAGGGAGTGGATTTCATGTGCAGTGTCCCACCCCAGCACTGAGCGCTGCCTCGGCCTCCCTCAGCCTCTGCCACCAGAAATGTCCCCATTCCTGAAGGTCGGTTTCCTTTCAAAGCAATTGAGCCCACAGATTTCACACTCTCATCAGTTTGCACACAACAGGGCTGCTGTCTTAAAGTTTATTAGGATTCCCTTAACATATGATGCCTGTTTTGCCTGGATAATGAATTTGAAAATGTTGACCTGGAACACACTGTTTTTCAATATTAAACTTCCTCAAATACTTAATATAAGATTTATCTTTCAATATTTAATGGAATGAAAGCACTAACATGAATACACATAATAAAGTGAATTAATGCATTCACGTAAAGATGAGTGTTCCTGAATAAAGTGTGTATCTATAACGTTTATTGAAATTAACAAATATTTGTATTTTATTTTAGCATTCTTTACCTCATAACCCATAAAAAACCAAACAAATGTGGTATTTTTGAGCACACTGTATTCTTAAGTTTGAAGTATTAATGATAGTGACCCTTATTTGCAGTTGGCAGAAATGTTCACAGAATATTTACTGGCAAGCATCCAAAGGTATCCTGCTCTTTAAGAGAAAATCTATACACGCCTGTACTGTACAAATCTGTACTGCATTTTAAATTATTAACCAGAGATAGAAGAGTAGATATGTGTACCAATTAGACACAATATCTAGATATCTTTTACAAAAGCTACAGGTTAAAAAAAATTCTTTTTCTTTAATATAGGAATAAGACAATATCATAACTAAAATAAAATATTTGTATCTAGTCTTAATTCAGACAAGTCTCAGTCAGTACACAGATCTTAATCTTCACTTTTCCCAAGTGTTATTTTTTAAGTGTTACCCTTTTAGAAACAAATTGTTAAAAACAAATAAAAACATCATTATCTCTAGGAAATCTTACCTAAATGTTTCCCTTGCTGTAAAAAATAGAGATTATCATGAATATTTGTGTTGAGCAAATAAAGTGTAATGTGGATCTTTAAGGGAAAATAATTAGGCAGACATCCTCGCAAAATTACATTTTAGTGTTGATTTATTGGCCACATTATCATGACATTGATCTATCCAGCAGTCTTATGATTCAAAATGGTGAACTGGTGAATCCTATAGATTTTATCAAGGCATATCAATGCCTTGATAATTAGTCTGGGGAAAAAAGATGAACTATCTTCATTACCTCAGTAAGAGAAACTTTCCCATTTTTACAGCACACTTCCTGTCCTAGCACTCAGACATGGAAAATAAAAATAAACATTTGATGTAAGATTTCAGGAATGCCTTGTACAGTTCTATTAATACATCCATATATCTATTAACAATAGTAAACCTAAAATATTTTAGGATTGTGTTCAGCTTTGCCACAGATATCTTCACAGCAGTGACTTATAGGTAGCCTCTGTCTAACCAATGCATCTCTTCCATGTTTGGTTTCCAAGCTCCTGCTGTTGGTTTTCCATACATACATTATATGCTTTTAAATTTAATTCCATTTCTGTTATTCCAGTTGTCACAGTATCTATTTCTTTCCTGTTTGAGCCTTTAATCCTCTTCTGTGTTAATAATATCTCTCAGTGTTTGCTTTCTGCAGAATTTCATTAGCATACTTTTTTGTGGCAGTCATTACTGCAAATATTAAATAAGGCAGATTCCAGTATTGATCCTTCAAGAATTACAATAATATTCTCTCTTGAGAAAACAATTCCTCTTCTAGCACAACCAAGGGCTTTTCCTGCTTTAGTATTTTATTCACAACTTCCTTTGCAGAAGCCTGATAAATCTTATCTGCATCAGTTTTTACTGATTAAAGCAATGGTTTTAATCAATAGAGATACATTTACTCAACCTGCTTCACCTTTGGTAAACTTAGCTTGCATTTTGTCCATTTTCCTTTTTTTTTTTTTCACATGGATGTTTTTCTTAAAGAAAAAACCTTCTAGATTCTTGAATATTGTTGAGGTCACTCTAATGTTTTCTGGTTATCGTTTTTTGCCCTTTCTGAAATCCTGGTGAGAGGTTTGCATTTCAGCAGTGCTCTGCTACCAGTCAGCAGCTTTATTCAAAATCCTTGCTGCTGGACATGCAATTTCATGTGCCAGCTTTTTCAGAACCCAGGGACAGAGATTATCCTGTCCTTCCAATTTCTGTGCTTTAAGCTCTCTTTTTTTTTTTAACTTCACACATAATAATTTCCATTTTGATATCCACATTTACATTTACATGTTACATTTTTTTTTGTGGATAATTTTATCTTTAATTGCAAAGTCCCTGACAAAGAAATACTTATTAAGATTTATTTTTGTAATAAAGGTCCTTTGATAAATTACAGTCCTATGTGAATTATAAGGGCTTTGCCAAAATAAAGTAAAACCCTATAGTTTTAGGGTTTGTGGGGATTTTTTACATCCAATTTGATATATAAACTTTACTGTGAAAAGAAAAAACAGTTACACATCCATGCATGTAATAGTTTTGTGGCAATGCCACTACTATCAGGCCATGCCCTTATTAAAATACAAATACATCTGAGAATAACTTGATTTGTGAAGTGCAAATGGCAGAACAGGAAACACTGCAATTAAATGACTAGCAGGATTAGTCATTTAATTCTGTTGTCAGAGAATTTCATTCAGGAGCCTGCACTGCATCCCCCCCAAGTGCCACAGGACAGAATAAGGTTTTTTGGAAATTACAAAACTTCACAGATGTACAAAGTTTATGTACTCTGTACTTAATAACAGGGAAATAAGGAGGAATTGCAAGACTGTGTACCTGGCAGAAAACTACAAACATGTTTCAAAGTTGTTCATTTTCTCGGTTTGAACTCTGGCTAATTGTAGATGAAAAATGGCAAAGCAAAATGTCTCCCTTTTACACTGGTTTCATGCTGACAGTGAGGTTTACAGAGGGAAAAGCATGAGAACAAAATTATGAAGGACAGAGTATGTGGTGAAGGAAGACAGACTGAAAATGGAGTAAATTAAATAATTTAGAAAGAAAAAGTGCATTTGAGGAAAAAAGTGAAAGACAGGACAGAAGAAATAATGGAAGCTATTTACAGAATGAAGTGAAAATGAGATGTGCTCAGGGTTTATCAACCTGATTTAGATCAGTACTAAAGTAGATAATTAATAAAAAATAAAATTTATATGGGGACCTACAGGAGGAGTGAATTTATATTTTTAATTTCATTATGCTCATAAGAAGACTTCCAGAATATAGGAATAAATTGTTAATTAAATACATAAAAATAAATTTAAAAAGAAAACAATAGCCTTGTTACTTAGAGCTCCCCTGTCTAGCTGGCAATCAGCAAAGAAATACTATATAACAGTTCTGGTGCTGTAGGTATGCAGTTTAGGCAGTGCTAAACCAGAAGAAAGGAGAAATTGGTTGATATCCATCTCTTTTCAGTAAAGACTATTGAAAACATAAATGATTAAAGACAAAGTCTGACTTTATATATGATCATTTTAAATTGACATAATACTGAAGAGTCAGCTTTCACTTCTCAGTAGAGTAAAAAAAAAAGCTCTACTAAATTTAATGAAATTGCACTAAATTGATATCAGTACTATCAAGAGAAAAGAAAAAACAAAATAAAAAACCAGCCAAACAAAAAAACACTCAAACAACAACAACAACCAAAAAACCCCAACAAAACAACTCATGAAAGAATTATACCAGTGTGCATTTCCAGCAGGGCAGAATCTGGCTCACAGATGTTCACGTGCAGGCAGATGGCATTTGTATATAATACATGTACAGGCATAAAGAGTGAATGCTAAAAGCATCCTTTCCAAGAAGACTTAAAAGGAGGATTTCAGTACATGCTCAGTTATTTTTTTCTCAACTTTGGTGCTCCACTAAATCTTTTCTTATACCAGAATGACTTGACTGCAAAGACAAGGAACATCTGCAACTGTGGCATTTTCCAAAAAGTAAAAAGGTTTTATGTAAACATGGAAGTTAGGCACAGATTAGGTGGAAATTTTAGTCAAAAATGCTGTGAAGGGAACCAGATTAGGTGGAAATTTTAGTCAAAATGCGCTGAAGGGAATCACAAGGGCAGTTGATTCCCCAGATTCAGCCCCTCAGACTCATCGGGGCAAGCAGAGCTGCTGCTGTTTGTGTGACAGCTCTGAGGCCTGGATACCCTCAGTGCTGGTCGTTCTTTGTGTCTCACAGTGGCAGCCTGGGTGCCCTCAGTGCTGGCCGTTCTTTGTGTCTCACAGTGGCAGCCTGGGTGCCCTCAGTGCTGGCCGTTCTTTGTGTCTCACAGTGGCAGCCTGGATACCCTCAGTGCTGGTCGTTCTTTGTGTCTCACAGTGGCAGCCTGAGTGAAACAAATGCAGGAGTTCTGTTTAAAGAACGTGGCACTGCAGCAGCACCTTCTGCCTTCACCTCCCTCACGGTGCCCCTTCCCGCCCTGCAGCACAGCCACCATTTTGCTGTGCAGAGATGTGAGGGCAGAGCCCTCTCCCCTCACGGCCTTCAGCTGAGCCCCTCTGGCTCCAGGGCTGGTGTGCACCTCGGGGCAAGGCAAGAGACATTTTTATGGCAGTTTTCTTGCTCCCTGTGCACGTTAGGGTTGCTCAGGGGTCCCTGCACGCCTGTCAGCCCAGCAGGACCCTCCTCGCACCTCAGGAGGGGCTGAGGCGGGAAAAAGAAGAAGGTCACCTCAGGGGAAACATGGAGCCCAGAGGTACTGCAGTTGTGTGTGGCACCCCTGGAAGGGAAAAAAAAACCACCCAGGAAGAGAGGAAGAGATAGAAAAAGAGACACAAAATATGGAGTAGCTAAAGTGGGAGTTGCATTCCTTTCACAAAGGAAGCATGAACCCATCCTTCAAGGAGGTGCTGTGCCAGGGGAAGCACAACATGGCTGCTGTGGGCAAGAGGAGCACTGGCACCAGCCTGGCAGGTGGTGAGGGGCAGCAGGGCCCAGGAGGAGCAGGCCCAGGCTGAGAGGATCCCACCTTCAGGGGAAGAAGCCGCTGAGGAAAAGGTTAGTTTTTTAACTGAGGTGTTTCTTTCTTCTGGCTGTTCTGGCATTGTGAGGGCCCTTGGCTGCAGTCATCATGGCTCCTACTGTGTTTGTAGTACCTGGGCAACAGTATGTGGCTGTGGTGGCTTATTTGGCCACTATTCAGGGGGAGAGGGAACTAGGCTAAATCTAGGGGGTTACATTCTCTCAAAAAATAAGTCTTGTGAAGACCTCTGCTCCTCAGCCCTTCCTTGGGCAAGGAGATTTCTTCAGCCTCCTTAGCACTGGCAGAGTTGTTCTGTGCTGTGGTTATAAACTTTTGAGGATGAAAGGGCAGGGGCAGGAGGGCAGCAAGGGCTACCAGCCCCTGGCATCACTAGCCCTTCTTGGGAGCCTGGCACCACCAGCTTTATCCATGGCATTGCCAGGTCTTCTTTGCCAGCCAGGGCTCTCCCCAGTGATGTGCTGCTGCTTGCAGTCTCTGAAAGCTTGTGACAAAATTTCTCTGTGTTGTGGGTGGATCTGGATAAAGAATCCATGGAATGGGTTGCAGGGGGGGTGGGTGCTTGTGCTTTCTCATCAGAGTGCTGTTTCTAGAAATTCAAACTGAACCAGACAGTTCTGTCAGAAAAATGTTATAAACTCCTGCTAGATCTTATTCCTTTATGCCAGGCATTTATGCTTTGTTTGTGTCACAGTGGCAGGTGGAATTTTCATAGGGATAAAAGTATTCTTGGCAAGGAATAATTAGCAGAACATTATGAGCTAGGTGGCTGTTCCCTGTGCAAGGACAGAGCCAAAGCAAAACTTGTGAGGAGAAAGAAAAGGCTGCAGTGACAACTTTGTCCTATTGCTGATTGTATTCTCAGTGACCTGTAAAATCAACAGAGCTTTTAGTGTTTACAGTGCATCAGGCATAACAATAAAAAAATTTGTACATGTACAATACGTTTGGAGAGAATGGAGTTGAAAGCACTGCTTCAGGAAGTGCAGCCCAGTCCAAAAGAAGCTGCTGTTTTGTGCATGCAAGGTCTGTGTACACGGCCCTGCGTTTCAGAGTACAGCACTTGTGCCCCAGGGGCCCTTGGTTTACTGGGTTCTTGAGACAGCTGAAAATTCTCTCATTAATGTCATTATTGATAGCAAAGGAAACGTACTTAAATTGCTTTTCAGAGAGGATAAAACACATAATTAAACATATTTCAGAATTCTTTTTAATTATATGGATTCTATTTTCTTTATCTTCTACTTGAGCTCCTGAACATCTTTGTCTATCTAAGCAGACAATGCATTTTTAATTAATAGCCAGTAAAGACCTCAGGATAGAAATGGAATCCTACAAAAAAGATTTCTGTTGTGCTTTATTATATGAACAAATCTCAAAAGAAGACTTCTAACGTCCTAGTTTTTCTCTTTGAATATTCTTATTTCTCTGAGTGGAACCCAGCTTGGACAGAGGTTAGTGCAGTTGATGCCTGGCTGGGTCATTTTGCTGTCAAGTGTAACTGCACTTGCCTGTAGCATTCTTTCTCTTTGTTGGAAAAACTGTGTATTTTTGACCCCATACATCCCCTTTTCTCTCTGTTGCCAGCAGGCTGTGGGCAGTGCTAGCACAGCCAGAGCACAATTTCCAGAGATTTTCCTGCAGTGGATTCCTCATAAAACTCAAAGTTGATCAGGGTGCCCCAGGCTATGGAGCAAAGTGTTGCTGCTGCCCATCTCTTCATTGTTACTGCAGTGATAAATATTCCTTTTTGGGGACACTGGGAGCTGTGTTCAAGATGGCAAAAGAGTTCATTTGGGCACTTGGCTTATAGGGCTGCAAGCAAATGAATTGATTAGAACTTCTCTAATCAATGCAAGGTGCCATGTCAGGAAGGTATGAGTCATGTCTCCTCCATCCTTTCTCAAGAATAAGGAGAAAATAAGATAAATTTATTTCCAAGTCTCAGCATGCAGCTGCTGCTCTGTCTCAATACAGTTAATTTCAAATAAAGTGTTTGTTCTTTCTGCCTTGTTTCCAATGTTTGGCATTTCAGATGTGGTCTATTTCCAAATGCCTTGTTATTGTTCATACAGGTTTAATTTTCCTTGGTCTCTCTGTAACAATCTGGTATAAGTTATTTGATAAAGCAATTTAATTCTTTTTAAACAGAGCTCACATTAGACCCATTTTGATTGCTTTTCATGCTGAATACTAAAGATGAAGTCTTGAGTGATTTCTGTTTTTTAAAACAGAGTGCTGAGTATATTTTAAGAAAATGATAATGGACCAAAGAACAATGACTCTGATACATCTCATTGAGTCCTACTGAAGTGAAGGTGGAGCTGTCTGACTAAAATCTTATGCAAAGACACTTGCATTTCTACAGAGAGATCTATTTGTCTTCATTTTCTAAAGAAGCTTCAAAGCGTGTGACAGATATTAATTCACTCCTAATGTGCTCAGTGCGGGCAGTGCTTTCCCCAGGCTCGGGGGGCAGGGGGGGTGTGGGGAGCAGGGGGTGCGCTGTGCTTTATCCCAGCCCCGGGACCAGAACACAGCAACCCTGACGGATCTCCCCGCGTTCCTGCCAAGCCCGGGAAGCGGCGGCACGGTGTGACAGAGGGTACAGGATATATAGGATACACCTACAGTCCTGCTATTGTCCCAGCCCTCCCAGGGGTTGTTTTGTTCCTCCTCACAGTGGGATTTACCAGGTTTGGACCAGAGCTCAGGTCTGAAGGCCGCGGGATGGTTCCCAACAACGTCGTGCCGCCTTCGGAGCAGTAGATGGAGCTCCAAGATAAATCGTTCCAGCCCTGAAGCATTGCAATCAATTAAACGTAACAGCTGTTAAGAGACCACAGTAATTACAAGGCTAAATGATATCCTTAAACAATCACTTGGGATTTATACATCTTATTCCTTAAATCTTATCATACATACATAGAGGTTTGTTGGAGAGAAAAATAAAATTAATTCTGCGCCTCTCTGCCAGATCTCTCTGGTGTCTTTCCAAGTGTTTAGAAGACTGAATGATAGCCAAAGCCATACATGTACTCTTGGCTACAGTGCTTTTTCTTCAGCTGCCTCCAGAAATCCAGTTTATAGAAACCTGCTTATGATAATGTGCTTTATTTTTAACCCTCTTAAATTGACTGCATTTTCCTCAAATAATATAGACAAGTAGTACCGACTTCTGTGGTTTCCCCACTTTATTATGTTGGCCCTTAGTATCCCAAATTATAGTCTACATTTAGTCTATAATTGTTCAAAAATCTGACTCTCTACTTCAGGATAATTTTTATTATAATTAAATTCTCTCTGACTTCTACCATTCACATACATGCTAATTGTTCCCAGTGTTTAAATGCATCCCTTAAAACTTTGGGAAGAGGAGGCTGTTGAATTCCTGATCACAGAAGAAACATCAGCAGTAAGAATTGCCACCTTAAGCTGTGCTGTCTATACAGGATACAGTTGTCCAACAATATTTTTGTTGTGACAGCAGTAAAAGATAAACTGTCAGGGCATGAAAAGAATGGTCTTAACGTTTTTCATTAAATTACTGAGTATATGACAGGAATGACAATTTGTTTTATGAGAATTTGAGCTTTGGTAAAATAATTGCCAGAAATATATTAATTAGAACACAGCAAGAAGATTGCCATGCATCTTCTTTCCATGTAAGTGAAATTAGGAAGAGTTGGGAGACAGTGAGAACAGCACACAAATTGGAGATCAACGACAAAATAAGGATTGACTCTTATAGGAAACCTGGATTAAGTCTGAATTCATGTCCTGTTGCTCACCACGTAGGATGGGAAATGCTGCTGGTTTTGTCTTGTATTTGGCTCTCTGATAACCTCTGGCAGCACCAGTGAAGCCAGGGCTCTATTTTAATTTATTGAGACTCTGTTTGCATCCTGTTATTTGACTAAACATGTGTTTGCTTCTTCTGACATGTGAGAAATCCACAGAGGAGCATTAGCCATATTATATATTAATGTAAAATGAAATTAATAGTGATGTGAGCTAATAGGCTGGGCTTTGAACTTTGGCTGCAATAGGGAAGATTTCTTGCTTGTTCTTCCCACTCAGACAGAGGGATGGTAAACTTTAGGTAGGTGATGTGAATCCCAGTAGCAGGAATTGCTGAGATGATGGATCACACACCCTGGGGACCTGTTTCCATCTTCCCTTAAATTCCTCCTGGTAATTTTGCCCAGGATACTCCTCACACTGCAGTTTACCTTCCCATTCCCTTGAGGGAATGAAACCCAGCGTGAGAAGAGCAGATTGGCAGTGAAAATGATGGGACACAGATTTATTATGAATATTTCTTAGAGAGGTCATTCATTAGAGTGCACAGCTGCCAGGGAAAGTTGGGTTAATGTTTCTTCCCATGGGAACAATGCTGAGCTGGAGAGGACAGAACCCCTCACAGGCTCTGCTGCAGGTGAGCAGGAAAATGCAGGTGCTTGTGCTGCTTCAAGCCTCTGCTGCAAAATGGCAGCGATTTAGGGGAGCAGCTCCCCCTTCCCCTGACCTTGGGCAATGCTGCAGAGTCAGTGCACACAGGAGCTGGGCATAAGCTGTGTTTGCCAGTTTGGCAGTGGAAGTTTTCTCTGAGGTTCTGCAGAGTTCACCTGCTGCGACCTCCTTGCAATATTTATGGAAATGTTTGGCTGAGCTTATGAGGATCTGTAAATCCCCAAGAGAACTTCATGCAGGATTTCCATTGGTGCTACTTGCAGTTAACTTTCACCAAATCCTTGAGTATCTAAAAAAAACCCAAAAAAACCTCAAAGGAGAGGGCTTCAAGAAAGAAAAAGGAATTAATTGGTTAGGAAAAGCAAAACACCTTCTGCTCTTTGAAAATTCAATTCCATATAACTGTAACCCTTGGTACTCAGAGCAGCAACTTTAATCAGAACTGTGGCTGATTTTTTTTAGCAATGCTTTTTACTGAGTCCAGCTTTGCTATTAAAATCCATTCTTCTGTTATGCCTTGGAGGAGAGATGGCTCTGTTGGGAATAACATAAAGCATGTATATTGAATTTATTTTTTTTAAAAAAAAGAGGTTAAAATAGCAACAGCAACCTTGTCAAAGAGCATTGGCTGGCTGGGGAGCCGCTTGCAGAATCCAATAGCCCTTGGGCTTCCCTTCAATGGTCCAGTCTCACAGGTTGTTGTCAAGCCTTGGAAATACTGTCAGTGCTGATTGTTATTTTTAATTATCAAGGTAAACACTGTAACTTAGATGAGAGCTAAGAAGCATGGCTTGTCAGTTAAACTGAGATCTGAAATGCATTAATGGTGAAATTTCCATCTTCTAAAACCCTCTGGGATTTTTTGGAAGAAAGGAAAGGACAGACATGAATATGATGACATTTAAGCAGAGAAGTAATATGATTTTAGTAAGAAATTGCTATGGAATAGAACTTGAGTTCTTAAGCCAGTACAGGTGAGTTCGACTGTGAACTTTGTGATCAGAGCTGGTTCAGTCTCTGTGTACCTGCTGAACAGCACCTTCAGGGAGAAAAGTAGATGGTGAAATGATTTCTATTTAAAACATTTCACAGCTTTAAGTTAAGTCTGGTTGCACAAAGTGGAGAAGTAAGCTGAATAAGATTGATACCAAGAAGCTTCACAGGTAAAAAGGAAATACAGAATAAATCAGGAGTGTCTGACATTTCCTTTTCCACTTGGCATAAACCAGCAGAGTAGCAAGCTCTCGTAAGCAGTGCTGTAGGAGAAATTCTCCTGGAAAGATGCTGAATGTTCATTTTTGCAGTCCACCACCTGTCCCAAGGCCAAACCTGTCCAGAATTTTAAACATGCAGTCCCAGGCAAAAGTGTTAAAGCCAAGTACAACTTATTTAGCTTTTCTTGAGTAGGAACAGTCTGGATATAGACACTGAAGTTTCAGGGAACTCACTGTCATATGTTTGTTAATGTGAGCAAAAAATCCAGTGCTGAGCCAAAATCTACTAGCAACAGGAGGGACAAACTAAGGGGAGGGGACCTCTGTGCTACTGAGAGCAGGAAAAATGACATTATATCCCAAAAACCTGCTCCATCCTTTCAGCAGGACCCACAGACACTGAATGCTCTCTGGCCAGGAGGCAGGAGAGGTGAGGAGCAGAAGCACAGAACTGCAAACAGAACTGTTGCTCCCTCCTTTGTCTTTCTGCAGCCTCTGCCTGGGAATCCTGGAATCTCCATTTATCATCCTGCACTACTGAAATCTCTCCCTGGAAAGGTTTCAAAGGAATTAGGGAAGAGCAAGGAAACAAGGAGACAAATCTAGCAACAGAATTCCAGCTCCTCTCATAAATTGCATGCTGGCCTAAGCTGTAGCTGGAATTTCAAGGCAAATGTTAATGGTCTGATAAGACTTATAGTCAGGGGAGGGGTTTTTAAATGGAAATAGCATTGATAATACAGTGAATGGTTCAGGAAATGATCCACTTTAGACTAAAACTTCAAAGATAGACAGGCAAGGCTCATTTACTGGAGAAACTACCCATGTAAAATAATATGCCTGAAATCTCTCTAACCAAGGAGACAGCTTATTTCAGAGATAGTCATCCAAGACCTCAGCTACTGGAAATCAGCATAGCTCGACTGATTGAATCCTGTGAAAACATAATTGGGTAGAGTATCCCCTGCACTTCATTTCTTAGAGTTAAGAACAGGTCCAGTTCTTGTGGTGAAGAGGGCAGAAGCTGTGATGAGGAGTAATCTACAGGAGAGACATAATGAAAGAGAAATAAATTTCTCTGTCAAGGGATTCAAAACTGTTTGGAACAATAAAAAAAATGCAATATAGCTGTTCATTTTTGAGAAAGTGTCATAAAAAGGCTGATCAAAAATTCCATCCAACTCTGCAGCAGAAAAGATCAAGTAAAATGATACCATTTTCAGTAGAAAATTGTAGGGAGAAAAAAGCAAAAGAGCTCATCTCTCGCTCTGCAGAGTAATTACTAAGAAATACCTACTCAGGCTTTGTTCTGTCAGAGATCGTGATTACACTTACAGAGATACAGCCAGACTGTCTGTTTGGCTAGACAGCATTAATATAAACCACATCATTTAGAAACTACCTCTCCAGATTCCATCTCCAGATAGAAATCTGCTAATGAACCATGATTCACTTATATTCCTAATCAGGAAAATGTCTTTCAAGCTGTGTTCCAACTGGGCAGTGTTTTGCTTCCTACATCCCGAAGACCAATTAAACACTTTGTATGCAGCTATGCTACAGATAATGAGTGTACCGTACAAATTAAATCAATTTTGGTGAGAAAAATAGCTTATGTTCTGCTCAGGAAAAAGCCAAACTGCAAATTTGCAGGACCCCTGTAAGATGGAGTCCTACATGGAAGAGGGCAGGGATTGTAAGTCTGGGAGGCAGCACGACAGTTCATGGGATTGGCCACTGGAGAAATTGGTGCCTAATCTGATTCTGCAGCATGTCAGTCACAGAACAGCAATGCCACAGTCTTAGTGGGCCTCCACCAGAGATAGATGGGGCCCACTTAACTCAGGTCTGGAAAAGATGAAGTCCTATCAGTAAAACCTGGAAATAGCTGGGAAGTATAAATTCATCCATTAACAGAAGGCAGGACTTTGTAACCTTCCTCTCTCATCACATGGGTTGACTCCACTGCTTTTTACCAGGTCAGAATTCTGCATTAAAATCTTCACTGCCTGAGTTTAAATTAAATCCTCTCCATCCTGGCCAGGAGAAGATACAGAGGAAATCCTAATGCAAAAATATCCATATAGTTCAGAATCAGGACAGAATCCAACTTCTGCACCAGACTTCAAACAGTGAACTACTAATTTAATATATAGCATTTTTTTAGGAAGATCATAAAAAGCTTTCACAATGGTTCTCTCCTGGTATAATTGGGGAAGCCAATTCACTCCAGTTAGAGAAGTCATCTTGGCAGCATCTTAATGTTAGGATTTAATTGACCATTTATCATCCAGGTTTCTCCTCAAAGACAATTGGGTTTACATATTGGTCCACCAAAGATTAAAACAAAATGTGTTCAAAACACAGGGGGAAAAAAGCTATTTGTTTGTATCCATGAAGGCCTTTTGTTGCCAGATATTTTGGAGCATCTTATTTTTTAGGCTGTTTCCTGATGGCTTGAATTCTGATTACTTGTCCTCAGGAACTCAGTATGATATTAGTTCCACTGATCTTATTGACTTTGCTTTCATGTGTAGCGGATAACGCTGGGGAAAAGCAGAAAGGATGGAGTCATTATGGATTCTGAAAGAAGTAAAAACAAACACCCACCACTGAACACTTGGAAGAGCACAGGAGACCCTGCAGCACAGCTCTGCTGTAACAACCCACTCATCCCCACAAGCTTTATCTTTTTGAGTGGAAAATGTGCTGGCAATAGAGACAAGCTTGTGTGGGAAATGCAGGCTGAGCCTCCAGGTAAAGGTAAGTAAGTCAGTGCTTTCCAACACAAGAAAAGACAAAAGGAAATGCACAGTGCTGGACTGAAAATCCTGGCAGATTCTCATTCCTGATTTACCCAGTTTTGAGGGAGGTGTCACTGTAGGAAAGCATTAGTCTCTCTCCCTGTGTACTCAGTCCATATTTGAGTTTTCTGAATCAGCTATAGAATAGAAAAGATTTGCAGTGGTTTTTAGATGCTACTAGGTAAATTTTAATTTTTTTCCAGGCCTAGGGAAAGGAGATATTTAGGTCCAAGGAAGGTCAGGCAGCACTTCTGAACAGATTGCCCAGATAGTTTGTGGAGTTTCCCTCACTGGAGGCACTCAAGAATGGTCTGGACACAATCCTGTGCTTTGTGCTTTGGGATGACCCTGCTTGAGCAGGAAGGTTGGACCAGATGCCCACTGTGGACCCTTCCAACCTGACCCATTTGTGTTTCTGTGGTTCTCTGACTATGACTGTCCTGTTTGGAAAAGCGTGACACTGGATGGGTACCTCTGTGTTATGAAATGGTTTTGAAAATCTGATCCTTGTTTTGTTTCACTCATGTTGCCAAAACCCTTGTTCTAAACATTGCAGCTCCCAGGCTGGACTCAGAAAATCTAAATTAATAGAAGTTGATTAGGAAAGCAGCCATTAGGAAATGGAAAGCAGGAACACTCCCTGCTATTCTCACATCCCTGTTATCAGATCCATGTGGAGCCTGCCCCATACTCACCTACACATCTTCCCAAATGTAATTTAAGGCACAAGGAGAGACCTCACCTGGAGATGTCTGGGATTTTGCTCTCTTATTATGCCCTAAAAGGTGTAGGGAATTTGATCTTTTTCAACTGTGAACTCAGCACTGCAACTCCTTATCAAAGAACTGTTCTTCTTTTGTGTGGCATCCAGTGATTTCTTGGCATGAGAAGGTTCCTGTCTCTGATAAGGTGTTTTTTCACAAATTGATGCTGCTCTGTATTGCAAGGGAAAATCTGTTTTGTGTGGTCTCTTCTTCAGCTTGTTACATGGTAGAATGCTTACACAGAAAGCAAGAGGGAGAACAGGAGCCTTGGTGCTCACGGAAGAGGATGTTGACCTTGATTTTGCAGATCCTCAAGGTATCAATCAGAGGAAATGCAAATATTTTACAGCAGAAGTGTGGCATACAAAACTAACCTGTCAGTGGAACCAACAGTGAGCAATCCAGCAGTTATTAGGTAGTTTCCCTATGCAGTGCTAAAAGGCTAAGACACTGCCACTGAAAATGTAGCCAGGGAAATCACAGGGGAACCTGCACCCAAATCTATGCATGTTTCAGCTGGTGGAACTGGAATATCTTATTCACAGCACATGCCAGTAATTGCTATTTTACTCCAAACTGCATTAGTGTTTGCATGGATGCATTTGCACATTGATAGCTTTGCACTGAGGTCCTCTCAAAGCTGCGTTTCCCCAAAATCTCATTCTGCCAAGGAGGGCCCTGCTGAGCTGTGCTGATACACAGCTCTGCACACTCAGATGCTGACATTTGAGTGACCCATTGATGATCCTATTGGCTAAGAGCCATGGGAAGAGATTGAGTGCCCATTTGATAGAACCAGGAGATGAAAACAGGTGTCCAGGCTTTGATCCTTCTATTTGACAGCTGGATTCATATCCTTCAAAATCTCTCTATTAAATTGGCATCTCTCAGGGAAGCAAAAAGCCCAGAAAGACAAGGGCAGAACTTCATATGAGAGGAGAAAGCTGAAGCAAGGACATTAAAATATTTTGCTTGGCTAACAGACAGATGCAGAATAATTGGATTTGAATTTAGAATGGCACTGTAAATTCAGGACTGAATGATCAGGTATTCTGGGGGCTTTCCATCCCAGACTGTCAAAAGGACTGAAGCAGGGGGGCAGGTGCATGCTCATCCTCCCATTGCAACTGTGAGGGAAAAAACTGAATTTGTGTTGCATTGTATTTAGAAACCCCCCCTTACCTGGCAGGGTTCCTCTGCTGAATCTTACAGGAATATTTTTATTTCCTCTGAGACACAATTTAAGGCTCCTGCAATATTCACAACAGCTGTGCAATGTAAAAAGGAGAAGGGACTGTACAAAATGAAAGGAAAAGGCAGAGTTAGTGAAAATAAAGCTGAATGGGACAATAGTGAGGTATATAAAGAAATGCAAGCATGACTCTTGCTAAGGCTGCAGTCCAGAGTTTATTGATTTGTACAGATTTTTTTCCTTTTATTTAGTGGTCTTTTAAAACCCCATATCGTGGGTTAGGATCAATAGAGGGATTTTTTGACCAGTTTTCCAGTGTATAAATCCTACTAGTACACAGAACCAGAAATGGAGGATGTAATAGTGTTGATGCCCTCCCAGAGCAGAGGAATGAGCTGCACCATTGTGGAGAGCCCATCAGTCTACCCAAGGCAATTTGTAACGAGATTTTGTGTGGTGTCAGCAGAGCTGCATGTCAGGGAATGGAAGGACAGAGCAAATTATTGAGACAGACAGGCAAAATTTGCTTGAAGAAGTAACTATGCAGTTAGAATTCATTATATGGCAGCTACACAGGACGGAAAGAGTCTGGTAGAATACTGATAAATGGCTAAAATGAGGATTTTTTTTGATGAGCACTATGGATCCCCGTATCCTCTGCCTTATCCCATGTACAGATCACTCTATCTTCCTGTGAAAGGTCCATAGGGAAAAAACCCACAGATCCAGAAACTTTGCTGATAAAGGATTCATGAACTTGTGTGGAGAGGTTTTGCAATTGAAGAGCTTCAGCAACAACAGGAGATGCTTTCTACCCTTGCTTAAAACAGTTTCTGTAGAAGGAGCTGTTGAAAACAGCTTGGAGAAATACTTCTATTAAAGAGGTAGACTGTTCATAGGTGATGTTATTAGTCAATTTTTAGGTGTCTTGTGAAAGTCATAAATAGCTTTTAGCAGCAAATGTGCAAGGAGGGGACTGCAGTGTGGCAGTGCTCTGCAAAACAAAGCAATAAATACAACCCAAAAAATACAAACCAAATAATTGCAATGTTGTATAGCATCTCCTAAGGGTCTTGTCACTGTGGTTAGTGTCAGCCAGGGACTGCAAAACACCAGAGCTCCACTTGCCCGTTTCATGTTTCTCTGCTGTGGCACAGCAGCAGATTTGGGGCAGAGCCATCTTGGGGCACCCAAGGCTGTGTCTATGAGAGGAGACACTGAGTGACAGGGAGGCAGTTGCTGCAGAACTCCCCAGCGTGGTTTTCCTAGCCAGCCATCCCTTGGGAAATATGCACTCACTGTAAGAGTGAACTTGTTGGATTGCAGTTCCTAGTACCAGCCCCTGCTCACCAGCCTTGCTTTAAAATAAAGTAAAAATGACAGGCAGTCAGCCTAGCTCTGTATTAGAAATTAGTATGGCTGAAGAAATCATGTTTTCTGTAAATAAAATGGAAGGATCATGACTACGGTTTTTGCCACTTGATGTCCTTTATTAAGTTCTTTGTGTAGAATATAGAGAAAGAGAAAGAAAAATGAAAAAAAGCATTCCAGTTGTGATTCAATGATAAGCTGATATATCAGTCTATGAGGAGCAGAACCACAGAGTGCAAAGCTGTGTATGCTACAATGCAGCTGAAATTACGTTATTAGAGAGTAGACTTGGCTTTGTTCTGCACAGCAGAGCCCGAGACAGTAAAAAATGTATGCAATTATTCTCTATTTTAGGTAAGCATTAAACATTCTGATGTGAATTCTAACAAGCAATATCCTGTGAAAGAGAGAGATCCTTCAATAGTGCGGGGTCAGGGGAAGGGAGACTGAACAGACAGTTCTTAGGTCATGTGGCAAGGGCACAAGTGGCTGTCAATCCGTCCAGCTTTTGGTTCAGTGCCCCTCTCTGCTGATTTCTGGTGTGAGCTTCAAAAAGCTGACAGGTGACTCTGAGAAACGCTTCTCTAACTATCTGTAGTAATTCCTCCTGGAGATGCTCACGGTTACTCCTCTGCCTCATGGAGAAGGCTGAATTCCCAGAGGTGGGAGCAGCCACGGCGTCCTCCTGCTTCGCCTCCCATGGCAGGCCCTGATCTCAGCAGAGCCTGATGTGTCCCTGACAGTGAAATCCAGAGCCCAGCCCGGGTGGGTGTGGGGAATGGCTGACCTCGTTTCATCCCAAGGCAGGGGTGATACTCAGCACTTCTCTTAAATGTGGGTGATAAAGATCAGAGGCCAGTGCAACAGGAACTTACTTCCCTTTGGGGAGAAGCCTTGAATTTTTCCTTCTCAGGAGAAGCGTGTTTAAAGAAATACAAACTTCTCAATCATATGTGTAACAAGCTGCTGCAAAAACTGCCACGACTTCAGTTTCCTGCAAAAAGAGAAGAGCCTGCTTTTACTGATACAGGCTTGCAAGCACAGGCATCTGTAGTGCCACCTCCTGCATTTTGCATCCTGTTTTTACTGCTTTATCTTGGATTTGGGCTGACAGTATCACTGGAATGGGCTGGGGACAGTGTGCCTACGTGCAGGTTTTTTACCCGCATGGCCACCATGTCAGCACAGCCTTTGCAAATGTTAGTGCCACAGGAGTGCCTTGGAAAGGGCTCATCAGTATGCATGCAGTAGCTGCTGAGCACAAATATGTATGAAATTCTGATCATTGGTATTGAAATGGTGATCCTGAATATAAATTAGAAGGCTTCTAAATACATCAAATTTCCGTTAAATGAGAAATAAGTAAATACTGCATTTTTAAATTATAGTTGTCTTCCATTTTAAAAAAGGAAATCTGATGTTAGTAGGTTCTTCAGACTAGCTAAAGCCCTTTAGGAATGTAAAAACCACATTATTAACAGAGACATTCAAATTTGAAAAATAATTGCCTAGGCATAAGCAAGACTTTTATCATGCACGGGGAGCTTTTAAATCTTTAGATCTTGTTGAGATATGGCAGATAGGATATAAAAATGCTTATCTATGCCATTATTTTTTGCTCAGGGAATAAATTCTCAAGTAAATTGATTATCCTAAACAAATAAAAAACCCTAAACAGAGAGAATTCACTGTATCTTTTTCCAACTACTACTTGTGAGGGCTTTGTCTTTACAGCTTGTTTGCTATGGCAGCTCTCTGAAAACCATTAAACATTGGGCATTTTCATTTTCCCCCAACGTTAAAGAAAACTCCCATCATCAGGGATGTAGAAAAACCACCATCAATTTTTTCTCAATTCCCTTTGCAGAGGAGCTGAAATGCACTTTCCCTTTGCATTGTCAGCTGTAATCCTGTGAGCAGCTCTTCATACTCAGAGCAGTCAATAGACAACTCCACACAGGGAAGAGACCAATAACCTTTTATTTTTGCTTATCAATCCTCATCTAGCAAACCTCTTTAATTAACTACCTCTGTAACAGAAGTTTTTAATTCAACCAGTGAGAAACACACAGTGTGTTACTACTGCATATTCTCAAATAACCATGATGTAAATATTTGATTAGCTTTCTGTTCGTCTTAAGCCAGTCTATGCTTAACATGTCAAATAACTGTGGAAAAGGAGAATGCAATGAATAGTAAAAGAAATAATGGGAAAGCATGTCTAAAATTCAGAAGTGGCTGGGAGTAGAAATTCAGAAGGCAGTACTTTACTCCTAGAGTATGATCTCAGTCTTTCACAGAGCAAAGGTACCAAACGTATCTGTGAAATTGAGCACTGTCTCTGTATGGACACAAGGGGATTTGGGGTGACAGTCAAAGATCTGTAAGAGAGCACTACCTTCGCTCTTCTCCACAGTTCAAAAAATACTTGTCGTGTATAAATTGTGAGTGGACAGTTGTCAGGCATCAAATGCTTGTTTTTAATGATTATACCTGTACAACTAGATTTCTGAGCCAACCAAAACAAGAAGCTTTCTTTTGCTGTTATTTCACAATTAAATTCTAAAACAAGGGCACTGCTGGAGGTATCAGAACACAAAACACACATTGTTTAGTGTGCAGTACAGGCATGTGGCAGCTCATATGGCATTGCACGTGCACACCAAACAATGTGCTCAGACCCCAAAGAGTTTGCAGGAAGTCAGAGGAAACACAGGTAGGTGACAACAATAATGTGCAGTGTAAGAGGAAAGTGGAACCAGCGGAGCATGAAAATGCATTCACTCCCCCTTCTCCCAGGATGGAATGCAGAATATAGCTGAAAGCAGAGAGGATTGTCTTCAGCAAATCCAGGGGCTGTATGTGGGAGTGTCAGGATAACTGCAGCTGTTGGTTTGGTGGTGTTGGTGTTCCCATCCTGAACTTCTGTGGATGCTCACTCAACACCCTCTGTGATTCTGGAATGAGGAAACATGAGAAAGAAAAGGTCATTTTTTGAGGATCCCATAGTGTACAGCAGCAGGTCAGAGTGTTCAGGCCTAACACAAAGTTAAGCAACACCATAAGGATTTGAAGTAGCTGCACTTACAGTTCCACCACAAAGACAGTGGCTCTGTTTCACAGCTCATCTCGTGCCAATGCTTTTTTGGAGCAGCTAATACTGCTGCTTGTTAAATCCTCAGAGCCCCAGGTAAAGTCTTATTTGAAGTCTGCTTCATGCCAGTAGCATAAGTCTCTGTCATGAAACAGAATTAATACCTTTAAAAGTTCACTTACACATCATTTGAAAAGGACTTTTATTTGGAAATAGCACTATACATAACAATCTTGATTGAAAGGCAGAGCTACACATAAATATACAGCAGAACACCAATGAGGCAGGTGTATTAGCTTATGGAAAACTTGCTTTTTGTGTTTTGCAGTGCTCTCAAACCGCCTCTAATACTGCACAACTTTTGCAATCACATAATTTCATTCATTTCAGTGGAGTTTCTCCACTTACACTGATGAAATAAGAAGACTGCAGTGCTATATTTGTACTGGGAGGCAGGGCAGGATGTCAGGATCACAGTCTGTCACTTGCTGTGGTGGGCATAAAATGAAGATGATGTCAAACCAAAGAAACAGTCTCCAATATCAGCCTTAAACCCGAGGATTTAACAAGCAGCAATTAAAAACCTTTCCTCAGTATAAGAATTATCCAAGTCAATAGCATTAAGTTCTGTTGCTGATTATCTGGTCTTTGTGATATTTAATTTCCCAATATTTCATGGCAATATATTTCCTCTTTCTAGCTGGAGTATGTGGTTAGAAGTAAAATCAGGAGCCTTTCAAAAGGAGAATTATTTGGAGTGGCTGAAAATCATCCCTCTAAGAGACAAGCACTTACAAGCACAAATCCTGCTGAAAATTAGGAGACATTGCAGACACTTTGTGCTAGCCCTAGGAGGGGATGCAATATGTGTTTTTATGGGCTCTTTAATGATGATAATATTTATACAATCAGTAAGCATTTTAAGAAGAAAAGGCTTGGAAAAAACTAACAACACTTCAGTGGAATGGCATTTCCACCTGCAGCTGTCACAGTTAATGTTTTATTGATAAGATGCAGGTCTTGCTGACTACCATAATATCCTTTACTTCATTTCCTTTGCAGGCAGCAAGAATCTATCACTGACATTTTTCTCTTGGCCTACATCTGTCTAAGGCAGTATTCTCAGTATATAGGAGTGGAATAATATCATATCTCATATTATTAAGTTGGTAGTTAAATGCCTGATCCTGTTGTTTCGGCCCTCTCAGTGGGCAAAGGGGCTTCTCAAAATTTTTGACATGTATGAACATCTGAGACTCTTGATTGAAAGAAAAACTGCTGCTCATCTGCAAAAGCAATCAATTATTTTGTACCTTTCTCTCCTCTTACCCCCAGTGCAAAAGTGTAGACACAATGAACAATGATAAAGGTGACAGAAATGTTTGTGTACAAAGCAAAGTCACGCTTCTTTCCGAAGCTGCTAGGATGGAAATCTAAAAAGCAGTGGAAGAGTGAGCTCAGCATCGCCAGCGGGGCAGTGCCTGTTCACTGACAGCAAACCTCACTCTGTGCATGGCCTGTGCACTATTCCCACATCCCTTGGGTGCAGTATCGGCCTCTCAGTGGGAATAAACCATCCTTCAGTTCACTTACCTTCATTCTAATTCCTGAATCACTGACTCTACTCACTGGTCACAAGTCATCTCTTGTTTCTGTCTGGGCATCAGAACTATTCCTGACTCGTATGACACTCCTCTTAACTGAATCCTTTTCACAGAATTGGAGAAAATAACTTATATTTTTGGTAAGGGCATAAAGAGAAGCTTGACTTGAGGTACAACATGGAAAATTAGGAAAGGAGGCCTAAACTTCTGCTCCTGATGGATAATTTGATAAATCTGCAGAGGATTTTTGTATGTGCATCACTGTCACTCTAAAAGAAAACTGACAGTGGCAAATGTACAGACTCATATTTTGTTTTTTCTTTAATTCATGTAAATGATAAAGTTAGTTACTGATGTGTGCTTTAATAACATATCCTGTAACTCACACCTATTTTTGAGAATGTTAAAACAAGAATGAACTTCGTGATGCATAAAATCGGCAGCAGAAAGTGTAGAACAAAGCAATGATTACTGCAATGTACAAACATGAAAACTGCCCTGAGGACATCCCTTAAACACAGCATTATAAGGAATGATATGAATTGAGTTTCCTGTGTCACTGAAGTCTCCTGTTACCAAACTGCCATCACTCAAAGCAAAGCTGGAAAGATGCCTTGTGGCAGAGTGGAATCCCTCCAGAGCATGGGGATAGGTCACACCCAGCCAGTGGAGGACAGCAGAGAAACCTGTGCCCATTCTGGGTCACAAATGTTTCCCCATTAGCCAGCAGCTCCAAATGCTCCAGAATTGCATATTCTCATTAGCTCTGCTTCCACTGTACATTCTGTCTTTAGTCACATGTGTCATTTCCACTCCATGTTTGAGAAGCAGGTCTGATGTCTCTGCTCATTACTATGAGTGCAGTTGCTGAGGTCTTGCCTGGTTGTTGCTCTGTTCTCTCCAGTGTTGGCTTCATTCAGGGATGTGTGAGCATGTATGTGTAGGAAAGAGGACAAGAGAGCAGAGAGGGATGAGGAAGAGAATAAACTAACAAACATTATCCCTTTATTTAAATTATTTTCTCAAAAATGCCTGGAGTTTTTTTTCCCTCCGGAGTTTTCACCCTGCTTTACAAGTAGGGGAATCTTATTTTCTCCTTCAGAAAGACAGAAAAATTGAGATAAACACACTTATGCCAGAAGTTATTATGTAATTTCTCTGTTTGGATGGGGTTTTTTTTAATATTCACGAAAGATATTTCTTCCTCTAACTCATGATATTCAAAATTTCTACATACAAAATACCTTTTTTTTTCATGGTTTGAGCTATATATTTGCCTTAAAGTGTAATTCTTCAAGGTGCAGGGACGGAGTCATTTGCAAAAAAAGCATTTTGGTGAAATTCAATGTTAATGCCATCCAAGGGCAGCTTTGAAAAAGATAATTAGGTGTCCTTGCTCCTAGATTTCTGTTTGAATCTGTATATTCTCATCTTTGGCAGTTCTAGGAAAGTTTAGTTACAAGTTTTGTTTTTCTCTTGCAGCAGGAACTTACCACAAAGTGATTTTTTAAAGCGGGTCAGTAAAACTTTGATCTCAAATTTTCAAATCTGACATACAGCACCTTAAAGAGGATCTGATTTACAGACAGTGTGTGCTCAGCACTTTCGAAGGCAGAGTCCCCCTCGTGTCTTTCAAGCTGAATGTTCAAAAAGAGCAGCATCCCAAAACATCAGACACATTTTGGAAGTCAAAGTGAACCTTTGCTATGATATATTTGGTGTCACTGACTGATTTTCTTTTTTTCTCTGCTTTTTCAGAGATAAAGATACAGAGATTACAAAGCTTTTCTTGCAGCCCCTGTATGAGGAATAGAATAGGGGGCCCTATAAAAAACCTCTCATGTTTATGTTCATTATTTTCAAGAGCTCCAGCTATTTATATGTCTGTAAATAACCATTTAGCAGCAGTAGGAGTTCTCCATGGAGCAGCAGCCTGAAGGAGGCTGCCTGATCAAACTGTCATCTGCATCTTTCAGCCTTCACACCTGCTTGGAGTCAAGACAGTTTTCTATTCATAGGCTCTCTCCCTTCATCGCACTGGCCAAAGCGATCCTTAATAGCAGCACTGAGCTGCAACAGCAGGTAATTCAGACTTGTAGAGAAAGGACCAGCTTCTACTGGTGCAGATGCAGGCAAAACAACTCAGTTCTTACACTGAAACCTTTTCGCTGCTAATGCAGCCCCAAAGACAGAGTCTGACTTCCTGCCATAATATGCATTTATTCATTCCTTTATCAGCACAGAGCAAAAGTGGTTTTCACCTGTCACAGAACTCCTGGAACTCGTCTTCGTGTGCCAGTGGAGAAGGGTTTCTTTGAAAGTCTCACGGGAGAGCCATTTGCATGCAGCACGTCGTGGACATGTTCCAAATGCTGCTGCACCGCAGGCATACCAATGCAGAGGGCTTATAAAATAGGGTTTGTAGTGGCTAGGCCTTGAGAGGTGGCATATTGGGAAGAGAAAAATAAAGGTATTAATTGAGACTGTGGCCATTCTCCCCGTCAGAGAAGCGTGTCTTCTGCCTGCCACTGGCAGTGCGAGTCAATGCCAGCTGACAGAGAGCTTCACACGAGGGATGTCTGAAGAGACAAGTGGGAGTGTACAGGGACTAAAGGACTGACATGCAGTGACTCCAAAATTTGCACATATCATTTATAAGGCCCTTTATTCAGAGGGTGCAGATGCACATATCAGGGCATTTCTAGCTTAGTTTAAGTCTAGTAAGTAAAGAAGTGGCAACTGGGCAAAAAAGGAAAAAGTTCTTTTGCAGCACAGAAAGAACTTGCACAACTGCTTTACAGGATCCATACAAATGCAGGGATTAATGGACAGAAAGACACATAGTTGCAGAGTGTACTGTACATTTTCAGCATCTTGCTTTTTGGCTATCACAGATCCTGTAGCTGGCAGAAATAACCAGCAGTGCAATTCATCATTTTGCTGTGTAGTGAGTCCTTTGCATTTATCTTCTTTCACTGATGTGATATATAAAACTTGGTGATTCCTCGGTATTTTATTTTCTATTCAATAAATAGGTTTACTGTAGTTTCAAGGTATGTGCAACTTGCAAAAAATTATTAAAACACCAGGAACTGACATAACAGTTCAACATAGAATTTCCCAGACAGGAAGGAGAAGAGATGTTAGTGTTCTGATCACCTATCTAACTGGCATAAGCATATTTTGAATATTTCAAAAATATTTTTAACATTTTGTTTATTCCCTGCCTATTTGAGCACTAATTCATGGAATTGCATTGGTGGTTTTGCTACAGGAACAAAGACTCCAGAACTGGAAACAGCACACTATTACCTCTTCATCATAAGAGAAAAGATCCACACATGGATTGAGGCTGGAGCTCTAGTCAGGAATTTCTTGTAGAAATTTTTTAAATTACCTTTTAATTACCTTTTTCACCAGCTTGGGTGACCAGAAAAGGTAATTTAAAACCCTGTCATCAGGAATCACCAGCTTAAATTTGCCATACGTGGAGCCACATCCCTACGTCAAACAGAGCTACTCAGGCTGGAAATGTTTCCTAACTCCATTAGTGGTTCACTGAGGTATTAGAGAACATGATTGTTACATTTTCAGATTGACACCAGGATTGAAGGGCTGCAGCATTTTGGAGGATAGGATCAGTGTTCAAAGCTATGTTTATAATTAGAGAAATGAACAGAATAAATGTGAAGACGTCTTGATAAGAACAAGGACAGCACAGGTAGGAATGAGTGCTGCAGCAGCAGAACTGAGAGAGAGCTCTGCAGGCAGCACATCCTGAATTGCCCTTCAGCCAGCAGTGCTGTGCTGTTGTGCAAGTCACAAACACCACCTGAGCTTTCCAATCTGTAGCTCTGCAGGTGAGGTGTAAAAATGCCCCAGGCTTCCCTCTCTGCCCCCTCTGGCACTTGGATCGATTAGTCCTTGATGATGGTAGCCAGAAGGATCACAGATCTGAAAAACCACGGCTTTGAGGAAAAACTGAATATATTGAAATGGTCCAACGATGTCAGGGCTGATGGGGGTGGGGAGGAGAGAAAACAAATTGCCATGTAATAATAAGAATCTTCTTTCTTATATCTGTATTCTGTCAGTGATTTTCTGTTATCATTGGACTTCTAAGGAAATATCTCTAGACAGCAGCATTTAGCTTTTTTTGCTTGTCTACAGTATAAAAATATTTATATTAGTTTCCTTACTCAATAGATAGGAGAATGTCAAATAAGTCCCATTTTTCTGGGCCAGTTTGACAGAGAGAATTAGTATATTGCTGTTTATTGTTATGCAGTATGGCTTTAAAGCTGAAATTCAGTCAAAATACTGACTTTGTGGTGGAAATATCAAAGTTGGAATTAGACTTTGTATTTAGCTGCCTCTAGTAAAAGAAGTTTCCCATACTTACTTTCAAGTATCTAACTCAGCAGAGACAGGAAAGTTATGAATGTTGTTAGTATGTGGCCTGTTAGCATTTCGCATTTATTTTAATTGTTTGTTTTATTGCTTAGATCATTCTGGGATCCACATCCATTAGGGCATTAGTGATTTTCCTTTTCCTTGTCTTGTCACTCTCTTTCCAGCAATTAAGCTGCCCTCTCTTTATCTGATGAGCACTGGATTTATGTCCAGAGTATATAGAGTTGTCTACACAGAGATAGAGAGTGCCCTTCATTTATAAACTAGCTGTTTATTTTCAAGGTTATTCATTAGGGGCATAGCTAACATTTCTAGTGAGGTTATTTTATTCAAAGCTGAGTCAAAGTTTTAAGCTTCTGCCAGCTAAGGAATGGATAATACTTTGCAAGGCACCTCCAGTAATTATAGCAATTTTCTTAGAATAACATGCTCTTCCATGAAGTGCATTTGTAATTATTTATCTCATTAACGGGATAATCTGCTTTTATCAGCATGACCATGTGAAAATGCATTTCAACATACAGATGCAATGCTAATGCCTTGCATGTGTTTTTATGAATTTTTCAGCTTTTGAAGTATTAATGTGTTAAGAATGTATCTGTGCAGCAAAGATACTGAAATAATTTCCTGTCACTGTCCTAGGACTCATATGTGTCTCATCATTGCAGGTGCATCCAGTTCATTGAACTGCTTTGCCCTGGTGTCTTTCATGCTGCATTTACAAATGGTTATTTTGCCTAATATTTTTTAAAGAAAAATATTCTTTTCTCATTTTATTTTGGTCTGATCTTTTCCTTTTGTTAGTCTTGCATTTTGTTCACTAACCTACTATTGTTCAAGTAAAAATGAATCTAGATCTTGGCACTGGACTTTGCCGTCCTGTAGCTCAGTGAGGTTTGGGAATTTCACATAAGCAATTCCTAATTCTATTCCTCTTGAGAACATGCTCTGGTATTTCCAGGGACTTCAGTGCTGCATAAGTTTGATATTTGCCTAAAGAGGGGCTTATAGTGTTGTTGATAATGACTGGAAACGTGCACAAAAAGCTGTTTTGAAGTATTCTGCTCTTAATGAAATTGCAACTTTCTACTATCAGTAAATTTGAATGAGTGAAATGTCCTTCAGCTGCCAATCTAGCAGCCAACAGCAGAGGAATAATGTTTGCAAAGAGCATTAGAGGTGTTGGTCATCTGCAAGAGCTGTCCCTTAGGGAAGCTCTGAAATTGTACCCTGGTGCTTGTCCACTTTGAAGCCTTTTTCTCTTTCCCTGTTTCCTTATATCTTTATGCCACAAAACTGATCCTACTACAAATCGATTCCTGTGAGATGTATAAAAACCTGTCCCCAGAAACTCAGGAACAGTGATTGGTATTGGAGACGAGGAAGCTGCGAGGGTGAATTGAAAGGATGTGACATCTCTGTTCTCCACTTCTGCATTACGGCTCCTATTTTCCTTGAGGAAGGAGACAAATGGGGCTTGTTTCCAAGCTAGTGAATATAAAGTTGAAGTAATTGCATCCGCAAATATGTGGTCATGGTTTATATGGTTGAAATAACTGACATTGTGTCTCAGTGCTCAGTGATGCAGAAAACAGAGTTAGAGACAGAAGCACAATATTTTTTTCTTTTTGTCTTCTCCCTGATTACCCAACATGTCGCATCTTCCTTTTATCTGAACTCTACCTTATATGATGATAACCAGCTGTGTGTTCATGGGGTGGAATCTGCAGCAAAACACCTGTGACACAGAGCTTGCAAGGTACTTTAAGGTGCTCCTCCAACATTAAACGTGGTCTGATTTGTTATTCATTTTGTGAAATCCTGAGCATACAGCACACAGAGCAACATATCAATTTGTTGTGCCTTAGCAAACAAACAGTGTTTGTAAAAGAGCCAAAACAAATCTGCTGCTTGCCATGTCTTATGGATAGGTTACTGTTCTACAAAGTATGGAGCTTTCCATCAGTGTGCTTTGTAGAGTTCAAGTTAATGCTTTAGTGGTATGTTTTACTGCCTTTATACATAATAAATACTTTGGCATGGTACAATTAAGTTACATTTCAAAGAAAATTTAGAATCATAGAATCATAAAATTGCACTTCTGTTCAATTTGTTATTTCACAGGAAAATCATCTTCATTTTCAGGAGTTGTGTTACTATACTTACTATTGATTCATGGCTGTTTTTTTGTGAATAAAAGCAACATTTCTCACAAACTAAATTTGGGTTGATCATGAAATATAATCTTGCTGTCTTCTTCACGTGAAGGAGCCCTTAAATGCTTCCAACAAGAGCAACCTGCCATAGGGCAAGAGCTGCCTGCTGTAATGATAGGCTGGGCTGTTGCTCTCACATGCTCTCACTCCTCTCTCTGCTGCTCTTCTGCTGCAGTTTTTTACCCCATCTTTCTAAAATCCATTATCCCAGAGGCTCTACCTTTCCTACTGACGGGCTCAGCCTTGGCCAGTGCTGTGTCTGTCCTGGAGCCAGCTGGCATTGGCTCTGTTGGACACAGGGGACAATTTTCACATGTGCCACCCCTGGATCCATGCCCTCCAAACCTCGCCAGGCCAACCCATCACAACAGGGAAGAACATCCCCATGTGGTCACACAGTTTATTTCTGCACTGTAGGGTTGAAAAGGCTGCACTGGAGCCTCCTTCCATGTTCTGTACAGAGTAAAGAGTCCTGGGGTGTGGGGTAAGAGAGAAAAACACAGACAGCAAGAGCTGCAGTGGAAATCTGTTCCTCCTTCCCCTTACCCGTTTGCTAAAGACAGCTGCAGGGAATGCAGTGTGGGAACCCTCAGCACTCCTGCATAATTTTGCACTTAGTAATGATTAAAAATTTGCTCATTTACTGATTTCTAAGGAGTTGGTTCCAGTTCAGCTGTGGATAAGTTATTCTTCCAGCTGCATCTAAATGATAGTTTTCATATTCAACATCATGATTAATGATTTCAGAAACAATAAGAAAAAATATAGTTTTCATTGGCATATTTCTAATCCTTGTGAATCTGGAAAGTTTCTGTAAATAACCTAATATTATCTTTAATTGTGCTGGTTATTTGTGTAGGTTTCTTTGTCCTTGTTGATACCTCAGCTGAATGCTGTAAAAAGGCTTCTAGCTGGGTGCCATGTGTTTAAGTAGTCCTAGTTCATACTGCTCATGTGATACAGTTCAAAGGCAACCTGCATTCAGTGCAAATCTGGATTGGTTGCTAATAAAAGTACTCCACAATTATACCACTTCAAATGAGAATAGAATATAGTGCTGTGATCCAAATCCAAAGCAATCCACTCAGCCCTCAAAGTAGTCACCATAGATGTATTATAGAGCTATGACCACACAAAATCACTTCTCATACAAGTTCACAGTAGTTCATTTCATATTTGTGTTTGTTTTTATTCCCAGCAAACCTGAAGTGCCATCAAACTGTAAATAAAATTCTTTCCATCAGAATGTGAAATCTTAAAATATTCAGCTGCAGGCTAAGTCTTACTCCTCAAGCATCATTCCTTTATTTGAAAGCTGTTCTCTGCTGCAGGCTGAGTTACTCTGTTGGCAGAACCTCTTCCTGGGGCACCCAGATGAAGGAGCTGTGGCTGACAATTTGTCTTCAAGGTCCCCTGTTTGCTTTAGGAAAGCTTATTATTAATAATAGATGCCTTTAGCAGATAGTGAATCTGTTAATTGCCAATTTCCAGTCTGTAGAAACTGCTCATAGTTCACCAGAGCAATAGTTATGATCAACTTGTAAAGGCCTTTTGTTTGCTCCTGCCATGAGCTCAGTGTCACCAGACTAATCACACCATTAGTCTGAATAAACTGCAAGTTGTTTATCTCCATCATTTCTGTCAGCTGGTGATGAGCCCTGTCAGCATCATGAGCACTGAGATGAATGGGTTTCCTTGGAAAACCATTGCTGGGACAGGAAAAAACTATGACAAAGAATAGAGTGCTGAGGACAAGAAAGGTAAAAGTTAAAAAATTGGGTGTAAAATGGAGTTGCCTGTATTTGAAAATAAGATTAAATGCTTTTTGGCGAAACTGCTGGTAGGTTGACTTTGAATAGTCTGAAGTCAGTGGGAATGATGCCTGTCTTCCATGGGAACAGGATCTCATGTGGAATTGGGTGTGCATTTTTTACCAGGTAACTTCTCAGTCAATACAGAGCCCTTTCAGTTGGCTGAGTGAATTCATGAAGCCAAATACAACACGACCCTGCAGCCCACTCAGTTGATCAGACACACGTGACGGGCAGTGCAGTGGATAGAGCCCAAGGCTCTAACCCAGATCTGTGTTCATGCTGTGAGCAAACCCAGGGTGAACAATCTGCTGGTGACCCCTCTCCCCTTCCACAGAGCTGTAACAAGGCTGTTCCTGCAAGACCTGCAGCTACAACAGGAGATACATTTCATCCAGGAGGGGAACAGTGCTTTTAGACTTTTGTAGCTATGTTCAGTGTGCATTTGGAGAGAAATTACAAATTAATAAATTATTGTGTTAGACAGCACAAACTATTTCAGTGGGTCTCTTTAATGGCCTTATTTTCATTGTTCCAGTGAAGTTTGGAGTGTTCTGTGCTGTGTGGAGGAGCTGTGAAGAGACACTGGTACCCACATGCTCATCTGAACCTCGTGGCACTGAAACACCTTTTAACAGGGTTGAAGCCTCTTGTAGGTGCTGTGGGAAAGTCTCCCCGTCTCTCTTCTCACCTTGTGAAGTGCAGTGCAGAAACTGTGGACATGCAGCACAGAAATCCTCGTGCAAACTGCTGTGATTATGCAGAGACCCATCTCTAGAAACAGAGAGGGGAAAAAGCTTCTTTCATGTTTATTTTTAAGAACCCGAATAGTGTAAAAAACTTGCTAAAGTGGCAATTCTTTGGATTCAGATAAGCTTTCTCCATGTATTTCTTATCTTCAGTGGCTGCTGATAATGACTGGCCTTCTCACCTGCAGAGCTGCTCAAGAGTACATTTCAAAGTCAAGTGCTAAAGGAAGTCGGGTACATATTCATGAATGCAAGTGGCAGCTCATGTCCCAATTTCCAATGAGCAGTTTCATTTGATGTGACAGAAAGCATGCAAATTGGGATATTGGCAGGAGCAGAAAAAGTTTTTGTGCATACGGTGTTACAAAAGAAAGCATCAGTGTCTACATATATTAAAATTAATCTGTTTTTAAGGTAGCAATGCTGTAAGGAACAGCCCTTGCATTCAGTGTTTTAAAAGCAGAATTAGGATTACACAACAGTTTACAGAGAGGGTTTTCATACTAATGAAGATGTAATTCCTGAGGATGACTGTCCCCAAATGCTATCAGTGGAAAGCCTACAACTCTAAGTCCCAACCCACAAGTTAGATACAACTTGGTTGTGTGCCTAATGCTAATTAAATTATGAGGGTTCTGAGACTGCTGACCTCAAACTTTAATTGATGCTTATTAAAAAAAAGGAACCCAAAACCTGGAGATCAAGCAAATTCAGAAGTTTGCTATTTCCACCCCTTCCCCCCAGCCCACTTTCTAAAAGTTTATATAGATCCAAGTGGACAATGCCACTCTTGACATATTTATAGTTTTGCCTCTGGGTTGTGAGGTCACTGACTTTCTATTATAACTGCAGAACATTTGTGCAAAATACTGGCAATAAGGAAAAAGAAGGAGTAGAAACAGCAGATTTGCTAATCCCCCTTTTTATTTTCTCCTTTCCTGCTCTATTTGCTCAGCCTCTTCACTTCTTCCTTGTGGCATATTTTCATCTCGTGTTGCTGGTTGTGCACATCAGTCACACTGGTACCTCTTACAGAGTAAACCCAGTAACTTGGAGAGTTACCAGTGCAGCAGATGCTTTTTTTTTCCTTTGACATTGATCAAAACAAAGGATGGATCACGGTAGTGTGCCTGATATCCTGTGTTTAGGTCAGTGCTGCTGGCACGTGTGGTCAGTGTTTCTGTAGTGTTCTCCTCCTTAGAGCTCACTCTGTTCCCAGTGCTTTGCTGAGAGTTCATCTCTTTGTCCCATTGTTTGACTGCTTTTTAAATGTCCTAATAAACGGCCACTTTAAGCAAATTCTGTTTATGGGTAGAGTATCACTGTGATTTCAGATGCAGCCACATCCAGAGTAGGACTTGTGATGACAATTTTTTCCTCATCTTGGACTGTCTATTCAGTGATTCTCTCCCTCAAAGAAAGTTTCCCAATTCCACATTCAGACATATTCCATTATATATAAATATGTTGCTCTATCTAATTCCAGACATCTGATAACTGCTTATATCCTAGAGAGATCCTCTGAGACTGGAACTAAGCTGTGGTCTTATTGGGGTGGAAGAGAAAAAAAGGTGTTGTTCTACTGGCTAGTTTCAAGGTGATACAGTGGAAAAATTGAGGTTTTGTCAGTGTTTAAAAGTGGTAGGAGCTGGAGACAGACTGGAACTTAACCTTTTGATAGCTCATGTTCTGCAGATGGGTATCTTGGAAAAGACTAATCTTGTATTGTAATGCTGGACTATGTTCCAGATGGAGAGAATAAATTGAGTTGGCAGAAAATATGAGCTGTATTTTGTTTCCATAACTGAATTACCGGCCTGAAATTAAAGGTGGAAGGGCTGGCATGTGGACGCCTGAGCCTCCAGCAATTTGGGGACACCCACGTCCCTGCAGTGACTGTTAAAGTCAAATGTGCCATGCAGGCAGGGCATGCTGAGCTGCAGAGGAAGAGGTTTCCACCTCAGAAAGACAGGCTGTGGTCACAGCACCTGGAACAGTTCAGAAAGAAAAATGTTGGAAATGTTTTCTTTTCCCATTGCTTTTTCACTTAGGCTGCTGTACATGAGGGCTTGATCCATGCCTACTGTGTTCCTCTCATTCCTGGCAGCCTGAAGCTCTTCATGTATCTGAAATATTTGGCCACCTTATTGCATCTCATATTTCCCCACCCCTTATTTCTTAAATAGTTTGTTCACAATTTTGAGAACCAAATCATTTTATAGCAGGTGTCTTTTTTCACTCAGAATCTCACAATATCTCAAGGTAAAATTTTTGCAAGAAGTTTGGTACAGTCTGGCAACCTACAGACCACCCTGGCCTCCAGGACTTGTGTTCTCTTTGTGTTTTTCTCTCCTGAGCTCATTTACACCTTCAACTTCCCTATTTCCTCCTGCGTCTCTCCTGGTTGCTCTGCCAACATTCCTGCTGCCACCTATCGTAAGTCTGGAGATGTCATCGCTGTTCCTAAGCCGTGTTTGCACTGAGCACACACATTTAAATATGGATGAGCCTGGAGAGATTCCACTTTGTCTTTTGCCTGGCACTGTTATAGGCTTGTCATAAACACTTCCTAAAGGATTGCCACATTGAAATATTTAAGAAGCTGTTTAATCGAGTCACACTGATTAAAAATATTTAGTTCTTTAATGCACCTCACTCGTTTGCTTCTCTTTGTTACAATTTACTGTACAGCTCGCAAATTTGTTGAGAAAAAAGATCAACAAATAATGTTACTTATCCTAGTAACTTGCATACCTTTGTTATGAAAGGCTCATCTTTTGCCACTTTATGCAAAGGAGGAGTTGGCAGGGAAGAAATATACAAAAGAAATATAAATATAAAATATTCATAAAATATAAAAGAAATATAGTTAAATAATTGCTTAGGCAGGGAAAAAGCTATAACTGAAAAGACTCAAATCTTTTTATTCCAGGACTTCAACCCTGAATTATAGTATCAGTGGCAGTTTTGCCACTTTTGTCACTAGGAAAAACTTTTTACTGCCCTTCAATGTCTGGTAAAATCAACAGTCCTCTGAGAAGTGTCAAATTATTTGTGGCTGTGGCTCTGAATGCAGTAAGCTCCTGCTTGATGTGTCATTAGTTCAAAGCCAGTAAGGACGAGCAGGCCTTGCCTGTTCTTTGTCTTTCATTCCCCTGGATAGCTTGCCATATCTAATTAATATTTTGTCACCCATCACTATATAATTCCTCAATGCTGTCTTCCATATGAAATGTTTTAATATATTTTGCTCTTTGTACCATGTGCTGTATTACAGGCTCTAGCCAGTAGACAATAGAAGCAGCTGCCTCTGGTGTTAAAATGTGTGGCAAACTTGTCCCGTTCTGTGCTGCGCTGCTTTGATGCTCAAACCTCATGGTAAGGCCCAAAACTCAGAAGCATGAAATAAAAATTAGTCTAGAGACAAAAAAAATCTCTTATTATCACCAGCAAGTAGCAAGAGTCCGTTCATCATTCTTCATGTACCTTGTTCATCATTCTGTGCATCAGATAAATAATATATGTGTTGTTGGTGGTGAAGAAATAAATAATAGAAAGGAATAATCAGTTCAAAGAATTTCCATGATCCATATTTGTAAACAGACACAGCTGCAGGTGTGTGGAAGCCTTCCTGAGGTTGGAGATGATCCTTCTGTCAGTCATGGTTTGACAGAGCTCAGCCCCACACAGCCGCTCACTCACTGCCCAGCAGGACAGGGAGAGAACCCGAGAGCAAAGTGAGAACAATCCTGGGCTGAGATAAAGACAGCTGAACAGGCAAAGCCAGAGCACACAGACAGAGCAAAGCGAGGAATTCATCCCCCACTCCAATGGGCAGAGTTCAGCAGGGCTCCCCCACGTGTAAGGGAGACTTGGGAATTCAAACACCAACATCTGAACGTCCCCTCTTCCTTCCTCCCTGGCTTGATAAGCTGAGCATGACACACAGGGCCCAGAACTTCCCTTGGTCACCTGGGCTCAGCTCTCCCAGCCGTGCCCTCTCCCAGCTCCTTGTGCACCATGGCTGGGGTGGGGTGAGGAGCAGAAAAAGCCTTCGCTCTGTGTAAGATCTGCACAGCAATAACTAAAACATCCCTGTGATATCAACTCTGTTTTCAGCACAAATCCAAATCATAGCCCTATACCAGCTACAGGAGAAAATTATCTCTGTCCCAGCCAAAATTAGAACACCACTGATGCCTTAAAGAATTTGTCCAGCAGTGTCTCAAGAAGTTGCTTGGGAAATTTTTTGTGTTTTTTCTGGTTTTTTTTTAAAGTTTATCTACTTGCTGCATATTGGCCCTTCTCTTTTTTGTATCATATGATGGGAGAGACACAAAACATTACTGGAAAGAAGAAAGGAATTCACCTTGATCAAAGTTATTGAAATGTGTCTGTAGTGATTTTTTTTTTTTCCATTTTGGTAAAATTCATCAACTTCCAGCTCATTCAGAATGGGCCCAAAAATCCCTCCAAAAGTCTTCCAAATACCTTGTGAGATTAATTTGCATGTATGAAATGCAAGTTTGCAAAGTCATATGGTTTAGCAAAGCACTGAGTGACCACCCTTTATAAATTTTTTAGATGTCATAAATTAGTCTTCTTATTTTTAAATGTTTATTCTAGCATGACTACAGTTATTCTAAAAATCAATGCTATTTTCTGCAAAATCTTGACTGACATTACTTTGACCTAATTAATTTCTAATTCTTTAAATCTGTTACATTATTTACATGAATATTCTTCATCTACTTCCCAGGTTTTAAAAAACCTGAGCTTGTTACCCTGGTATTTATCTCAGCCATTTCATCTAACTGACATTTTGGAGCCAAATCCTCTATTTCAGTTGAGAATGGGAAGGCAGAATGATTGGAAACAATTTACAGAGTATTTTTGCATTGTTGGGAAGCTTCAATATGCTGTGAAGTGTCTCAGAAGTGCCTGTGCCAGCACGTGCTCTCAGCCTGCCATGGCCCGGGGCTGGTGCACACAGAGCTGTACTGACCTCCTGGAATAAGATCATTTCTTTTGTTGTTTAGGTTGCTGCTTTCTGCCTTCTCTCATGGCACTGTTCTGTGGAGCTACAGAAACTGAACTGACAGTGAATTGTCATTTCCTTGTCATTCATGCGTGTTTCCACAAGATGTTTGTGATTTAGCAGGAACCAGATATTCCTGGATCCAGATTTTCCACAGCGAGCTCAGTGCTTTTTCCTTTCTGCTGTGTGGTGAGTCCAAAATCAGAGGATAATCCCGACTGGCATTTCTGCTGCTGCTGCCTGCAGGCAGCTCTGTGCTGAGGAGGGCACAGCACAGAGGAGTGCCAGTGCACCTGGAGCTGCTCTTGCTGAGCCTTCTCCGTGCCTCCAGCTCCCTGACCCGAGTCCCAGGAAGATGCACAGGCCCCGGAGCTGCTCAGCTGCTCGGGAGTCACAGGCAGCCTCCCTGCCCGGCTCTTGCCTGCCAGGCCTTGGTGCAGCTGCAGAACTGCTCTGGCCCCGCTGCAGCAGCCCTTGGTGCTGGGCTGAACCCATGCAGTGCTGCAGTGGTGTGGGCACGACCTAACCAACCCTGGGTGCAATCCAGCTGTCATTAACAGCTCCCTCCTCCCTCATTTGGATGGAGGAAATTTCTTGTATTTTAGTTTTCCTTGGAATAAAGCTCCTTCAGAACTGAAATCTCAGAATATACTGGTTTGGAATCAATACAAACATGCTTATCTCTAGCCTTGGGCTTGAGAGGCACTCAGCTTGCAGCAGTAGCTATCTATATGTATTTACTGACTCAAGTGCTTTCCAAGGAAACAGCAGTAGCAGTTTGACCTCTCAGTAACGCTGCACTTCCGTGTGTCCTATGAACTGGGCATCTTCATTCCTCTTGCTCAGAGATGTGGATTCTGGAGCATGCAAAAGCAGGAGATAAGAATGTCACTGCTGGCTCAACCATTGATATTTTTCCTTGTCTCTTCAGCCCCATCTCAGCCTGATTTTCATCTTCTGTGGAACTGATAAACAGAATTGGACATTGGTGAAAGTAACTGGGTTGTTACAGTAGAAAAGCCTTTCCCTTCCTTCTGGAGGTGTAAGAACTGCACCCCTTGCTTGCCTGAAGAGCTTTATTTGGGCAAAGACCACTGGAAATAAATTCCAGTCTGAACTTTGGTCTAAAGGGGGCTGAAATGCCAAATCTCTGATGAAAGGTAGCCACTGGGCCAGCTGCTCTCATGACCCCAGGCTGCTTTTAGTAGAGGAATAGAAGCCAAAAAACATCAGGAATTTGTTTTGTTTTTTGACGTTTCTTGTGGTTCTTTGGGCTGGATTCTATTTGAAGATGTGTGTTTTTTAAGAATCTGTGTACCAAGCAGTGACCTACACTATTATTGAATCACAAAAGCTATCTGCTGGCAGTGGGGCTATAATGTGAGTCCTACCATATTTCCTGATAGTTTGAGGATGGGATAAGCATCAATGAATGATACTTTAAAGCAATATTTTGCTTTTAAAAGGATTGGATGTCCATAGGCTTGAAGAGGGAATTAAACCTTTAATGAAAACATGGGAGTGGCAGAAGCATTTAAGCAAAATGGATCATAACAAAGGGGAATTGAGCCAAGTGAGGATGTCAGGCCACTGAACGAGATGAAAGAGTGGCTTTAAATCCTTCTAGTTCTTATACTGAAAATAGAACTGACCTCTTGGTTCTGCATGTCAGAAGCTGGGGTCCTGCTAGTGCTGCTGTATTAATCTTCTGGAATTAATAAGTGTCTTTTCCTGAGCATAGAGAGTTTTTCTTTTGAAGCCCTTCCTTGCTTAGGGGAGAAGGGCATTTATTTATGCTTATGAAGCCAGATTTTACCATGCACACTACATGAGAAATCCCACTGAAATCAATTAAAGAATATATGTCATAAGTGACCATTCAGTATGAGGAAGGGTGACAAAATCCGGTCTGTAGATAAACCACAGGAGAAGTCTGTCTTCATACTTTATTTTTATAAATCCTTAAGAAAACACAAGACAGATTGGTACAAACATGTTGCAGAAATGGAGGTGAGCAGAATTGCTTCCAAATAGCCGGATAGCTGGGCTGTACCCTACAAGATTAAGCTGGTGATGAATATATAAATAAACTAATTAGCAGCATTTTCTGTGGGAGACTAATATCCTGCTGTATTAGCCCAAAGTACTGGGAACCAAAGAGAAAAGAGACAGATGAAAAGATGGCAAATAAGGGCCTTTAAAGAAAAAAAGACAAAAGGAAAAAGAAAATTTAAAATTCTGACTCTGAACAGATTCCAAATGGAAGATTGACACAGAGGATGCTGGTATTGTCTCCTACCTTCTGTTAGGGCTGTCTTATGGCTTGAACTGAGGAAATCTAAACTTTCTAGACTGGTGTAAAAGGAAAAGCATCTTGAATTCCTTGGCCTGATGCCCTATTGAAGCATCAATTCATATGCCATTTCAGAGTGGGCCTGGCTAACAAGCGCTTCTGTTGGAATCCTGAAAAGCTTCCAAGGATATCCAGGCACGGACACCAGGCAAACGGGAGCTGTCTGTTGAAACCCAGTGTCCATCCCAGGAGCTGGACCAGCTGAAAACCCCACCTGGTGTCTCTCTAGGTACGAGGACATCAACAGAGAGCTCAGCAAGGATGCAGCACTGAGACACAGGTCATGTACTGCACTCAGTTGTGCACAGTTAGTGACAGCAAAAGACTGAGGAGGGAATGTGCCACTTCTCAGTGAATATCCAAAGCCAGGAAAGTATAACTGATGTATTTCAGATTAAAATTTCTTAAAAATTACTGCTGTGATTATTGTATGTCTTGACGACTTTTAAAGAGAAGCATAAAGTTGTAATTAAAATTATTATATTTAAGAGAATGGTTGTTCTTTTAAGGATATTTGAATAAAACTAGAGAATGTATGTGCCATGCTAAGAAGAGAAAAAAGGAGAAAAGGAGAAAAGAGAAGAAGAAGAAGAAGAAGAAGAAGAAGAAGAAGAAGAAGAAGAAGAAGAAGAAGAAGAAGAAGAAGAAGAAGAAGAAGAAGAAAGAGAAGAAGAAGAAAGAGAAGAAAAAAGAGAAGTTTTGTCAGGGTTCTGAAGACAACTGTGAAGGAAATTGTGTGACTTGACTGCAGGACATATGCAGCCGACATCCAACCTGTGCTGGGGATGAGCAATTGCAGCTGTGGCAGATGATGGTGGGCACTGACCAGTCATAATGTGGGATAAACAGCTAAAAGCTCAAGAAATCCCAGGCAACCTCAGCAGTTGTGTTTTCTAAAGTGAGACAGCAGAGAGGGGAGTGACATCCCATTGAGAGGTTGCATGTTATGGCTGTGTGAGGAGCAGGCTGTGGAAATGTTGATGAATTGCTGTGCTGTGTTGGGTTCCTGCCCCCGGCAGGGATTCCCATGCTTGGACCATGTGTATATGGTTTATATTGTGGTTTATACACATGGTTTTGCAGAAGGGCACTGAGAGGTGAAGACAGCCTTTTGTTCAATCTATAGGTGGCTAAATGTAATGAACTCCTAGTAGTGCTCAGTTCTAATGACAATGCCTTTCACATTCAAAGGACCTTTCTTCCAAGAAATTTGAACTATTTCAGATTATCAAGGGCAACCTTAAATCTTTGCAGCTTTCTCTACTTATGCACCTTCTGTGCCTCCCATGCTGAAGCCACCCCTTGTTGCTCTCTGATGAGTCCCTCAGGTTTTACTGATGAGGCCATGGCAGAGAACAATCCTCTGGCACATTCCTGTACGTGCCACTTGCAAACCTCAGGCTGCTCGTGGCCCCCACAGCTGCACAAGGAAGGCGGTTCTCAATGGAAAAGTGAGCTCTCCCCTTTGCTTGGGAAGTGATGGGGACGAGAGGGAGAAGGAGGTGTAAATTTCCAGTTTACTGAATTGACAGATGTAGTCATTTGTAATATGTCAGCTTTTCTGAGATGTCTTTCTACAAATTTGTAAAAAATAGACTGCAGCAATTTTGTGCATGATTGATGATGGTGCGTATTTCATCCAGTTTTAAACTCTACGACTTCATGTGCTGAGCAGTTTTTCCATATCACTTTTTGTACGACAGATAAACACTATCTTGAAGTCTGCTTTGTGTGTTTTACTGGCATTATTAATATGTTTTGTGTCCAGTTCAGTCCCATTAAAATTGTATCTTCAAGCACACTCGCTGCTGAATATCTCATCAGGGAGAGATGTATATTTATAATCCCTCTCAAGAGCTTGCCAGTCATACAGTCTCATGCTTTTCCTCCTTCAGAACAACTTCATTTTTCAGTTTATCAGTAGCTGTGACGGCAGAAGCAGTGGGTGCTCTATTCTGAACTGTTTGCCTTTACATTATTACTCCTTAATATGTTATATGGAAGTTCCATCTTTCTATCTCCTTTCCTTTGCTTAGAGCATCACTGTAAATTTATGTTCTACAATCTCCTGTATAACCTCTATTACCTCTTGTACAAGTCTGGGAAAAACATGAACAATACTTTTTGAAGCCTCATTCTGTCCTCTTCAGGAGGACATGCATGTTAACTTGTTATTCATACAGAAGACTAAAATAGATTTTAAATCTCTTCTAAATCGACGTAGCTGGGTGAAAGGAATGGATACTTTTTTATTTCAGTAGATATTTGTGCGATAGTCACATTGCTTTATCATCCTACTCCTTTATCACTTGTATTAATAATCATGTTTATTTTCTATCAAATTGTTCCTGGAACTTACATTCCTGGAGCCATAAATTGTGCTGAAATACATTGAGATTGTGTACTTGTTTATACAATTGCACTAAAGCCAAATTGGATAACAATGGCTGAAAGTGATGAGGCTTTAATTCCAGTGAATACTTTATCAAAACCATAAAATAATAGATAGTAATTAAATGGTGCAAGCAACCTTGTGAAGCTGCACATGTAGTCTGCTCTTTTGCTGCTGTTTCCAAACAAAGGGCAGTGACAGTCACTCTATGCTTCATTGACTTGTGTGAAAAAAACAAAACTTGTACAGCCAGGCCACTTGCATGGTCATTTCACTGCTGACATCTCGACACGAACCCCTTGGGGTCTGACAGGGATCGCTGCAGCAGCACAGTAATGACCTCATTTGGTGCCAGGGAAATCAGAAAGCATTAATGCTAGAAAGCATCAGATTTCGCTCATTATTGTGTTAGGAAAACATTATTAATAACACTTCATGCCTGTTTATAGGAATTCTTAAGAGCAAGCTGAGATACTAAATGGTGGGTGGGTCAGCCATGCTCTTTTTAGTCAGTTTGGATGAAGACAGAGACTCCCAAATTCTACTTTCCTGAGCACATGGGACTTGTGAGGCAGTGCACACAGCTTCCCTCACAGGCCTGTTCATACACAGCTCCAGATTCCTGTCTGCCCAAGTCACTGCTGACAGCTTCAGCCTTACATCATTCCAGAGACCTGGCAAAGACACCCACATCCGGGCAGTATTGTCTGGTATCCATGCACAGCTCAACGCTGCTGACAGGAACGTGACTCATCCAGGTTTTTGTAGGTGAAGTTCTCCTCCAGTTCCACAATTGTTCTAATGTCCTCTAAAGCCCTGTGACAGGTGAGATGAGTCTAGCACCAGGGATCTTAGCTGCAAGTGTGAGGGGCAGCTGTGTACTTGCATCCCCTCAGGAAAGGTTAGAGCTGGTATTGCTGCCTGAGGCTGTATTAACATCTGATGCCAGCTGGCACCAGGGAAATGGTGACCAGGATCAGTTTCTTCAGCTCTTCGGGAAAACACCGTATTATTTCATGCACAGTGGCTCTTCCCTCAATGTTTCTAGAAGACACTGCTACTTCAGTGGAAGGTACTTTCTGGAGATTAACACTGTCACGTCATTTTACTAATGAAACAAAGGCGTTTCCAGCTCTCCTCTGTAGTGTAACACCAGGAAACATCAAACCCCTGGCTACTGACATACTAAACTTTACCTGGCTTCCTGATACCTGACCTGGCTTTGTGTTTTAAAGCACACATATGCATGGGTGCTTCAGAGGGGTGAAGTGAGGTGCCCAGATTCCCAGGAGCGAGTCACATCATCTAAGATGCTTTTTATGGCAGAATGCAAATGTGGCTTGGTGTGTAAGGAGGACAGGAGCAGGTTTGTCTCACTGGTCCCCAGTCACAGGAAAAGAGATGATGAGCACAAACTGAAATGCTGGGAATTCCATATGAATGTCAGAACCTTTTGCACTATGAGTTGGTTAAACACTGGAACAGGTTATCCAGGGAGGCTGTGGGGTCTCCATCCTCTGAGATTCTCAGAACCTGACTAGACACAGCCCAGGACAACCTGTCCTAGCTGACTCTGCCCTGAACAAGGGCTAGGAGTAGATACCTCCAGAGGCTCCTTTTCACCTCAACTATTCTGTGATTCCTCAGAGACCAAATATTTGATGCAGATTAGGTAATGGTGAGGAAGTATTAACTATAGATGTGGGAATACAGGACAGAAGATAGATTCTGCAAAAGGGATAACAAAGAAAATTTTTACACTTATTATCACAGCTGGTGTGTATTTGCTCCTGGAGAGAATGTGGACCTTACAATCACCTCTGAGAGGAAGGCCAGGATGTGAGCTAATACTCTTCAGTGCTTAATTAACCAAGGAAAAATATCAATAGAGGTGCATGTGAATGTCACAGATAATATGGAAATACAGTTTCTAATTTAATGCAGTAAAGTCTCTAGGCATGCCCACTCCATATAAATGAGATCTAGGCCAATATTAAATAGAAAGGGTTATAAAGTAGGGAAAGAAAATCTTATCTGGAACAGCTTGCTGCAGTGTTATCAGAGATGTACTGATAGGGATCATCTTCGCTTCTGAACAACTGTACTTTCAGTTTCATAAATATTGTTTTTAATGAGTTAATTTCTCATTCAGACTTCAGTTTAGTAGTCAGTGTTCCACTTTGGTTCATTTTGGTACATGAACATCTGGGAGGAATGTCCCTGGAAGTAAGGACAGGTGTTTGCTCTGCTCTGATGTTGGGAAATGCAGTGTGGCAGAGAGCTGACATGGTCATTGGTAAGAGAACCCACTCCCTGTTGAATCATGCAAACACAGCTAAATCCTCAAGTGTGCAATGAAAGCCCCGTGATCTTGGATTGAAATAACTCCAGTAAATTGGGCACTGCTGTCTGTAACAGGCCCATATTTGGAGGTCAGATATGCTTCAGTGGCATGGATTTACACTGAATTTCTGAGATGTCAACACCGCAATCTGAAAGGAAATGGCTCTAAAGTAATACCCACAATGTTATGTTTCCCTTTTCTATTGTTGTGGAAGTAATCCATCCTGCTTTAGTTGTGTCCTTATTTTCCTGCTCTTGAGCTCTCAGCTTTGCATAGCAGCCACAATGCTTTTTGCACAGCATATCAAATGGGTTGTGTAGGCCATAGCAGCAGCATCTGTTTCAGTTCTTGATCTAAGCCTCCTTATTCACCCAACTTCATTCTTCACTGTAACTTCTGGGGACTTTTTTGACAACAAAATAGTAAATCTTCTTAGATTTGATAAATCTCTCTGTAAGCATGTGTACTGCTCATGAACGCTGCTGGGCAGCTCTAGAAACTCTGCACCCTTTCCTTATAAACCAAAGATAGTGTGGGCAGTGATGATGGATATTCTTCACAACCTCATGCACAGTGTCCAATCTTCCAAAAATAATATTAATGCCCGGTGGAGGCCAAACAGTTTCTATAGTTTGGGTGCTTTTCTTGTATCAGTGGGAACATCCAATCCTGCCATACAAGGTCTTGTTATTACCTAACCTATGTAAGTTAACAGCTCTACTTAAAACTAAACCCGCTGGTGGTAGCAATGATAATGATCCAGGAAAAACTGATGAGGCAGGAATGCCCACAGGTATTGTTTGTATTATTTGAAGTCTGTGGATTGCATGGGCTACACTCTTTCCCCAAATGCCTGACGGGGAAATGCTAACCACTGATGGAAGGAGGATGTTGTGTGCAGATCCTTGCTTAGCCCAGTGCAGGAGCCATGTCCTTAAATCAGCTGCCTACTCAGGGTAACTGGCTGTTTCAAGAGATCTAAATTAATTTGAGCCAGCAATTTAATTTTTAAATGCTCTGTGTTCCATGACTGTAACACACAGTTCTCTGGTTGTGTTAATGATGACTGTATTCAGTCAGGTCAAAACAGCAAAAAGGGGGGTAGCAAAAGGAATACATATGGAGAGTCTCCTGAGGATGTGTGGAAAAAAATATTTTACAGCACGAAGGCACCAATATTACTGGGGGAAAAGTGATTTTCTGCTAGTAAGAAATACAATATGGGAGAAATGAGGAAATATAGAGATGACTGAATCCATGTGATATGGAGAACGAATATCTCTGAGTGCCTCTATCTTTCACACCATGTAATTGATTTTTAACTAATTGTATACCAGAGAAACTAATCCTTGTGTGAAAAAAAAAAAAATCATTGGATCTAAACCAGTTCTTATTTGGACAAATAGGTCACTGAATTCTGTCCCAGGAAAGCCTGTGCAGTGATACGGGTACAGATGTGTTGGTCTGCACCAAGTTTTAAGTGCGGGTCTGACTGGAATCCACTGCCCCCTGGAATCACTGCAGTGTTGTCAACTCAGGACAATCACACATCCTGGGAGAAGCACGAGCAGCAGCCAGGGATGCCCAGACCTGGGTGTTGCTCTTGGTGCTGCAGTTCCTCCTGCTCCTTTTCTCTGACTGCCCTTGCCTGCAGTGTGCCAAAGCTCCTCCTGGCCATGACGGGCTCTGTGCCGCTCCCGGGCCCTGTTTGCCTTCACAGTCCAGGCGGGGCAGGCTGAGCACGCTCAGCGTTGTTCTCTGAACACCCACTCCTCTGCTCTCTTAAGAAACAACACCAACCTGTACAATCACACCCTGCTGTGTGTTCCCTTTTTGTGCTTCACGCCAGCCCCCAGCCAGGAATATCGCATCGCTGCACAGGAACGTTTCCATTAATGTAAGTGTGGTTTCCTGGTGCTCCAGATCCCTTTATCTGGTGCTCGTATGCACAACTGCCTGTATCTGTGCACTGCAGAAGGGTGCATCCAGAATTCATTTTCTTTCTCACATAACATGAAAGGTATTTCTGAAAGAGTAACTAGTGAAGTGATGAGAATCCTTCAGGCTTTGAAGTCTAAGCTTTGCTGGTGTGATTATTTTAAATGGCTTATTTGCCATTTAGGGAAGTGGTATTGATGGGTTTGGTTTTCTTCACCCCCTTCTTCTGTTTTGAAATTTGATATCACCCAACAAGGCCTATTTGGAGCAAGCTCAAAGCTGCTGTTGTTTCCCAACAAGAGCCTTCCAGTATATGTACGAAGAGGAAATTATCTGGCATTTCTGGACTGTTCTTTTGGTTGCCCCTGTGCTACTGATGCAAGTTTGAGAAGATGGTGGTGGGTGTGTATATACAAGCTCTCCAGAAGCATAGGGTACTTCTCAACATAATTGTTTCTGACTCACAGAGTTCAATAAGAGCAGATCTGAGTCCTCTGTGCACCCAGCTGGACCTTTTCTGCAACACTCAGCTTCCCAGATAATCTCCCACAACGAGGATTTGTCTCGGTGTTTGTTGCCTCAGTCTCATCTCCCCCTCATTAAAATGAACTCTCAGCCAGAATAACCAAGAGACATTTGCCATTTATGCAGTCCAGACCTCCCTGTGGCTGCACATTAAGAGGGACTGTATGATGAAAAAAGTCACCTATGCTGCAGAACAATTTGATTTACCAACATAAAAAAGAAAAAATTATCTTGGAACTCATCATAAGAAACCCCTTACATCATTTAAACCCTCTTTTACTCAACTACTCTGTTCCTGCTCTCAGCCCTGGCTGGAGTGGTATTTCTGTGTGTTGGACTTTTCCCATGGAAAGCCATCTGCAGGTGACAGTCCAACACCTCCGTGGATTGGGTCCAGAGACTCCAGAGCATCTGCTGAAACTCCCGACTCTGCATGCAGAGAACACGGCCTGCTGCAGCTGAGCAGGTTTCACTGCAACCATGGCAAGCCTTAAGTCAGGCTGGGCACAGCCCACAGTGGCAAAGGAGCTGCCTGAATGAGAGTGTGAGGAGGAACAGCTGGGCTATGCTGCCTACTAATAAGGCATACAGACTGTGCATACACCCACTTAGAAAACCTATGACATAAGTGTTAAAATGACAAAGTTTAGGTCACAAAAGTTGAGCTTTCCTATGTTTCCTGTACAGCATTAATTCAGCTATTTTACACACTTGAATGTTGTTAATCTGAAATTACGGGTTTCCACGCTATATTTTTTTGCTTGGGACCTTTATTTCATTTAAGAGCTGGCATAATGAAATGTGCTCCGGAAAGAAATCAGAGAAATCAAGAAATCAAGTAGGGAATGAGCACCAAAGCCTTTCCTGTTGAGAAAGCAAAAGGCAAACAACCAGTGATGCAAGGATCTGCAGAAGGCAAAATGATGGGTTTGTGATGATTTTTCTTGTGGCAAGTGAACAGCACAGAAATGGGTTTTATCTCTAAATGCACCAGAGAGCTCTTGATTCTCAGCATCCTACTCACATCAAATGAAACTTTTCAAGGCTGTTTTCTACTTGTGGGTTTTTCTGGTTTTGTGCTGCACAGCTAAGATCCCAGGGTTGTAAACTGTGTAATTGTTGAGCAATCATAGTTCCAGCTGAGGCCACTGTGACCTTAATCTTGAGTATAGGAAGTACTGTTTAATAGTCTGAAAACTCAGTTTTTAAACAGCTTGTGTTAGGCACCCAAGTTTAGCTGATACTTCTCACTCAGTTCATGTGCCGTAAAAATGGCAAAAACTGTAACCTTAATACCCCATAAAGTTTATAAAAATGAATGCATTGATGTCTGAAGCACTCACACTGTTCTGATAAGCACCACAGAAAAGCCTATGAAGAAATGAATAATTCTGTTTTCAAAGCAGAATCTGAATAGCGTGCAATAAATAATGCCTGGTGAGAGTGAATAATGAAGGGAAAATAAACTATTGAAAGCTACACATTAGTTGAACATTGTTCATTCTGCGCACTGAATGAGGCAAGGGCCTTATGGAAAGCAGCACATGTGACAGTGTCATTTACAGTGCTGTCGTGGTGCCTGTGCACCGAGCACATGAATTACTGTTTCACAGGCAACCACACCACTCTGTGTGCTTGATTAGCAGCCTTTATAACGCAGGCATAGCATAGTTTTTGTATGCAGTAAATAAGTTACATGGTTTTTAACTCATTTGAAGTCCCTATTTCAAGATCTGAGGACTCTGAAGCCTTTTCAGTTAAATGGTTCTAGGGTTACTCTGTTCTTTTATGCGGGGGAACAATTCATTCTCCCTGCTTTAGTTCTCTGAATTATGCAAACTATTTTGTCTGAAACTCAGAAAGAAAATAAAGAGTGAGCCTGGTGCAGGTATTTCACATGATGAATTTTATTTATATTATAAAAACAGAATTTCATCATGGAAACTGGTGGGCAGGGTTGGTAATTTCCTGTTGCACCACTGTTATTTAGGAACATGGGGGTGGCTCATGCCCCTCAAAATGTTTGGAGATGCCAGACTGGTCAGAGGCACCAGGCTTGTTTAGATGTGTGTGCTATGCTGCTGTTACTCACAGAAGGGAAAATGTTTAATAATTATCCCCCTTCAAGGCTAGAGGGGCAGTCTGGTTGGCCTCCAGGCACTGAGGAGGAATTCCCTCGTTTCATAAGTGGGTTTGCTAAAGAAATACTGGACAATACCAATAGGAGTTGAAGGAGACTCTACATGTGAGAAAGCAATGCTGTGAACTGAGATCTGGGCAGGATGGGAGTCAGTCATGAGAGGTGTTCAGGTTGTTCAAAGTCATTGTGAGGATGGATTTATATCAAGTTTGCTGCTGCCTAGATAAATATCAGTGCTGAGGACAGAGAAAGGCGCCAGAAGATGATGGCCAGTCTAATTTCCCACTTGGTAGGAGACAGAGAATTTGGGATTAGACAAAAGCCATGAACAGCCTCAGGGTCATTAAGCAATAAGCGCCTATTGCCCACCACAATAGCCAAAGAAAGGCTACCATTCCACTTAAATTTTGCTTTTTGGCCTTCTTCAGGGGTAATCATTGCTTTTTATTCACTGACATGTTCCCATTCTACGTGTAGGAATCAGACACTGGCTTATTTCATTATAAATTCTTAGGTATTGGCATCTTTTACATCTGAATCCTTTTGCTTGGTTAAAAAAAACCAGCCCAAACCACCATGTTGTACTATGTCAATTGTTTACTCTTCCATTTAATCACTGGATCACTGTCCTGCCCTTTCAGCTTCCTTTGGAGATGCATGAATTCCATCTAAAGCAAATTAGGGGGCTTTAACTTAACAGGAAACAATGGCAAGTTAAAAATTTCATAAGGGTGCCAACCACACTGGTTTAATTTTTGATAAGGGATGATACTACATTTCTGCATTTTTAATAAGGAGACTGACAAAAGACTCACTTAAGAAACCTAGAAAGAAAAACTTCTACAGCAGGATTGTAACTAATTCCAGTGTTAATGGTAAAGATACCAGGACAGTCTGTCTTACAAAAAACATCATTAAATACTCACTGGTGTTGCTCCATAAAAGTCAAGAGATTACTTTTGATTTGTGGACTCATTATACAATACTTTCAGATTCTTAAGATTGATTTAAATTATTAATTATTAATTTAAAATTATTTGGAAATTATTTTCATATTTTGAAATGATGATGTAATAAAATTCAGGAAAATACCACCCCTCACTACAGGTAGAATCAGAAAGAACTTTACTGAATTTCTGTTTGTTCAGGGAATTAGTTTTTGAATTTATATTACCAGATATTTTAATGCATTTCAGAAAGATAAGTAACCTTAGATTACTAAACTCTTAAGAATATGTACAAGAGAAGATTGATGCCATTGGTTCAAATTTCATTTCAAGTCTAGGATATGTGTTAGGACCAGTAGATCATAACACAGGCATATAAGGCACAGTAATGTTTGATTTTGAAATTCTGTACTATCTAGTTTTAAGAAGATAAACATAGCTCTTTAAGAAGAGCTATGCTTATCTATAAAACATTTATATTGTGAGGACCACTGTAAGAAATATGATGGGCATTCCTTTCCAGGCTGGGCTTGTGCACTTTGGCTCTTTTGGTGGGGGTTGTATTGTGAGTTGAGGTCTGTCACCGTCCATGCCTCAGATCTGCTGGATGGCAGATGGGAAGAGGATCAGTTCAGAGGATGGGGAGTAGGGGGCTTCTCAGAGGGTTTTGTGAGGGCCCTGTCACTTGTCACTCCCTCATTGCAAAGCAGTTCCACGGCCCACGAGCCAACCCTGTCACCCCGGCCCACCCATCTGCATCCTGCAGGGTGGCGCAGACGGGCAGAGAGGCCACGGGGCAGGGCTCCCTCAGCATCCCACACACCTCGCTGTGGGGAGCGTGCAACAGGAGATTCCTACACTGCCCTCAGCCTGTGGGTAAGAGCTACAAGGTTGTGATTGTCTTTCACGGAACTGCTCAGCCCTGCCTCATTTTTCTTCCCTCTCTCCTGTATAAATTTTCCTGGCCTGGCAAATTTTTGAGAGGCCAATAATGCTGTCAGACCCTAGATGAACATGAATAATAGCCTGTTTGCACAGCTGATAACTGAGCTGTAAAAACGAATCTGCTCCCAGATGAAACTTGACATGCAAAATTTAAGCTTGGGGAACAATTCTTTGTACGTATTCTGAAAAAAAATAATTACTTGGACTGCTTAATTTTTATTCATCCCTAAAATAAAAAACCCTACAGGAGGTCAGCAGAGAAAGCTCCTGTGTTTTGACATAGAACTTGGAATTAGCTTTAAACATAAAATCCAGCAAATGTTTAATCTGCAATAAAGTTGAATCTGCTCATTTTGCAGAAGAACAATGGCTGAGGGTCGAAGCCTTGGGTTCTGCAGTTGCCAGATGGGATCATTTCCAGAAGGGAATTTGGATGGTAATCAGTGTCCGCTGGGATCCATGCCCACCGCTCCAAGCCCGCGTGCCACAAAGGAGAGATTAGGGGCAGAATGAGAATGTGCAAGGCTGGCACGAATCAAAGGGACTCCCTGTAAAACCTATTACATCTGTGCTCTAAAAAATGCATAGAGAAACTGACAGTCAGGAAAATGCAGTTTTGATTGTGCTTTGATGGCTGGGAAGCTAAAATTGTGTGGGTGGGTGGCTAAGTATAAACCCATGTCCATGCCAGCTTTATTTGACTGGGAGAGCCGGAGTCAGGCCAGTTTTCATTGTCCTTTCAAGACTTTGAGAGCAGCAGGATAAATAAAGGAATGAAATGGGGAAATGAATTTATAGAGTTTGGGTGTCAAATGATTAACAAAAGGCCCAAACCTTGTGTTTTGTTCTATTGATTTTGTTTTGGCAAGGCAAAGATAAGATTGTGAACCTGTACAAAGGGAGGTGGTCTTTACTTCCCTCTGTGCCTTTGTGGTGGCTGGGTAATTTGCTGAATTGAAGTTTCACTTTTGGACTGAAAGCAGGTGTTACTCTACACTGAGATAAAAAGCACTATGCCATGTTTTTGGGGCCACACGGTTGGTTAGTATTAAATCAAAACAGACCACAAACATTTGGGTGGGAATATCTGAATTTCTCCAGTGCTTCCTTTGTGATGGTGAGAGAAATCATCCACTTCCCAAATCAAGGTGAACTACACAAACTTGTTGTGGTCCTTGGGAGCCCCTGTTAGTCCTTGAGGCCTGTGCCCTTAGCAGGTGAGTGCGCCCAGGATTTGAGTCCCAGCCCTCTAAATCAGTTTCCTTAACCTGACCTGGCCACAGGATTTATCATTTTCCAGGGGAAAGGAGCTTCCATTTGTGCAGGGCCGTGACATTGGCTGCAGCCTTTCAGAGCTCCCCTCCAGTGCTTTGTGTTGGTTTCCTGGGCATTGTGGGCTCCTGTGCAAGTACCAAGACCAGCCTTTCATGACCAGTGGGCAACAAGTATCCAGCAATTCTACTACTGTCACTGGTTGTATTGCAATAGAGACGTTCTTTTAAATAAATAGAGGAGTTCTGAGATTAGTTTGGACATGTTTAAGCTTCCTAAAGTGGAAATTAAAGGTAGGCAAGGTTTTTCTGAGACAATGGATTAGCTCGGTTGGTCAGTGCTGATAATGCCAAGGTTGTGGGGTTGATCTCCGTATGAGCCATTCACTGCAGAGTTGGATTCCGTGATCCTTGTGGGTCCCTTCCAGCTCAGGATATTCTGTGATATGAGCAGGAGCCTCACAAGGAACAACTGCAGTGCTTTGAAGAGCTGTGGAAAGTGTTTGTGGAGGTTCAAAGTGTGTGAGTGACAGGAGCTGAGCAGACAAACCAGTGCATCATGCCCAGGCTTCACCCCAGCCACAGGAGAAGGCAGAACTGGAGCCCAAGAAGGCAGCAAATCCAGGACCAGCTGAATTGCTAGGTTAGTTTAGACCTACCAATTATGTATATGCTTGTAGCCTTTCTATCTTGATCCATCTGGTTAGAACTTAACATCTGTGGATCTGAGAGAAACCTTTGCCTTTGGTGAAAGAATTGGGGACGCAGCAATATTTTGAAGGGTGTAGTGGAAAGGGTAAGAGGAGAGCTGTTTTATGCTTCTAGAAATTCATCTCTAGGACATATTAGTCTGAAGTGCATCTATCACTGGATGCTTTATGTGATATGACAAAATGCCACAGGGATTTATCCATCAACTGCTGTTGTTTCAACATGGTGTAGCAGGCAGGGAATCTGAAAAGACGTGTTTTCTGAAACTTTGTGAAAAAAGCTGTGGCTCTGGGAGTGCCAGAGTCACGTCTGTAACTCACACACGCATGGATTCTACACACGGCCTGAGCTCTGTCCTGACATTTGTGAGAAAAGGTTTCTCAGCTTCAATGAAACCAGTCTTTCACAACTCAGTTACACTGATGACTCTTCTCAAACATTTGGGAATGAGGCTGCATTGCACAATTCCAGTGTCTCTAGTGAAGCTATACTTAGAGACTCCCCAAAGAATATTAGCATTGACTAAGCAAATCACCATGGAAAGTGAAGACATATTTGAAACCGGGCCCACATTTCCAAGATGATAATTGGATTATTTTTCTATCCTGAAAATAGATCTTCCAGTGTTTCCCTTTTCTTCCCCTTCTCCCTTCCTCTTTTTGGGGGGGATTTTAAAAGCTAATTTGATTTTATCCACTCTGAAAAACAAACAATTTCCCTCTAACCAAGCTCATCTCTTTTGGTAATGCTCAAATCTCCATTCATTCTCTCATCATTCAAGAACTGAAAGTGATGAGATGGCAATATTTAATGGGATAGCTTAAAAAGATTATTAAATATAAGCTAGTGAATTGAAAGAGAAAGCAAGAAAAAAAAAATTCAGATTCCAGTCTTGAAAAATATGCTTTTAATGAGTTTTCACTTTAAAAAGGAAACAAGTACTGGGTTCACATTCCTTCATACAGAAAGACATCCTTGTCAAGCAGCTATAAGAATTCACAAATTGGATGACAGACTGTGCCCGCTGCTTTAGCACGAAGGCAATAGATCCAGCACGAGCTTGAAAGCAAGATGGGTTTTAAAGTGTTCTGCTGTCATACAGAATCCATACCGAAATAATGAGAAACATTCCACACAGACATCATCCTGAATTCCCATTTGGGTATTATTTTCTCATTGATGTTGTAATTAATGCTAAAATAATTTGTCTGTGAGCCTTCAAGATGCTTAGAGCTTTCCAGAGGCTGCTGGGAGCTGAGGGAATTTGGCACCTCGCAGAACCAGACCTTGTCTCCTCTTCTGCCATCCACACACAAAACACCACTTTGCAGTACTGGAGCTTGAACAAATAAAGTGTGGGAGAAAAACAGAGCAAGTATCTAGCTAGGAGGAATTTTTTTTAACAGGAAAAAAAATCTAATCCAGTCTTGGTGCTGCTCCTCATTTTTCCCTGTTTGTGTCTAAGCCCTTTGGGAGCCACAGAGCAAACACAGCAAAGCCTGTGGTACTAATCTGCTGCATTACAGCACTGGTATATGGTCACTGTAGAGCCACACAAGACACTGTCAACTTCAGTTTTGCTCCAATTCATGATTCCTTTGTTAGCAGTAATAGGATGAACAATTTGAAGTGAGACATCTTGAAAAAATCCCACTATACTTGTTACAAACTGTGGCCTCAAGTCTGCATTTTTGTTGGCTTTCACAGTGATTAGTCACTGTACAACAGCAAAGAGCAGAGCAGTCTACAGCAGTGCTCCTCTGGCATGCAAAGGACCTTGCCAGACACCTAATCCTCACTTTTTTCTCCTTGGTTCCTTCACTCTTATACTCATTAAAATGAATGGAAAAGGTCCCTACAGAGGGGGTAGGTTTGGATGCACTCATTGCCTAGGGGTACTCCTATGGCAGAGTGTTCAGCCTTGGCATGGGAAGGAAGAGCAATTCTGTGTTAACTCCTCTCTAGCTGAATATAAACTTTACCAATGGACTTCAAAGCATCTCTTACCTTCCCCATACTCCCTTGGAAGGATTGCTGTAGAGAGGCAGGAAGGAGAGCATGCAGTGATGGGGATGGAGCTGATGCCATGCTGGAACCGTGGTGTGATGTGACAGCGCTCTCCAGGGCGCTGCGTTCCCAGGGACATGGCCAGGGAACTGCTGCAGGCTGCTGGGTGCGGCTGCAGGTGCTTTGCTGAGGAAAACCAGGAGCTGATACTTAAAGTGGACTATCCTGGGTTGCAGTTATATGTAAAGTTTAAAATCTGTTTGTGTGTAAATGTGGTTATTGACTGTTTTACATTTCAGTGGAAGCTCTGGTCACTAAATGCTGCAGTCTCATTCCTGGACAAGAAGTGTCCCTGAGATTTTGTTTGGCCAGCGGGGTGGCAGTGCTGTATCATACTGCTACACATGCTTGAGTAAAGCAGAAGTGGGTTTTAGGACAGAGAATAATTATGGCTGTGGAAGCGAGAGATCCTGGCTTGCAGGAAAGACAATTCTTGGATGGCAAACTGATGGGGTTTGTAGTTTGATTTAAATCTGATTGTGTCCTCCTTTCTTTACTAGGCCATGAGCTAACTAAAAATAAGGATTCATTAGAAGACCTGGAGCATGTTAAGATGGTTAAATTGACCTTTTAGACATGAAACAAGCAAAAGAAAAGTCCTGATGGCTGTGAAAGGTCCCTAAAACTTGAAAAGGGGAGGTGTATCCAAGAGGCAAAGAAGTACAGAGCACAAATTTAAGTAAAAAATATAAAAAGCAAACCAGCAAACAGCTGACTTAGGGGATTGGAGTTCTCGGAAAGAAGTTGAAGTTAAAAGAGAATAAAATTAAGCTAAGAAACAAAGGAGATTATAGAAGACATTGAACAAAGCATTTTTAAACAATAAAAGTTCTAAAAATAAAGCATAGAAAAAGGAGATCAAAGAGACACCATTTAGTCAGATACAAATAAAAATATGAATTGGAAAAAAACCAAACCAAACTAAAGAATTAAGAACTCTAACTTGCTTTCACACAAGCAAAAAGGGATTTGTGCAAACGAAAAATAATATCTCCTGTCATTAACGTGCCCTTGCAAAGAGACAGATGAGGGTGGCCACAGGGCTGGAGGGTAAAATATTAATGACCATTGATGCTACAGTGACTGTGGTTAAATGCACGAGTTAGGGAAAATTCCTACAGCTACCTGGACAAGAGTGGAAGGATCAGGGAAATTAGTATGGGAAAATTGGAAGTCAGTCTAGAGAAACTATGAAAAGAGGAAAAGTAAAAGAAACTTTTCTGTGCAGTTTAAAATGGGTAGATTTTGAAGAAATTCACCAAACGCAATAGACTAAAGCATCTTAGCAGATAAATACGTAAGTAAAACATTTTAAAGCAGATTATTAAACAACGTACAAGCTAAAATAGGTTTGTGAATCCCAAAAGTAGGAAAGAAGGTTGTGAAAACTGCTGGTTATTTTGAACAGAGCAGGTAAAAAACCAGGAGCTGTGTAAGAATCTGAGGGACAAGTTTTGATCAGAAATGAACCTGTATTTATGCTCTGCTGGGCTTGTGGTTTGTTTTGTGCCTCAGTGGAAACAACAGAAAATAAATTTTAGTTTTACATGTAATATACAATACTATGTACAGCTGAAAACTGACAGTAGCTTTGGCAAGAAAATTTTGTTTTAAAATGTAAATAGTATTGTGGGCACTAACATATCAGTTTACGGTTTAAGGGATGTGGCTGCTAGTGCATTGGTTCAGCTAACTTTAATTAAAAGGTTTAATTTAAATATCTGTTTGCAAAACATATTACATTAGCATATCTAAAAGCTGTGACGGGATTGAAGGATTGCCTTGTTGGAAGACAAGACTGAAAACGTCAGCCTGTTGGAAAGGGCATATTTTCAAAGGTATTTGTTATACAAATAGAGGAGAATAGGTTTTTAAATGTCCATTTGAAAGAAGAAATAAATATATTGTAGAAAGACATTAAATTGTTTTGGGGAAAAGGGAGATGAGGGGGCAGTAGCACCCTCAGGAATAAACAATATCTCAGGAATATAAATAAATATCTCAGGAACTTGGTCCCTATGGCTTGAAGAGTTTCCCAGTTTTCCTGTTGTTTCTCTTCCCTCACAGTCTGTCGTCGTACTTTTTTTTACATTTAGCAAAGATTTTATTGACAAATTAATGAAGCACCCGCCATTCTTCCATTCCTGAGAGCTCTCTTCAGTGGGGGCTGCTCAGCTTCTTCAGCTTCTTCACATTCCCAACTGTGAGTGTGAGTAACGTCGTCGAGATGTTGGCGTGTCTTCACTGGAGACTAGAAGCTGGGTCGTTGTAAAAGCCAAGTCCTTTATTGCATGGCTAAATCAGGCCCATGAAGGCAAAGCTCTCAGAGTCTGCAGCAGTATTCAATCTGCAGAAACCTTCTAACATAAAGCTTCTAAGTCCCAAGGAGAAGCAGCAGCCACAACAATCTTAATCTACATCCGTGAGTGTCTTATCAATGGAAGTCGCAGTAACAGCAACAGCAGTGGCATTGGTGTTCTTTGTGAGTCCTGGGTGTGTGTGCATTCTTATTGTAGTGCATTTTTATTCTATTTTTTAGCCAATCGGGTAGAAACACGAGTCCACTGTTGCCTTGTTGGGCCTATCCTAAGCTAAGTTGATGTGCGACAATATTCGTCATTTCTTACACAAATTCTACGCATATAGCTCTATCTGTTCTATCTAGGAATGTTTAGCAAGGCTATGCTATTTTTGTTATGACTAGAATTTAACTAACTTTGCAAAAGGCAATGTTTCTGAACTTCAAACTAGGCCTTAGGGCCTCTCTTGCTAGCTTGCGTTTCTAGCTCATGTCTGTGTGGATTTAAGTATTTTAGATTTTCTGAAGGTTCTAATTCAATCCTCACATTTCTGGGCACTCCTGAGCCTGTGTGGATTTGGCCCAGGGGGATTCACACTCCAACAAGTAAAACAGCAGAGACTCTGCTCTGACTTGGCACCATCACACCCAGGCTCCCAGTGTTAGATTAGGTGAAATCTGGTGCCCTTCTCTGAGTCAGTGTGGGGGGCACTGGGTCACCTCATCTCACACAGCACCTCTGTGGTCTCTTGGCTGTGGTGTGGACACTGAAACACTCCTGGGCGCTGCACACACTTTGCACACCAGGGGCAAATGCCTGGAGAACATTGCTCAAGATGGACCTCGTTCTGCACCTGTGCAGTGAGGTTCTGCAAAACAAGGAAAGGTGTTCACACAGTGGGCAAAAGCTGGAAACACCAGAGGAATTTTCCACTAAAATAAGTTTGGTGCATCACTTTTCACATGCTCCTGAATGATTCAGTTTCCACTCTGTGATTGGGAGAGTGCATATCTGCACACCTGGGGGAATAAAGAACCAGTGAGTGAATACAAGCCTGCAGAAAATCCAGGGTGCAGGGGGTCAGTTACTCATCCTGACACTGAAGAGACTTCTCTGGTGTATAAGCTGTCACTATGAGAAATACATGAGAAATACATAAGAAATATATAGATCTAAGGGATCAATCATTAAGGTCTGGGTTCTGTGTTAAAAAAAATGGAGCTATAAAAACAATTTGTAAAACAGATTAAAGGAATGGTATGGATGACAAACAGAGAGCTGGCTGATGGAGCTCTACTGAAAGAACATTTCACTGTTTCAATGTATCCCTTGCTCTGTTAGTGGGTGCCTGATCTGTGATTTGTTGTTTAGTGTGCTGTGGTGTGCGACCAACTAGAAGCAATAAACCACAAAGGTAAAAGGTAAATTAGCAGTCTTAACTATTAGAACGTAATGGATGAAATGGTATTTCATTTCTCTTTTACACCAAATGGCTTCCTTTGCCCAATCTACTTCTATAGCAACTCCAGCTTCCTTCTTGCCTCTGCAATTCCTCGGAGACACATACGTCCACAAGATGGTACTAGGCTACCAGTAGCCCCTACAATGGTTGGTCAGCGAGGGCTCTTGAAATTGCTGCTGCTCAGGTGTCACCAGAGAAGCTCACTCAAAAAAAAAATCTCAGTGTTGTTTCCTATGAGAGGCATTCAGGCTAAAACACTTGTTTGGTTGTATTTTTAATGAAACAAAATTCCAGTAGGAATCAGAGCAGATCATTGCTGTGACTGATGCTCTGCACATTACACCTGTTTTGTACCAGATAGCTTCATTGTTGCCTTGGAGCCACTTCCAATTTAAACTAATAAACTAACTTACAAAAGAGAAGAACGAGGCCGTGAATTACAGTGGCTTTATGAATCTGTGTTTTGACACATTTAAAAAAGAGAGATTTGACCTAATGTATTATAAATACCTCATTTGCTTTGAGCAATTATTGTAATCTATCACATTGATGCAGCCAACACAAACATGCACTACATTTCTCACGCTAAAAATTGTTCAAACAGGCTTGAATAAATTGTTAATACTCTATAAGCTGCTAGTGGAATAGCTCAATGATTAGCTCTTCTCTTCACATGATTCAAACGCATTAGTGACACTGCTGACTAATGACTTGCAAAATTTTCCTTAAAGACACAGGTGCATTTTTAAATGGCAGCCCAGTTCTTAAGTCAATGGCATTTCAGACTTTGAAAAGCTTTGTTACATTGGTTTATGTAAAATTAGTGCTTGATTTTATTTTTTTTAAATGACACTCTACATATAATCATGTTAATTCTGTTGTGATGTTAGATTCAAGTTACTCTTGAAAAATATCTTCTCATAATACGAGTACTGGAACACTGTTAATCCTGACTGTATGAACAAGGCCACGGTGTTAATTAAAGACGGTGAACTGCTTTCTCATCAGCACCGTGCAAATGGAATGATAAATAAGGCCCTGATGGCTTGGACACCATTTGTCATTACTGATCATACCGTGTGTGCTTAGGCAGCAGAAAGGGTAAGCAGTCCCTGCGCCGAGAGGTGCCCACCTTGAGTATACTTGGTACTTGTTTTGCTAATTTTAATACAATTAAGTGGAGATGACCACATCAGTATGGTCATAATGAAATGCCTCAGTGGGAGATCTGAAGTAATGAGGAGAACACACAATTTGTGACTTGAGGCCATTTAAAGGAGTCCGCGTGTTTAATTGGCTTAACAAAATTAAGATCATGAATGAGGCTGTCACTGTAACGGGGCCCATCGAGGGAGGCTCGGGACCTGGGGGCCTGACCCAGGCAGGTACAGCAGGGCCCAGGCCCGCCTATCAAGCGAGAGCTCCAGGGTGACCGGCCCGGCCTGGGAGCGCGCGTCCGAGCGCGTCCCCGCCATCTGCGGGCCTTCGGTTCGGCGGCCGCGGGCCGCGGGGGAGCTGTCCCGCAGGTGTCCCTCTGGCGCTCCTCCGGGAGGCGGGATGCCCGCGGTGGCCGCGCTCTCCGGGGCCGAGCCGAGCGGGGCCCGCCCAGCGGGGCGCGTCACGGCGGCGGCGCGGCGGGGCGGGGGCGGCGCCGGCCGCAGTCGGCACGGGGCGGGCAGCGAGCGGCGCGCCGGCTGCGCGCACCCCGCACACGGCGCGCTGCCACCGAGGGAGGGAGGGAGCGAGCGAGCACCATGTGCCGGCCAGCGCTCGCACGGCTGCTGCTCCTCCAGCTGCTGCTGCTCAAGCTGCACCTCGGCAAAGGTGGGTCCGGCGCGGCACGGCTGCTCTCCCTCAGCGCCGGGATTCCCCGGCCTCAGCGCTGCCGGGGAGGGAGCGAGCGTCCTGCCGGCACGGGCACCCCGGGGTGCGCGGCCGCGGGTGCCGCTAGCCCCGGTGCCCTGCGCGGGGTTTGGGACCTGCGGAGGGCCGGGCACGCTGGGGGCTTGCGACCTGCGGGGGTCGGGCACGCTCTTCAGCGGGCGAATGCAGCCCGAGAGCTGGTGACAGGAGCTGCCACCTTTAATCCCTTTCAGAGGGGATTTGTGCCTCATCAGAGCAGCGCGGCACCGAGTCTGCAAAGCAGATTTGCTCCGCTCTCCCCCCGCCCTCAACTTTAGTTGGGTCAGGTCCCTTTTCCCGGGACGGCGCCGGTGCCTGTTCCGCCCCGCGTCCCCAGGTGTCGGTGCGCTTTGCCCCGGTAACGGATGCGCAGGAGGTCCCAGCATCGCGGCGCTTTATAATTTTTCTTTGTCTGTTGTATTTCGGGTTTAACCATCTTCTATTCCCAGGCTCCTTTTCCCTCCGCCTTTAAAACAATGCGGGGAAGCACGGGAATGGCCCCTTTTATCCCTGCACAAAGCAGCTTCGGGATCGCCGCCGTGCTCCCGCGGAGGCGCGTCTCCCCCAGCCCGGCACGGAGCCGCTGTGCCCTGGCGAGCCCGGCCCCAGCCCGGCACCGAGCCGCTGTGCCCTGGCGAGCCCGGCCCCAGCCCGGCACCGAGCCGCTGTGCCCTGGCGAGCCCGGCCCCAGCCCGGCACCGAGCCGCTGTGCCCTGGCGAGCCCAGCCCCAGCCCGGCACCGAGCCGCTGTGCCCTGGCGAGCCCAGCCGTAGCCGCCACCCTCGGCGGCGGCGGCTGCCGGCGCCTTGCCCGGGCTGTCCGCGGCCGGGCCGGGCGGCGAGGCGGCCCCGGGATGCCCCCGCCGCCCGGCCGTGGGAGCGCGCCCCGCTGACCCAGGCGCGGCCCCGTGTCTCGCAGGCGCCGTCAAGGAGTGCGAGGAGGACCAGTTCCAGTGCCGGAACGAGCGGTGCATCCCCGCCATCTGGAAATGCGACGAGGACGACGACTGCTCGGATAACAGCGACGAGGCGGATTGCCGTGAGTATCCGTGCCCAGCGGGGCGGGGGGCCGGGAAGGGCGCGCTTCCCAGCTGCGCTGCGCCTCTTTTTTATGAATGAATGAATGAAGTCGCGCCGTCCCCGGCCGCGGCGCCGATTGGCTGCCGGGAGCAGCAGATCCGTGACGCGGCGCCGCGGGGCAGCGGCTCCTCGCTGCCGGCTGGCCCGGCCCGGCCCGGCCCGGCCGGGACACCCCGAGCGCCCCGCGGCAGCGCGAGTGCGGCGGCAGCCGGCACCGGGCAGCTCCCTGCACTCCCAGGGCCAGTCCCCTCGCCGCCAGCAGCGCTTCTGCTCGGAGCGCCTAAAAGGAACAGCGCAGTTTGTGTCCTCAGGGCAGCTGGGAGAGATGTCAAACCCCGGGCGAGCCCGTACTTAGGGCCAGGGACAGGTGCTCGTGTGAAATGTTGCTCACTCATAATCATCCTGCAAGATGTGGGGTGGGTGTGAGTCGTGTGTTTAAATATGTTTGCAGTCAGGGTGAGAAGGCAGATGAACAAGTAGCACTGCTTGGCTTGGCAGTGTCAGCCATGTAACACTAATTCCTTCATAGTGTAAGGGAAGAGAGAGCAAGATCTGTACTTCTAATCCTGAGAAAATGACGCTCGTTCCTTCTCCTGTGGTGGCCCTGGTGCGTATCAGTGGAAGCCCATAAGCTCTGGATACTTTTTAGTGTTGTGCTGTTAAAACTTGGCTGTTTGCTTACAGCTTCTGATAGCCGGGGGGGAATTTATCTCGGCCATGGAGTGTTAGAAGTGTCTGTAAACGAAATTACAGAGCCTAAATCTTGAAGAGAAGTATCTTTAATTTGGCATTTAAAGTTGCAAATATTGTAGCAAGCACCACATCTCTCGAATTATCTCTGTAGAATAATAGGCACTGAATGTGCATTCAGAGAATGAACTCTTCAAAGCTCATAAACCCAGTGAAAATACCATGAAAAGAAAGGTCACTGGATATGTATTTTTCCATATGTGATTTTCCTGTTGTCTTCACCTGTAAGTTTGTGTCAGGTGATATTTGGAGTGAAGTCTAAGTAGATTAGTTTAAGGAGAGCAGGGATTCCCAAACTTAAATTATAACAAGACGTTCCCTGTGAACACCCCATGACATTTCTTTCTGGTTGCTGTTTTTATTCAGAGGACTTGATTGGCGTTAAGTATGATTTTTTTATGATCTGGGGAGTTAGCAGCATTAATTGAGATTTAGAAATGGCTTTCACAGGAATTATAATGGCACTATTTAGAAGCAACTTAGATGTGGAATGTTTCAAATTGCAAAAGACTCAGGAAAGCCAGGGTTGATGGAGAACTACCGTGGACTCTTGTGTAGCTGTAACTGGGAATGTTTTCTCAGAAGTGCCTGTATTTCCCAAGAGAGACACTAATCTGTGGAAGCACAGGGAGTCTCTGAGCAGGTATATAATGGTGTTCTTAAAGCCTTCTATTTAAAACCTCTGTGTGCTGTGGTACAAAGGCTTGGTGAGCTGCAGGTGACCTGTGGGCAGTTTGGAGCTGCTTTTCAGAGGTTGGGATCGGGCTGGAGGAGCATCTTGAATGGATTCTGGGCCCTGCATTCAGCATGGAAGAGTAGGTTTGTGTCCTGGGCTCTTGCCCTGCATGAGTGAGTGGTTCAGTACCTGGGCTGATTCCTTATTTTCTCCCTTTCCTTGTGACCAACCCTCTGAGCATTGTGTCAGAAGAGAGAGAGTGTGGAACAACATGCTGTTGAACATCAGCTCAGTGTGGATGTGCTGTATTACAATGCTATTGCATCCAATTTTATTTTCAGAGGGGTTTTATAGTTGCTGGGTTTGGGGTTGGTAAAAATATGTTCTTCACTTTAATCTGAATTTGGCATTCATTACTGATTGGGGATCTGACTACAGAAATTGCTCATGGACTGGTAATTTATTTCATATATAGAGAGACTTTGCATTTGCTTCTTGAAGAAGGCTGAAAGACAAAAATTGCATGTCATACGCATTTTTCTCACTTAAATTGTTCTGAACACTGTTTTATTTTGAAAGTGCATACTGCTTTTCAGCATATGGAATGTTTGGAGTTCTACTCACTGGGTGAAGAAATAGGTTCCGTGCTTTTGCTTCTAGATACCGCCTCTGTTATCACTGCTGTAATAAACAGATATTTATTTAAAAGGTATTTTATGAACATATGCAATAGAAGAAACTGTTCCAGAAAACTCAGCATGGCAGAGTGGTGATGGAAAGGGAAATGAATGTGCAGGTAGCCTGCTGGCAGTGAGTACTGATAAGGACCCTGATAACCTCTGTAATTACTTGATGATTCTTTTTCCCAGAGCTGATAATTTATTTCTAATTGCTCATTGCTGCTGGTGTATATTCTCCCTTTTTGAAGAGACAGCATGGTCTTTATCTGTGTGAAGAATTGGTTTATCAAACCAATTTCTTGTGCTAGACAGTCTAATGCACTGGAAAATTTTGTAACCAGGAGTATCTTAAATAGTTGGAAAGAGTTGATTTTTTTTTTTGCCAGGACTCTGTGGGCTTCCTTCCTCTTTGCGCAAGACTGAATTTTTATTTGTTTGTTTGTTTTTATTTGTGTCCCCTTTGTGTTGTGTCCCGTGTCTGTCCCTGTTTCCCCCATGCTCCCTGCCCCCAAGATCTGCTGGCAAAATGTTTTGGATTCTAAGGAGAATGTTTCACTAATCACACTGTATTGCATCCTTGGCCTTTGCTTCCCACTGAGTAATCCTTTTCTGTTGTGGCTGGTAGTTCAACTTACCTACCACGGGACTGATGTGTGAGTTAATACAGCAAAAACTGCAGTCAGTCCTAGTTTTTAAGGTGTGTTGAGTTTATCCAGGATGGGCTAGCAAAGAACAGAAGCCAAGGAGGCTGCCAGGAAGGGAGGAGATGGTGCTCGTTTGTGTGGAGGCACATGACTTGTGAAGTGTTAACGAGAGAAGGAGACACTAATTTGTGTGCATTGTAGAAATATATAAAAGTAAAGCAGTAAACACACTGCCTAAATATGAAAATGTCTTTTTGTTGCCGTGTTTTGGAAAGTTACACCATTCTGACAAAAGGAAAATAAAAAGGGAGTAGAGATGTTCCTTAAAATGTATCTATGGAAAGGGAACTAAACTCCAGAGAGAAACATAGTGGAAGTTCCCTTGTTTAGATTTCTGGGGAAATCAAGTTGTAAACTCTGGAATTAGAAACTCTTGGGTACCTATTGCAGTTTAAACCTGTCCTAAAATGATTTGTTCTGCTCTATGCAAAAGGATTTGCTTGGGCAGAGTGCAGTCTGTGTAGGCCTGAGAAGATAAAACAGCTGGTCACAGCTTACAGCCTGCAGTGCCATGATCTGCACTAAATGTGGTCCATACAATGAGGACAGGGCTCCAGGGCAGTTTTGAATGTGATTTCTATAGATGCATTTTAGTCTTTCCCTGTGATACGTGTTCCTCTTTGGAAATGCTGGAAAGACTCTTATAAATTATTTCAGACAATGCTTGCAGATGCACAGTCACCGAGACATTTTTTGTAATGGTACAGCAGCAACTTTATAGAACATGAAAGCTACTTTTGTAGGGAGAAAAATGTCCATTTTCTGAGGCACAGTGTTTTAGCAGAAGCAACCTTTGCTGAGGTACTCAAAATGTGGGATAGTGACTTTTTTTCTATGTCTGCCTCAGGAAAGGCTGCAAAGCCAGGTCAGACTAGGGATCTGTGTGCTGTGTCCAGGGTGCTGCTGCTGTGTGAGATCACCCAGAATGGAAAATCCTAGAGTGCTGTTCCGAAGGGGGAGTGGCTCTTTGAGTCTTTTCCCCCAGCTTTACAAGTTTATTCCTGCTTGCCATTGTAGCCAGCAGAAAACAAGGAAGCCCTTGCAAACAGCAGCCAGACACGATATATTTGACGCAAAATAGGAGCTCTTACTTTGATAGTTGTGTTTGATTTTATTTTTATGATGTAAGTGTGGTTCACATCTTAACCCAGACCCGAGTGTGGGTGAAAGAGATTGGAAGACCTCTGCTTAAATGTTTCACTGTTGAATAAACACTAAATGTGGCAGAGTGTAGTTGCAAAAAGCAATCAGTAGCTTAACCAGTTTCCTAAAATTAAACACAAGCTGCAGGATCATTTCAGCTTTGAAACACCTGCCTGCAGGGGGACACAGACAAATGCAGAATTACTATTTCTTGTCTAAAGCTCCATTTTCCACCTTTGCACTGGTACTCTTTCTGTGTTGTTGCTGTCTGGTGAGGACTGCTCAAGGGATATTTTATAGACAGATTTGAGGCAGGTTGAGAGTGCCTCTGGTATGAGATGCAGTCTGAACGGAGTTACTGTTTCAAAAACTATTCCCCTGTGTCCAGAACTCAGGGTAAACAGGTGGCATCAGCAAACCTCCCCTACCTCAGCGCTTGCCTGCCCTGTGGCTGCAGAAGGCGGCTGTGTACTGAGACACATTTCCTTTGCAGCTGGGAGGAAGAAGGACTCTCGTTCTTCCACTGGCTTTGTACAGAGAGTCTGCAGAGTCTGACTCCTGCTCCCTGTGTGGAAGCCCAGGAGGCAGCCTCATGGTCTCATGAGGCTTTTCAGTTTAGGTTTCACTAGAGGTGGAATTCGGGAGCAAAAACATATCAAAAAGCCTATTTGAAAACTAAGTTCTGGATCCTGTGCAGAGTTAGGTATGGTCTGGGTGGCTCTGAAGCACACGAGTGTGACGGTGTGCCAGGCTTGCAGGTTTTGGGGCGTGTCCAAGTGACACAGTAGGCACTCCCAATGCCACAGATATTCTATAACTTTTTGTCCTTGTTATGCATTGCTCCAGTTTTTCTTTCTGTTTCGTGTTGAGCCAGTGTCCTGCATGCTGAGTGATTGCTGCCTGCCACTCTGGGGGTGCCTGTGCACGTCACCATGTGGAGTTTTAGGGTCCCTTGACGTGTGCACGGTCATACGCTCTCGATGGTGTCAGTGATAGTTTAACTGTGTTGTGTGTGTAGCTTGCGTGCTTATCCCAAAACTGGGAGCACTAGGAAGGCTGGCTTGAGAGGCAGGACTTGTTTGCTTTTCTGTGTGGCTGATGCCTGCCTGTCCTGGTCTGTACTGGGTGCATGTCCAGCTTAGCCCCAAAACCAGGTTACCCATTTCTTGTGTTCATCAGTGAATGTTTTTATTCATTTATGACTATTTGGATTGCTGCTTGTTGTCTTGTGCATGTCCTTGGCAGAAAAGGAGTCTGCCTGCTCTGGTATGCTCTGCTCCCAGTGCAGTGCTTCCAGCCAAGGGGAAATCCTCACTATTTTATGGTGCATGTGTGGGAAGTGTTGGAAAACCTGAGTGTAGTTTTTCTAATTCCCCATCTTCCATTAAAATTATTAATACTTAGAAACCCACAAGGGAGCGGAAAAGGGTAAAAGGCCCTATGATAAAATTAATGCAGATTTTCTGCTCTGTGAAAAATTCTGTCTGAAATACAAGTGATAAAACCCTGATTAGACTTTGGAAGTTACAATAATACTGTAAGCCAGTTGAAAAATAAAATTAAACCCTTGCACACTGAAATATTTTCAAAAGCCAGATTTTAACCTTCAAGAAGCCAGAAGATTTTTAAAGCAGGGTTGAGAGCTCTGTCACTGCTGGTCTCTGAGGGTGAGATGTCCTGTTTCTTCCCATAGTAATGATGCCCTGGTAGACCGTGCTTTTGTTCCTGGCATGGCCCATGACTTTTCTTCCCAGAGCTGTGGCAGATCTGGCAGCCTTGTGCCTTTCTCCTCATGAAGAGGTGAATAAATGCTGTTAGAGCTCCTGCTCCAGAGTGACTCAGCTGTACAGGAGTCAGCAGCTGAGCCAAGAACAGAAATGAGGCCTCCTACCAACAGTCCAGTGCTCAACTCACACAGCTGCTCCTTGCAGAGGTACCTGTTGGACAGGTGGAAGGCTTTCAATTTTTCCTCCAGGTCTCCTGGTTATTTTCAGCCTAAGCTAAGGCCTGGCAGTCAGTCTAACCTCACACTTAATGTCAACAGCAAGTGTTAGAAACTAAGAGAGAACAGGATTTACAGCTGGCTTGGAGCAAGGCTTACAAGCCTTTGGGCTGCAGCCATGTAAAGTGAGTTTTATTGCCAATTTTTTTTCTTAGATGTTCTGTTTCTGATACTTCAATATTATTAAATGCATTATTAATATTTATTAAATGCTTGAGAGCATGTGGCACTGTACCAGGACGGGAGCAGTGAGGGCTCAGTTTCCATGGCAGCAGGAGCACAGTCCTGTACTTGCAGAACCAGAAGGACTCTTTTTGGCAACTGCTCTCTGTGCTGTTGTGATTACTTTTTATTTTTAACGATAGATACAGTATTTAAAATCTAATTCATTAGTGCTGCAGAATCTTGTCCATCCTGAGTGAGAATTTTCCCTGCTGTAAGTTTCTTTATCTTTTTCTTGAGTTTTAGCTTTGTTTCTGTAGCTTCTGTGGGCGTGATTTCTTTCTTTTCTTTCACTTGCAAAATAGTGAAAGGGGTAAAAGTGTGTGTTTAAAATTCATCATAATAGGTGGAAATTTTCTCAATTTTGTTTAAATTTGAAATGTTACATTGTTGTAGACTTCTTTTCCTTTACAGGTAGATGTAGCATAGATTTATCAATTAAAATAATTGTTGAAGAAACTGGTTTGTACAACTGACAGTAAACTCTTAACTGTACTATGTCCCTCATTTAAATAACTGCTCCAGTTCCAGGTTTAAAGTTTGTATTTTATTTTAACTGGCCTTGTTTCATACTTTTTTCATGCTGCCTTCCTTGATGTGTAATGTGATGTACACCGAGGTGATACTTTGCTTCATTTCAAGGGGTGAATTAAAATTTTCATTTGATCCCAAGTCTTTGTCCTGCTGTGCATTACCCAGTTGAGTTTTTCTGCCTGTCTTTGCTTTCCATGTATACAGTTAATGTGATTGATTTCTTTGGTGGCTTTTCAGGCTGCTTCTGTTTGTGTTGATCTAGGTGAGTAAGACTGCAGGCATCTTTCCAAGTGTGGTGCATGAGTCTCCTACGATAGATACCAGCTGCTTGGCTTGCTGCTGAGTAGTGATAGTATGTCAGTAAACCTTGCTGGATTTACTGGATGTGTTCCATCCAGATATGATACTACTCTGTGAGATCCAGGGAGTAGTTAAGAGCATAAAAATCAGTTACAGCAGGAGTAGTGAATATTCTTGCTCTGAGGATAAGAATTTCGGATATAAACGTACAATGTTCCTGTAGCCTTTTCATCCTGAATCCCTCTTGCATCTACAGAGCTACTCCTAAACACAGAAATGGCCCAGTTTCTTTGATAGCAAATGTCAGTGCTGACTGATATAGGCCAAGAAATACACCTCCTGCCTCTGTAACTCAGCACTTCTATTCTTGTTTGTGTGGTTGTGTTACGCTCCTTACACATTTGTCATCCCGTGGCTGCTTAGCAGTTCAGCTTTCTATGAATCTTCCCATGCAAGTGGGCTAAATATTATCTCAGGGACATGCAAATCCATGCTTGGGGAAGTTCCCCTCTGCCCAAGGCTGTAGAGTGATTCAGCAACTCATTGTGGATGTTAGTGACTCATGGAGAAAGGCCTCAGTTTCTTTTTTTCAGGTGCATTATCACGTTGTTTTACGCAGATAATTGTGTTCCTTGGATTAAAGAACTGCTCAAGGACTTAGCCTTTGCCTTTATCATATACAGTTATAAAATATTGAGAAAACCCCCACTGTTGAGACAATTCACTATTTCAAAATTTTAGTGCTTCAGATGTCTCACTTACTGCATTTACTGTCAGAGACAGAAAATACAGGTGTTTGAGGAGGAGCATAATATTTTTGTTTGTACATTCCAGCATATCCTGAAGCACAGCCTGTGTACAGACAGACATCACTGCAGCCCCTTCTTCAGCTGGTTCAAAAGTGCCTGTTGTGCACACAACAGACTTTTTGTTTGCTAAATAAACTCCATTCTGTGTCTCCAGGCCTCCTTCACCTCCTGCCCACACCTCACTGTTACCTGAGCATGAACTACTGAAGTAACTTATCACCTATGCACCCATTCCTCCATAAATTATTAGTAACGTATCATTTTCTGGAAGGAACCAAGATAAGTGAGGGAGTTTAATTTGCTATTGTTTATTTTATTGCTGCTACTCTTTTCCTTCTTCCTTTCTTCTGTAAAACGACAAAGATACAGTTTCGATTGCACAACTCTGAAGTTTGCACAAGGTGGGCTCGGTAATGATTTAGGAGGGGTAACCTAGATGGGCACTGCTCTTTGGCAGTGATAAATGAAGAGTTTCAAAGGGAACCTCTGGGCCAATCTGTGCCAGGATCACATTGGTGTGTTGAAATTGCTTTACTTCAAGCTCTTTGCTGGATGATTTCTGTTCCCCTTTTTCACAAGAGCTCTTTTAACACAGAAACCTGTCCTATATTTTATAAAATAATGTGTTATGTGTATTTGCCCAAGGTGCCAGTGCGTGTTGATCCCTGAAGTTAAATTAGGATTAAGGAGCTGCATTGACAGGTGCAGAAAAGAATCATATCTGTCCAGTTCTTGACTGCAGGGATTCTGATTGTGGCACGGCACTTCAAAGAGACTGACTATAGAGCAGAGGAGAAATCCTGGGGCACCCTTTTCTAGAGAGAAATGATAAATAATGTACTTCATTTTTCTCCATGGTTGTGGACAAGTATATGCCTGAGCAATGTGGAACCTATCCCAGCTTGCACACAGCATCTCAGTGCCTTGCTGTCCTTCCAGTCTTTCCCTGTGAGTTTGGCCTTAATTCTCAGAGCTCTGTTTCACTGAGTGCCCATCCTCAGCAGCAATGCACAAAGCCTTTGTTAACACCTTCCCGTACCCAGGCATTGCAGGGGACTCTGCAAAGCTTGGCTCAGAGCAGCAGGCACTTCTTCACATTCCATTATGCATGCAATCGTGTGAATATTGCAAGCCTTTATTTGTGCTAGTGCTCGTAGAAAGGATTAATAATTCCAATGCACAAATGCTGTACTTCAGCTGGCCAGAAACTGCTAAGATCACTTTTCCCAGATCTAATCACTTAATTTACAGTATTTTTATATTTTGAGACTAAAATGCAGATTGAGGCTGCCAGGGTGAGAAGTGTTGGAGATTCCAGAGGTGGTGTGGAGCTCCACACCTGCCTGCTGTGGACTCCAGCTCAGGGCATCGTGCACCAGACTGCTGGGCACTGTGAAGTGCTCTGGGAGATGTGTGTCACAGAACAAAAGCCATCACTGTCACTGAACAGTTTTGATCCTCCAGCTTTCAAGGTCAGGACTGAGATACTGAGCACCATGGGAAATGCTGCATTCCTGCAGCAAGTCAGGGTTGGGATGGGGATTCGAGTCCTTGGTTTGTGGGGCTCTTGCCCTGGCAGCTTCATCCCTGACTGCTCAGCACACTGGAGGAGTGTTTCAAGAAAACCTAAACCCAAAATATCCTTTCAGAAGACTCTTTCCTTTCCTTTTCCAAGCAGGCTGGATAGCTGTCAATGAGTTGTCCAGAACAATAAGGGTTGAGCAGTGATCTTTGTTGCTTACTGGTTCATTTTCTGAGCTGCGTTGTGCAGGCTTCATCATCATATCACAGGGTTAATTTTAGAATGCAAAAAAGATGCTTCTCTGACAGTGAAAACCACCGAGGGGGAGGAAGGCAGCCAAATACAGGACCTAATTTTCCCCCTTCCTAAAAGTGTTTTCTTCTTCTTGTGGGGGAGTGTGAGTTTGAACGTGGCATTAAAAACATATTCGGCGAGGGGTTTAGGGCAGAATCTTGCTGTGTTGTTTTTGAAAAGGGTTCTCTCCCTGCTACTTGTTTCTACTGAAGTCATGTGGGATTAGGTTTCCTGAGAGGAAAAAACAAAACCCGGTGAGATCTAGAACAGCAAACTGTAATTCCCTTAATTCAATTTATGGCCGTTTTTTGTGACTATGGTACACCTGAGAGCTGTATCACCTTTTCTGGAGATGGTTGGGGGTGAATTTCCTGTAGATGAAGCATTTTAGTGCATCAGCTTGACCTTTTACATAGAAAAAGGGCATGTGTAAATGTCACTTTTCTACAGTAATCAGTTGGGATTATCTGCCATTGTGTTGGGTTTTCCTCTCCTTTTATAATAGCAGAGATTTTTACAGCAGTTTGACGTGTAAGAATGATGGAGGTTTCACTCCCTTCTGCTGGATAAATTCTCGTCAGTAGATGAGAAGGAGATGATTCATACCTATTAGGACTCTGTGTGTGAGAGAGTTATATTTCTTATTGGGTATGAAGTGGAAGATAGAGGATCTCATTTCACTCTGAACTGTTAGAATTCAAAATGTTAAATGATGAGTGTCTCGGGATTTGGGGAAGATATTTGCTGTGTGTTCCACTCTAATTAATTGCGATGTTAGGTGGGGGTTCCTTATGACTTTAATCTGCGGACAGCACCGTTCTCTGATGTTGAAAGTTGAAGAGAGAAAACATCTTGTCTGTGTGAGGGCTCAGCCTGATCTTGCTGCTGCAGAATTCTCTGAGGAAATGCTGATTGGTTATTTTAGATTGCTGACTAAAACTTGGCTCTGTAGCTTCAGAGCACAGACGTGACCCTCTCCCTGCTGGCGTAGTTCTGTTGAGATTGGCATCTCTTAGCTGGAAAAGCTGCTGCTGCTGTGGGTCCAGAAAGGCTGAAAGGGGATGGATTGGTGTGGTCCATGAGGGAAGAGCCCTGGCTGGGCACGGGGCTGTGCCTGAGTAGCTGTGCTGGCAGAGCTTCACCTCGGGTACCTTCTATCTCCTGAGGTGAGCCTGTGAAACAGTGGTGAGGGGAGCAGTGTTGGCAGGGGAATACTGCATAAAACATGAGTTTTAAGTGATATTCCAAGGGATCTTTGTTCTTTCATAGTTACAGTCACAACTGACAATTAGAAACCTTTCCAAACTCAAAAATCAGTGGCTTCAGGCCTGTGGTGTTCACGAAGTGTTTTCTGCAGCAGTGTTCACCAGGGCATTACCCTGTCTTTCTTTTAGCCTCCAGGAGCGCATAGAGCATCATTGTGGAGCTACAGTACAAGTTCTGGCCTTGGACCACTGTTTTGTTCCAAGAGAGGATTAACTGCTCTCTAATTCTGTTTTAGGGGTGAAAGTACAGCTTCATTCCATTGCTGGTCTCATGCATCCTCCAGTTACAATGTTGTGTGAGGACTTGCCATTGGCAAGCCATGAAAATAGAAATCATCCCTGTTTTATTGACCATTCAGTCTCTCTCCAGTACTACTTTTGCTTGTGTTTCCCAGTGTCCTGCTGAAGAAAAGATCAGTTGCAGGCATATTTTAGTCTGATACCCCTAGTTTTATAATGATCTTGCTTTCAATTTGGATACTGTAAGATTGCTCTCTTAGGCTGCTTAGTCTGCATTTACAGCTCTGCTCTTTGGTGGAAAGGGCCAAGCTCACTCCAGTGCATGGTGTGTTATTCTACAGATAAAGCAAGTTCTTCCTGTGCTAAACTTCATGTGTGTCTTTTTTCTGGGACAGAAAGACCCAAAGCTCTCAGTGGGGTACAGGTGCAGTTCAGAAGTGCAGGAGATCACAAAATTAACATGATATTTGAATTTTATTAAGAATCTGCTTATGGCAGGAAAATCTTCACTGTGGCTTTGACTTTGCCAGTGTCTGTGGTGTTCACCCTGCCCTGAACAGCACAGCAACTCAAGTTTCTCCAGGCTTGGCTCACAGTTTGCAGTTGTCTGTCACAGCAGGAATAGACCCAGGGACGATGAGCAGTGTTCCTCAGTCCCACAAAATGGAACTAATGCCTGGATTGAGTATTTCCAATTAAAGCTCCTTGCCCTGCTTAACAATATTGTATCCATGCCTGAATATGGCTTGGAAAGTCTCAATATTATCGCTTTAATCCACTTGGTTATGAAAAAACTTGGAGTTCATGTTCTGGTTTAGATATTGTGCAATATATTCAACTGACACAAAAAAGGCAAAGCAAGAAAACTCCAACCCTGAGCCATTTGGAGGGGTGGTTTTTCCTGCTAAGCTGCAGGCTATTAGATTGCACAGCCAAACTCTTGGTGAGTTCAAAGCGAGTTTATTGTTGCTGTGTGGGTATTTAGTGAGTCAGTGTAAACCTCTTTAATTCTGTTACGTCAGTAATGCAACTTCCATCCTGCTTTTTCAGTACCCTGTCTCAGGTAACATTAACAGGATTTTCCTGTAATATATAGGTACTAAACCACTTCCAGTATATTAGATTTTTTTGTTCGACTGCAAAAAATGGGCAGGAAGAATTGCCAAATGTGAGCAGGCACATCTCCATCTCTATCACTGCTGTGCACTTGTTTATAAGTGTATGAACTTGATGGATATTTGTTTTGATGAGCTTTTGCCAGGTTGGCCTTTTGTTCCAGCAGCATTATGTCTGACTAAGTGAGTCAGATAAACTGCCGTGGAGTTCTCCAGCGTGCTGTCTCTCCTCTAGATGAAGAGCAGGTAATCGTGACTCAGTCCTGCCAGATCTACTCTATGACAAGAATTTCTAGGCAGGTGCCTGTAGAGTAAATCTGTACTGCTCTTGCAGGGATCTTTGCTCCTGAAGCCATTCCAGGGACAGTTTTCAGGGGGAGCAGGCAGGCGAGAGCCAGGGTCTGAAGGGTCATTTGGGTGCTTTGGACAGTTCTGCCCTCAGGTCTCCACTGGGAAAGAGCTCCCTGTGCAGAGAGCACAGGGCAGCCTGAGTGATTGGGCTCCACACCTTTGCATTGACTTACTCTTGTTGTTTTCCATGGAATTGGCTGCATGCAGAAAACTCCTGCTGTCAATGCAGAGAAATGGAAGGGTGCAACTGCATGTCAGGAAGGTGCTCCTCTGCTGCAATAAGTAGAAATAGGAAAATAAAAATGCCTACCCTACCTGTCTGATTGTTAGTGGGGTGGATAGGCCCCCAAAGTAATACTAAGTTATTCTGTAAATGCCCTATTTTTAAAAATGAAACCAAGAAGTCTCATTATAGCCATTGAGGGTATGTACTCAGAGCAGGGTACCTAGCTGTATTAAAATGTGCCTGATCAGGCAGGTGCAGGGACTTGGTATAAAATCCCTTTCTAAGCTTTTATTCAGCCTCCTTCAATTCTCATTTTCCCAGTTTGCCCACTTGTGAGATGGGGAAGTGGTTTGTCTTTGTTTTCGTAGAATAGTGCAGTCAATAAATGGTCAAAAGAGTGGAACAGGAGCTTGGTATTGCTGTTTAGTTAAATGTGTGTGCTTGCAAACAAAATCAGCAAGTTGGCATTTGGTCAAGAGAAGCAGCTTTCAAGTTTAGAGGGACGGACTTCTGAATCCAGTCAGAATATTGAATGCAACCCAGATGGCATCCTGGAGGGAAGTTCTGTGGCATCAATTAGCTGGTAGGTGACCATGCTTCTAGCCAACTGTGAGTTACTTGGCAGGTTGCCATTTGACTGCTAGTGAAAATTCAAGAGCAATGAGATGAATTAAAGTTCCTCAGAGACAAAGAGAAAGATGTCTTCACTTGAGAAAAGAGATTTGTGGGTCCTATTTCTTAAATGATTTAAGCTGTCTGCTTTTGTACAGCCACATATCTCAGCCTTGCTTGCATACGTTTCTTTGCTGAGTTTGTATATGTAAACCCATTTAAAACTTCTCTCAAATTTCACATGAAATTTGTTCTGAAGAAGGAATCTGCAAATAAAAGGGCTACCAGTAGCTGGACCAGTGCCCACCACTGCCCTTGTAGCTGCTAGAAGGAGAGCTTAATTTAACATTTCCCTCTGGAAATGATGTTCTTATCTAGATTTTAGGACTTCTATATTTCTGCTAAGACTAAATGAAGTTGTTGCACTCAGGACTCAAAAAGAGCTGCCAAATCCTGAAGAACTGGCTGCACTGTAATAGATGGCATTAGCACAGTTTCAGATCATCCCACTGAGGACTGAGGCTAAGCAGCAGTAAGAATAAACACTCATATGGGATAGATGTGATTTATCTGATATTAGAATGAGCTGGGACCAGTTTTTGGTGACTTTGAGTTTGTTCATCAGTAACAGAAATACTTATGCATGGCTTTTTTTTTTTTTTTTTTTTTAAAGTAATTTTAAACGGACTTGAAATCATCTGTGTGTCTCAAGTGCCAACGCTTCAGATGTCTTTTGCATCTGTGCAGTGAGGGATAATTAGGTTTGTAGAGCAGATGTTGTGGAAGCCTGCACTGCAGCATGCCTGCCTGTTTCTGGTCACAAAGATTTACTCCTGGGTGCACTTGCTTTCTTTTTATGGCAAATTAGGAGAATGGCAAATTCCCAGTCTTCTGTATGCAGTAAGAACTTCAAGATCTCATATGAGATTTAAGCAGTAAATGCTTCACTAAGAGCTTTATAAATGAGTGGTTTTTCTCTCAAGAATTTATTTCAGCTGCTTGGTGCTGACTTTTTACTCTGCACTGAAATGTGTTGTGGCTTTTTCAAAAAGAGCAGAAGTGCTTGCAAGGAAGCTCTGATGGTGAGATTTTTTCACTCTGCTCTTCTGAGACATAACAATTTGAAAAAAAATGTCCCCATGGAAAACAGGACAATGCCATTATCCCAGAATTGCATTCGGTTGTGTACAACCTTGTGTTGTGCTGCTTGCTAAAGGGATAAAAAGGATTTTATAAATAGCCAGATAGGAACAAGGCTATGAACTGTAAGTATGGATGTATGCTAAGAGTGACCTGTGACAGTACAAACTGTTCTTCATGACACTTTCTGCTGTGGAGATGTGATTTTGCTCAGTTTTATCACATCACACAAGGTTGTGTGCTTCTCCTGTATAACTGTTAATGAAAAAAACAATGTTTTGATTTTGCAAGCATTACATGTGAACAGCTATTAAGTGGAGGTTGCCTTTTTATCAAGAAGTTTTAACAAACTGACAATATTATTTGCAGAGGTGCTTTCCCTCGTGGTGTCATCAGGTGTGCCTGTTTGTCACAGACAAGGCCTTAGGGAGCTGCTCCTCTGCCTTTCAAAGGCCACCCATTTGCTTTCATTCCAGGAGGGCTCGAGGCTCTTTCCCAAATGCCTTTGCTGGGTCATTCCTCCTGCCTTTACTCCTGTACAGCACACAGGTTTGTTTTTACAACTTCAAAAAGATGTGGTATGAGAAACAACAGCTTCAAGGAAGGACTGGGAGACACAGCACTAAAAAATAAAAGCTTTCAAAGCTTCCCAGGAGTGCATGTATGTGGAAAAATACAACGTGCTCAAAGCAATACAGTGGGAGTTGTGTTGGGGTGTGCTTTCAACTGAGCATCAGAAATGGGCGTGAGTTTCACATTTCTGTCTTACTGATGCTCAGTTGGGTCAGTTGTGTTCCAATGCAGAGCAAAGTCATCTTCAGTTTGAAATTACTGGAAGTGTCAGGGATTTCCTCCACCTGGTTCTTGCTTTCTTAGTGACTGCTGAAGGAAGAAGCATGGGCAAGCACTCCCAGGCATTTTACAGGGAAAGCCAAAGCATGAAGTTATTTTTAGATCTGATTTTTTAAAATGCCTGCTGAAAAAGCTTTCTCTCTCTTCTTTGCATAAGAATGAACCTGGCAATCAGATCCTTATATAAATAAAACCTGAAGCTCACTCAATCAATATTTTGTTCCTCTCTTGGCTCATATAGAATAAAATCACAGCAGAGCTAGTTAGTTTTCACAGTTAATGCTGATCTTGCAACAACAGTCACAATTTTAACAGTCACCTGATGTCTCTACAAAGTCCTGGTCAAAGAATTTTTCTTCTTTCTCCAGAGGCTGCAGTGTCATGGCACTCTTCTGCTCTGAGGATTTTATTTTTAATATCACTTTTGGCAGAATCACATTTGAGAGCTGCACGTTTCTCCTCTTTAAATATCGCAATAATTTGGAAGTCATCCTGACAACTGAGTCATCTGAGTGACTTTCCTCTCATCTTCATACAGGGTGAATTCTCTGCTTGCTGCACAGGAACATTCAATTCCTTCCTCTCATTTACTTCCAGTGCTTTCTGCAGTTCTCTGGGGCTGTGAGAGAGGAGAGAAGCAAATAAATATGGCAGAGGGTTGCCATGAATATACAATTTCTGTTGCTGGCAAAGCTCAAAATCTGTTTCAGTTTTCAATTAATCTTTCCAAAGAATCCCTCCAAAAGGTTCTGTTATCTTGTCAAAGCTGTGCTCCAAGGATCCTGGATGAACTCTCAAAACCCAAAGCCTCCAGACCTTTCCCCATGCAGCAGCAGCTCTGCAAGGACGAGTGGGAGCAGTGCCCTGTTCCTCCTGTGGGCAGCAGCAGGGAGACCTTGCAAGGGGCACTGTGATATTTTAGTACCTGCTGGGACAGTTTATTTTCTTTTGATCTCTGAGGCAGAAAAGTCTCACAAAGCTGTAAAGGACTTAAAATTTGGAAACTCAGCTGCTGATCATCATCACCAGTAGCTGAACTTTGAATCCGATGCAGCCGAAGGTGTCTGAGGCTAACACACTTTTTATATTGGGATGTTTCCACATATAAGATCATTAATCCTCTGAGTAGAACAGATCTTGATTTAACCTCTGCACCCTCTTGAGTGTCTCTTGAGGTGCTGTGTTATTGGTCAGTATAAAAAGTCCAATTTAATCCTCAGTAAGAATTTGAACTTCTGTGACTTTCACGTTTCAAAGTCAGCTCTGCAATCCTCTGGGATCATCTGGTGTGGGTTTATGCAGGAGCTGAGAGGACATTCGTTTTTCCATGAACATGTGACAATTGCTCATGCTCCTCTCTCTTTTCCCCCCCTAAGGCTTTTGGCATGGTACTGCATTCCTATCAAGCCATTGCTCTTGGGCTCATGACTTTCCTAATCTCACAGGACATTTTAAATTCAATTTTTCATCATAGTGGGTACTACTTGGTGGTTTTGTTGAATATCTGATCTGAGTTTCTTTAAAATGCTTTTCATATTTTGTAGGAATGACATAAGGAGGACTCTTCTCTTACCCTCTGCTCTAGTGACTCAGCAGCTGCCTGGAATTCAGGTCAAGTGGCCCAGGGTGATTGGTGCTCATAGTCCCAGGTACAGAGACCAGAAAAAAATAACGTGTGGCCTGGAGAAGGACATCTGTGTTCCTGTCCTCTGCTCAATTCCTGTATTTCTGTCATCTGGCCATCTTTGTCTTTATGTCTGCAAACAGAGTGGTGGCAGAATCTCCCCTGCAGACCTGTTTTGGCAGCACCAAAACCAGAGGGGAAATGTGGTTTGTTTTCTCTGCCTTTGAAATCCTCGTGCAGAAAGGGAGCAGGACATGGGGGCAGAGCTTTCGAAAGAAAAAGCCGTTGGGTGAGCTCAGCCTCCAACCACTTCCCTCTCAAGCAGGAGTGACACATTTTGGTGACTGCTTACATTGACTAGAGATAAAGCAGTATTTTAAGTGCAAACCAGAGGTATCCAGCTATACTTTTTGGGTGTTTGATAAATTCTTCTTGGGATCTCCATTTTTCCAGTCCAAGTCATCACAGCAAGGTTTCAGGACTTCTAATTTCTTTGGCTTCCATTTGACTTTAGTATTACACAAACCTTTGGTCTGGTGCCTCATCTGATTACCTCCTATTTAGTACTCTTCTGAGATGAGTACCTGAAAAGCACAACCAATCCATGACACTAATGCCACTAATTACAACTAATGAGTGTGTTTAAAAGCATTCTCACAAGCAAATCCAGACCCAGCCTAACAGCGATGCTGGTTTGTGCTTGAAGCTACAGATACTCTGATTGGGCTGTCAGTGCATCTCTGACCACCACCAAACAGGATCTGTGCACAGAATTTGCTTTCCTTTAGTTACGATGCTAATTCAGAGCTTTCTCACACAAGCTGTCATCTGAATCTATTAATACAGTCCCTATAAAGATGATAATCTTTGAGACCTACGCTTCATTTTCCAACTTGATTGAAATTAATCAGCTGGTTTGATTAGTAGATATTAACAAGAGGTCTAACAGAAAAGCCATGTGATCATGTAATCATCATGAATTTAAGTTACAAGTCCACAAACAGACTTGACTTAACTGGAGTTCCTCCCCTGTCCCTGCCAGGAGCAGGGGTAGGTTACAAATACCTGACAGTGCTGAGTTCTGCTGTGAACAGAGGCACCACTGATGCATCCTGGCTCTATGTGAGTGCCATACAGGAAAGACACTTCCAAAATACAAGATTATCAATGCTCACAGCTCCAGAATAATGAAAAGTTGAACCTTTGATGGTGCAGTTGACTGTATTTGTTCAGTTTAAAATCATTACTCCTTGTCCTACCACTACAGGCCCTGATAAAAAGTCTCTACATCTTTCTTGTAAGCTCCCTTATATATTGAAAGGCTGCAATGAGGTCTCCTGCAGGAGCCTTCTCCTCTCCAGGAATCTGAAGGATGAGTCTGTGTCTCCTGCAGTGAAAGGACCCTTGAATTCTGTGATACGAGATGAGTTAGGAGTGGCTATTCAGCAAGAACACAGGGAGAAAAATGCAAGGATGGGAGCATTCCAGTGGGCACATGGCAGAGGACACAAAGCAGTGAGAATGTAGAAATCCAGGCTGCTCATGGAACAGAAATTCCAGCTGTATTTGAATCTGAGTGGGAGGCCCTGGCAGATAAAGGCTGTGGGCCCTGATTTAGTTTGGAGCAAAGGCCACTTGGGGAGCAGTGTGTGGAATCTTGGGGCTGTGCCTGCCTGCTGCCAGGCTCTGTCTGAGGGGATTTCCTGGTGTCTGTCAGTGCTGAGAAGTGTTCATTAAAGGAGATGGTGCTGGTGTCAGACGTCCACATGCAGGGTTGTCACAGTCTGGTTATTCTGCAAAGATTAGTTCTTTTATTGACTTCTTGCTGAAGATTGGCATGCATTTCCTGAGGAAAATCTGGACATCCTGCCCTAAAAATAGCCGAAGACAACTGGCTTCTGAGGAGTTTGCAGTCAGTCTGTGGCCTTAGAGGAAACAAATCTGTTCAGGAGCTTCTGGTGAGCCTATCCAATATGTGACTCTGTCCAGTCTTTGATGTGTTCTCTTAGCCCAAAGCTTTGACTTGTTCACCAAATCACCCCAAGTGCAACCTCTCTCAAATTCAGGTAGGATTTAGGTGTGACTGCACCCTTGTGCTGGCTATGGCTGCTCCAGGTACAGTGCCACAGTGGGATTTAGGATCTGCAACCCACAGTAGCCCATGGCTTGGTCTGAGCTCTCAGGCAGTTGAAGCTCTGCTGGACTGGGCTGTGTTCACAAAATTGTGATGTGTCTGTGTAATCAATGAGAAAAATCAACAGGAGCCAGCGTGTGTACACAAGGGACAGGATTGATGGCTGTGTAACTCACTGGCCTGGGACAGGTCTGCAGGCCAGGGAAGGTGATGAGCAGCAGTGTGGACAGTGAGATGTGGAGGTGGAAATCATTTGCTGTGTCTTTGTCTACTGACTTTTGGGAAAAGTGTGACTCCAGTCAGATGGGAAGGGCTGTGAGGTGATGGCAGAGCTGTCAGTGCATTGAGGTGAGGTCTGTGCTTCACTGCTTCTCAGAAATTGCTCTGTCCTTGGCTTCAGCTGCATTTTTATGTGACATTGGACAAATGGCGTGACCTCTCTGGGCATCGTTGCTTAAAATGAAAATGTAAATATTTTCGCCAACCTTTGTGAGCTATCACTGGATTAATGGATAAAAATTGCTGCATAAAGGGTGAGCATCATGTATGATGCATTTAATCTTGTTTATTTGCAGCTGGGCTACCTTGATGTGTCACAACTGCAGAAATGTGTTTGCCTGAGCCAAGATACCTCCAAAACTAACTTCACCTATAAATTCTTCAGATTGGTTTAAAAACAGATTTTAAATAGGGTTTATTTAGTGTTTGTAGAGCAGAACTTCACTTTCTCTAATGGAGTCTTTGAGCTCCATGCTTTCAAAAATTGCTTAGGAAGATGACAGCACAGACATTGACAAGCACGATCTCCAGGAACAAACCTGGCTAGGCAGAGGAAAAGAAAATATATCGTGGTACTTCCAGATAACACATCTTCTGCTTGATTTGTTTCATTCCCTGGATCTTTAACCTCCTATTTTTAAGCAAACTATGCCCATGTATTGTCGTTTTAATTACAATATTTTAAATTACAGTAAGTTTAGTATCTTAACTGTTTTTACTGAGAAGAGTCTAGATACAAAAAGTGACATCTCTCTCAATGCCTAGAGTTAGCAGTCCACACTAAACCTTGTCCGTTGGACTGGCTTGTCTCTGAGGGTGCCCCAAACTCTGTTTTTGTGGCATGTAGCTCTTGCTTTTCTGCTGGGGAATCATCATCCAATCCTCCAGTTTACAGCCGTGCTGCCTCCATCTCTGAGCTGGTGCTCAGCCTTTGGGGACTAGTGGAAGTGGTGAGTTTTGCTGCCAGGTTGCTGCATGTCTGTGGATTCTGTATTGCAGTGGCTGTTCGCTGTTCAGACACATCCTCGTGTACCAGACAGTCACTATTCCAGAGTGAGTTGGAAATCCAGTTACACTGGAGAGACAAAGCTGTTCCCAGCCAAAACAGCCCATGGAAACAAAGGGCCAGTGGGAGAGCACAAACTGGGGCAACACATGTGGAAAATCTGGCTTCTCCAGTGGCGCTTGGTGGTCTGTGTCAGACCAGGGCATCCTGGTGTTTGGCACTCTACAAACACAGCAGAGACCTGTCTCTGCGAATTTTAATTCTCTGCTAGATGCTGACAGCTGGGAAGAAGCACAAAGGCAGAATTTCGTAGCAGTGGGGCACTGTAAGAGCAGAACAAATGTCTGTGAGTATCAGTCCCTCCCTGTCTGTGTGACCTTTGCTATTTCTTCTGCCGGTCTCTTGGATGTATTGGTAGAATCATGTTTTCTTTCTCACTGCTGGAAAAACTTAATGTGGCAAATGTGGTGTGACTCAAGCTGTGATTGGCAACGACTGAGACTGTCCCACAAAACCTTGTTGGGGTTTGTTTAGGATTCAGAAGAACAACAGGGAAGGGTTGGGGCAGGAAAGAATCAGTAGCCAGCAGTGCTGTCACAGGCCAGGCACTGCCATCACAAACCCCTGGCACTCAGCTGGGAGGAGGATGCTGGGGTGTTCGTTTTGATTCCTTAAGCCACAACGGCTGTCTGCTTTTGTTAGTAGGCTTCCCTGTTATCCCACAATCCCTTCAGACACTTGAATTTGTCTGCATTTCTGCCTACATGGTGAGGGGTGTTGGGAGGCTTCTTGTTTCAGAGGCACTTGTGGTCTTTGAATGCGACTTTTTACCCTAATGTGACAAAAAGGAGGCACAAGGCCAGAAATAGCATGCTGTGCTGTTTATTGCTTGATTTATTTGTGGCCATGTCTGTCACACAGATGCCAATATGTTTTATCTTCATTTACAATAGCCCAAAATGTTTCACCTGGACTGACACATGGTCCTAGACCAGACAGGGAGGTTCCATAGGGAGGTTTTTCTTTTTTTCTTAGCATGTAGCTTGCTGCTGTGATTTTTTTTTTAACCCCTGCTTCTCTCTCCGACCTTAAGTTCTCTTGTAAAGCTGTGCATGTTTTCCATGCACAGTTTGGATAATTAAAAATAGCTGCTCACGGCGCTTGGCTTCTGTGCAGTCTTTTATCAATAGTGCCTCTGAGAATACCTTGTGTTTGGATGAGTGGTTTTAAATAGAGTGGTGAGAACTGCAGGGAAGACAAACCAAACAGGCCTCTCTCGCAGTGATCTTTTTTTACTTTGAAATGCCTAGAAATAATTTTCAAACTGAAAACAAAACATATTGGTATTTTCAATTTAATGAGTTCTTGTTGATCTTGTTTTCCAATCATTATGAATTTTTCTTACTGGTGGAAGAGTTCACAGGTCTGGCGTGGGGGCCCATCCTCATTATTCCGTTCTGTTATTGTTCTCAAAACCCAGATTTGCTACTTGATGTGCAACAGGCCAATAATTACACACTGCAGAGACATTGATTATTTATTTCAGAGCTGCACAAACCCGGGTGCTCAGTGGTATTCCACAAATCAAGCACACCAGCTATCAAAACTTTACTATTTGCACCTTTCAGCAAACAAAGAAATTAGTGTTCAAGGGCTACAAGTGACGTAGTTCTCTTATTAATTAATATTCTATTTTCTATTGGTTAATAATTCTCTCGCTTCTCATGCTAATTAGGCCGCATGCTCAGTCCCTCTCTCCTTTTGAGTCAGTGGGTTTCTTGGGTCAGTGGTCATGATCTGCCCCTGCCAGAATTATTTTTTACCCAGTTGGAGCTGATTTCAGCACAACTGCTGAGTTGGCTTTATCAGTTTCCCCTTATCTCAGGAGTTGTGCAAAATGCCCTTGTGGCCCATAAATTCTGCATTCTTTGTGTCCAGTCTCAGTGGGATCTCTGTCTCCCCAGCCTTTGTTAACCTCCCCCTGTGTCAGAGAGAACTGAAACATGTCCAGCCCTAAACCTTACCAAGGCAATTCTACCACCAAATAATTTGTTTTTCTAACACCTGGACATCACTTAGAGCTTGTTAGCTGCTCTCAGTTTCACAGTTAAATCTCCCTTTTTGTTGATTAGGCTTGAAAGTATACAAAGATCAAACACTAAAGAAAAGCCTTTTTAAAGAAAATTTTAACATATTCCACATTTGCAACACTGTGAAGAACGCAGTATGGTGGGCTGAAGAGGATGGGGCCAGAAGCTAGATAGAAAATCATCAGTGAAAGTTGCTACATAATCTCCTTCAGTGCTCATCTTGGGCTCTGAAACTGAAGACATAGCCCATTAAAACTACAATTCCCATTTAATAAAAACCTCTGAATGTACTTACACTCAAAATAGTTGCCTAATTTCTTTTCCCTCTTTCTGCAGAAACCTCCTTTCTCCCACTCAAATCTTGAAGATATGTTTTCTACTGGGAGTCGATTTGTAAATCTTTCACTGATTTATTAGTGACTTTTTAGCTTCCTAGTCTGCCAGGATCTATCTATTGTAAGACATGCAGAATTCCTGATTTCCTTTTTTTCCTGTGCCATTTACTACATTAAAATACTTTCCCATGCTTTCTCTCTACCACCTCTGTATGTTAAACAGTTCAGGCTTGCTGGAGGCAATAGAAATATAAAGGAATTGCTGTTGTCTGTGGCATATTCAGACTGTGAACTTAAATTTTCAAAGCCTTTGTTCCAATATGTTTCATCAGTGATGCATTCACTTAAGGGTGTGTAGATGTAAAGGAAAAGGGTTTCTCCTCTTTACCTGCAAATTTTGAGTCTTGTGTGCTATTTCTCAGAAAAATCTCATGTAGGTCTCAGTATCCTATTTCTTTCTACAAAAAGAGGGGGAAGCTCATCTGAACACACAGAATATTGCATGAACATGAGAAATTCTAAATCATTTTTTAAAAACAGGAAAGCCATCCTCATAGAATAGACCTACACCCCTGTAGTATTGTGTTCTAATCACAACTTGCAAATCTGCATGTGTAATCTTGTCCTGTGCAAAGCTTTCTGACTTTCTAGGAAGCTTCTGTCCATATACTGAGAAGCAAAGACAGAATTGGGGGGGTGTGTGCCTTTTATGACAGGTAATTAATGTTATGTATTACTGCAATATTGATTTTTTTCATCATTGGCAGACATGGTGCTGTCTGAACCATTGATATTTTGAGTCCTGGAATTATAGGTAGGCTGCCTGATAAGTTTGTTACTGTCCTAAGTCATTTTGGTACTGGTTTAATTTTACCTTTGGTGAATTTCCAGTGCTGACTTTGTTGAGAGAAAAATAATGTATGTGGTCTGAAGACTGTTTGTCGAATAACTGTGAAAACATTGCTAGAAAAGCATGGAAGTGGAAAAAAATAATAAAGCCATAAAGTCTTGGTGATGTTTTTTACTCCGTTTTTCTTCCCTGTGCCCCATTTTGCATTCATACTGCAGAGAATTGAGTTAGTGAACAACTGCAGAAGCAAATCCCCAAGGAAGGAGAAATCCACAGGAGGATGTGAATGCTTTCTGCAGGAGTTTGCTTCCTAGAGAAAACCTCATTTACACACTCACTGGTGGTGGGGTTTCCTTTTGGAATTACCAGCTTCCCATCATTCTGACACCCCGAGCAGCCAGCAGAGCTCCAGGCTGCCTCCGTGCTGAGCCCTGTGCTCCTGAGCAGGCAGGCTGGGCTGGGGATGGTTTGCAGTGTCAGTCCTTCTGCCTTCCCTCACTTCTCTTGAATTTAAATGGAAATTCCATAGATCATCAAGGCCTAAACCCTGCTAAGTGCTGACACAGCAACAATGTCCTCTCTTCTGCTGGTGCAGAAATGAATATTAATGCTTTCCTGTTGACCAGCACACTGGTTGACTTGGCTCTTTCATCTTCTGCAGTGAAGTATGTGCTTTCTGCTTTCTGGCTGGGTCATTAATAAAACAGCTCGTGGTGATTTATTTCACCCAAGGTACTAGTTGGCCATTGTGCCTCCAGTGTCAGCAGTGAATGGCTTTTTTGCTGTTGTCATGGTCTCCCTCTTGATAATCACAAGGATTCAGGAGAATGCAAAGGCCCAGCATTGTGGGGAACTCGCTTACCACAAGTCTTGCTCCTGTTATTGTGTTCTTTGTGCAGTTTCCAACTCCTAGGCCACTAGGTAAGAATGCAGGGACCTTGTCACATCCCTCGTGGTGCAGGGCAGGTGACTGCTATAGCTAGCACAAAAGAACACATAAATACATAAATAACTAAATAAACAAACAAATTCCAGGCTGCTGAAGATAGATGCTGTCTGTCTCCTTCCTGGAGGCTCTTACCAACCATCTCTGTGTGTCTGGTGTCTTTGTGGTTCCAAGTCTTGGCTTAGTTTTGGCTGCCATGGAAAAAAAAATACCTGATTACCTGTCAATCCTAGCAAAATGTATTATTTAGAGTAACTAAGTTGCTCTAAAGTCAAAGTCAAGTGTGAACTCAACAATTTTAATGCAGTGAGCATGAGAACATGGTCACCTGCTCTGAATAGAAGATCTATTAGAGATTCTGTAGGATCTCTAGATCATTATATTTAAGGTTCTTTCTCTAGAGAGTGTCAGAAATGGGCTCAAGTTACTTGTTCTGGATCTAGACCGCTGTTCAGGTCAGTTACCAAAATAATCTAGTTCAAATATAGTTCAGCAGTGAACTGTGATGTAGCAAAGAGAGTCCTGGCTTATGGAGACACAATAAAGCTCTGAAATAGAGCTAACAAAGGTGGCTTGGCACATTTTTTTAGTAAAATGAATGTGTTCCTTTCTCCAGCTAATTTGGGGATATAATAATCTTTCCCACTTGTTTGCATTCATTAAAAAATCTGGAACAAGTCCTGGTTCTAGGGCAGTTGTTCCCTCTCCTCTGGTTTTAGTGGAAGCTGCAGATGCATGTGGTGGGTACTGCTGAAGTAGCTAAAGCAGCTCTGAGAATTCTTGCTCATGGATATGCTCTTTCAAGAATGTGATTACAGGTCTAAAGGAGTAAGTAGAGAGCCTCAAAGGCTTCTATACAATGTACATCTTCTTGCATGCAGATGAATTTTTCTGATTTCTTCTTGTTCTTCTCTTCTCATTTTTTTTTTCAGGCACATTTTTGCCATCTGCTGTCAAAAAATTTACCCCTTCATTAAGATGGCAACTTTAAAAGACACTGAAAATCTGAAATAACCATTTCAGCTGGTATAAGCAATTACAGATATTTCCAGACAGCAGGATGACAATTTCAGTGAAGCTTGGACAATTGCTACATAGATGTTAATCAAGAGGGACATGGGCGGATTCCTGAATTATTAAAAATGCAATCATGTTTCTAAAGCCTTGCTATGGCTTAGTGAACCATGCTTAGGGAACAGATTTTGCCTGTCCCAAGCTCTCTTATCTTGTGCAGCAGAGTAAGAACTGAGCAACCTTCTCTCGTTGCCTTTCATCATTTGGAACATCTTTTCAGCTTTGAATTTCCGAGGCTGTTTCATTGTGCTGCCATTCCCCCTCCCACCCTTCGCTTTGTTTGCTTGACAAGGAGAAAAGGCAGAAAGTGAAGCACAGAGCCACATTTCCATAAGCTTACACAAACTATTTCTTTCTTTTTCTTTCTACTCCAGACAGGGTGCTTATAATTAGTCATCCCTGCTGTGGTTGAAGCGGAGTTTTTAGAAGGAAGCTTTGGTGGTTTCTTACCAGCAAGAGTGAAAAATAAAACTCATGCAGTTCATCATTAATTTGGGGGATACTTGTTAGCCTCATAATCCAGGCAAATAATTTCTTTCAGCCATGTTTGTTAGAAATGCTGGAACAGAGACCTAGTGGTACTTTTCCCTGTCATGCTGAGATCAGACAGTGCTGGCAGCATTTGGTGTCTTGAAGCTGAATGCAGAATTAAAAGCTTCTTTAAAAAGCAGGCTATTAAAGTGGCAGTGAGAAAACTCGTTACACTGCTTAGTGGTTGGGGGGGATAATCTGAGATTCTGCTTTTAATTAAAAGTGGACCCACTTTGCAGAATGCAGGCCTGGGCTGAGATGGTGTTTTGTGTGTGTATTTTAAGTCCTCCTGAAACTGGCGGTATTGAGCTCTTGGGTTTTGGCCAATGAGCAGTTCTAGTGTTGGGAGAGAGAAGAAAGAGAAGTGGTGAAATAAAACTTGAAAGAAATTTTCATTTCTGCATGGGAAGTCTTGAGTGTAAATGGTATTGCAGCCTCTTCCTGGTAAGAATTTCTGATGAACTGTTTGGTAAGATGTGAAATACACGATTATTAACCTTTTAGTCTAAGTGTTAAAAGTTATTTCTGTCACTGTTCTAAATACTGTGTCATTATCCTGTCTTGTAAGTAGCTAAAATGTTATTCATCCTTCTCTAACCTTGCAAAGTTTGTCCTTTTTTTAGTAGAATAAGAATGAAAAGAATATTCTTAAAAGTATGTATCTAGACCCTGGCTGTGGAAGTCACGTTGCATTGGAGCAGCTGAAGGGACGAGTCCTTGTAAGTAATGACAAATTTCCCTTGGATTTCCAAGGCACGGGAGTGTTCAGTGCTTGTTGGGCTCATGGCTGAGTGTGCAAAGCTGAGCTCCACGTGCAGCTCAGATGTAGTGTGAGCTCAGCACTTGTCTGCATCCTCTAATGCAAAAATCAGGCCCTCACTGCTATTTTTGCCATGCAATAGATTCTTAGAACTGTTGGCTCCCATTTAATAGATGCAATATAAACACCAGTTCTTCAAATCTGCGTGGTTTCTTCTCTGTTGGTAATCAGAGACAAGTGAGGTTGTTTCCTGCTGTGAACATGAAATTGCATTTTTAAGTTCTGTTTAATTTTTCTGCAAAATTAATTCTTTCTGGAAACTTATATCACTGCTTGACTGAGAAATGAATCAGAATTTCTTGATCATTTGGGGAAGGGGAGGAACAAAATTGATAAAAAGGATTTGACTTTCTTAAACAGTAGAGATTCAGGATTTGAAAGGTAACCAGTGAGGCGCCCAGTTTTACTTAGTTTTTCTTGAAGTAACTGAAATTCTCTTTCAAAGTCCACTACACAACAGATTTACACTTAACTGAGTTTTAATTGCCCCTTTTATTATTATAATGATGGGAATAATGCTTTGGTAAATGTATTTTCCAGTTGCTGACTTTGGTAATAAAAACCAGCCCTAGATTGCGAAAGAGAGAGACTCAGTTTTGTGGAAATAGGCTGTCCTTCCATTGTAAAGATAACAGGGTCTTCTTGGAACCTTGCATGGCACTCCCTAACTTGTTTCCTGTCTTTTCTTCATTATGTTGGCTCCTTGCCTTGAAGAGGAGATGGCTTTTTAATACAGCCACTAAATTCCACCAACTCAGAATCTTTCAATCCAATTACTATGGTACATTAGCTCTTGACTCTCTCCCTCTGCAACTACAGCACTCATGAATCAAGTGTTTGTTTTTCATTGCAAGTTTTTTTTCTAGAATCAAAGGATTTTCTCTTTTTTTTTTTTTTCTTATGCCTTAGCTGGCATTGTCAGTAGGACTCTCAAACGTTAATGACACCAGGTTTGCATAAAGCATCAGCTCAGCACCGGCTGCTGTGCTTTGCAAGATAAAGCTCCTTGTAAAGTTGAGCTTGGAGACAAAGCAAAGGTTTATATCCCAAAGCTGTGAGTATGACTGGAAGGGGGTTTATCCTGTCTTGATCCAAAAGAACAACCTGTCCACTTTCCCCCTCAGGAACAGTAGTGTTTGCTTTGCACAAGAGTTTGTGTTATAGATAGCAGTTTGAAGACAACATAATTGTTAAATCTAAGGAATGTGCCATAAATCCCAAGGGAGACAGTATTATTGTCTGGAAAGGGTAACAATCCTTCTAGAAATGCTAGTTTTGAAATAGTTGTGCTTGGGGTGGTACAGCTCATGAGCACAAGATATTTATTAGAAATTACCATGGGATTTGTTTTTGAATTCTAACCTTGCAGGGGATTCCACTGAGTGCCCTCAGCATGGGGCGTGGTTTGACTTTCAGCACTCTTGGTCAGGCTCTGGCAAGGGAGGGCTTGGCTTTTGTGTTCCACTGTTCCTCCTGTGTCTCCAGGGCCTGGCTGGCTCTGGGATCCTTCAGGTGAGGTCTGCCCTGCTCTGAGCCATGCAGGAAAGTCACTGTGCTGGCCAGGAACCACCACACTGTGACCTGGTGTAGTCCTTGCACGTCCAGGATGTCCTTGGTCTTCTTTCCTTCCTTGCCCAGCTCATTCCCCCTCCTGAGGGACTCCACAGCCATTGCCATAGTACACATCAGCCCCAAGATTATTATTATACTTGGGCAGGGCCAGTTTTGAGATGTAACCCTTGTGTTCTGTGACTTGTTCTAGTTTTAGTCTGTGAAGTTTGGCAGAGAAAACCACCACTATGAGAAACTGGGATGCCTGGATATTCCTTCTAGTACAGAGCTTGGTTCATGTTTAACTGGACAGATTTTTGCTTCCAAATGGGAACTTGATTTCTAAGCCAGTTTCTGCTGCAGTTTAACTGAAAAGTCTTGGAAGTAGCTGGGGCTGGATGCACTGTGAATACATGAAAGCAAATCCTGTATTTGTGCTCCATTCCCTGCTATAGGAATTGAGCATCTGTTTTGACTGGCAAGTGTCCCTCAGCTGTATTCACACATACAACATCACATGGGAGTTGTGGACAAATGAGATGCATCCATCCAGAATCCCTTGTACATTCAAAAATGTGCAAATGCCTTTACTGCTGGTAATAGAAAGAGCTGAACAAAATATGCCAAATGATATGGAATAAATTCCAGGTATTATAGCATTTTTATTATAAGTAATATATCAAAGTTATAGCGTGCTGACAATAGGTTGGAAGTTTTGAAAGCCTCTTTTGTTTTATAAATCTAAAAAGGCAATTAAATACTAAATGAAAGGTAACTTGAAATGTAAACTTGAAACTTGAAATGCAGGAAAACAAGAGGTAGGGTGGTTACCTGGGGTGCTACACAGAGTTAATGTGACTTAGGCAAGGATGTTGAGACACACTGTAATGTTCATTTTGAGCTTTACTCCTCCACAGCCAGGAGGTTGTGTGATTCATCCTGCACTGGCAGGTGATTCCTCCTGGGCGTGCAGGGATCTGTTCCTGTGGGACTGACTGCAGGTGGCTTGTCACCGTGGAAGGAGCTGCAGGAAAGGAGTGAGCAGCCATGAACCACTCCACTTCTCTCAGGCCTCATTCCTTTGAAATCCTTCATGGATTCTGCAGTGGATTGTACCACAAAAATGTAATGGGAACAAACACTCTTAATCCTTCAAACCAGCAATACGTATTCAAATCACTAAGCATCAAATAAATATGAAAAAGGTCTTTGGAAAAAATGTATAAAGTTCACGTTGTAAATGTACTGCAGTAGTTTCAGGGAAGTATTTTAAAGGAGTTTTTAAAAGATTGTATTTAACAAAATAAATCTCAAACTCTGAATACAGCAAGATACACATTTAAGGGAACTCAACAATGTAGAATTTAATTTCCAGTCTTTGCACCCAGCTCTTGGATGTATTTATGCAGAGGTTTATGCATTTCCAGCATTCCCTGTTTTTAGCATCCTGCTGCTTTGTTAGATGAACTAAAGCCTGCTGTTAGCTCACTTCTTGTAAGGAGCCTCCCTGAGCTTCCTCTGAGGCAGTTTACAATTCTGTGCTGTTTTACTCCATTGCTACATCACAGATGGGGTTGGGTTTTTGTAATGCAACGCAGCATGATTCATTTTTATAGGGAGGCAGACTTTATGTATGCACTGGATGAATCTAGCTCATGGGAAAACCAAGCCCTTCCAAATTTTACAATGAAACATGGCACTTATTAACCATCCTGCCTTGCAAGGAAAAAATACCTCAGCTTTCTCACCGTTACTTCAGATTGTTTATTGATTCTTTATTGTATTTATGGTATGGATTAAATTCCTGTTTAAGTTTAGCTTTGGGTTCTACTCCTTCACTAAAATTAAAAGGTTGTGTCACTTCAAATACTGATATCAGAGTTTGGCCTTTCCTCCCTTTAAGAGGGAGAAGACTATTCATATATATATACACACACATGCTCATATAGTCATTATCTAATCAGTGTATTTTCAGAGAGATTCCAAACGTGTGCTTTTCTTATTCCATCTTCATTTAGTTTGTGATTTTTCTAGCTATGTCTTTATTGTCATCACTGTCTTGATGTTCCTAAGAATGGTTATAAAGAAAATGGCACCAGCACACACTAAGCATTGAATTATCATTTAAGAAAGAACAGTGCAAAGAAAGACAAACAAATGAACATTTCCTCATTAAGTATGTTTGGCAGATTTTTCTAGTTTTTAAAACCCTGTCAGCTCCATCAGTTTCTCCAGCAGAACTGGGAATTTGATGCACACTGTTGTTTGTATTATACTACTTAATCTTGTTCTGTGCTTAAAATATTAAGAGGGAGCTGTTACACTCAGGCCCTCCACATTACTAGTGTGGAATTTTGAACAGTTGTTGACAGCACAGAGAACATTGCACAGTTTTAGATGAGACCGTGAAGGGGAGTGTGTTTAAAATAACAGGACATAAAGGCAAAAACATGTTGGAGAGAAATCAACTCTTTTAGATAAGATTTTCTTACACACTTTGCAGCAGAGAGAAGATTGGAGGGTCTGCAAAATCTCTGAACAAGTGACTTGCTGGGTTCTGTGTCAGGCTGAGATTTCTTTACCTTAGGGCACAAGCTGCCAGTGCATCCTGCAGAGAGAACGGATTCTCACTTGAAAACACACAGAAAACAAAAACTTCTGTGGATGCATGGCTCTGCAGTTGCCTTTATAATTTATGCCTCTCTCTTGGTTCACTTCAAGCTCCAGCTCTGGTGGTGGTGAGGAGCTGAAGCCCTTTTTGCTCCTCCTGTCTCGTTTGAGGCTCCGCTCTCGGCGTGTGGTGACAGGGTGACCCAGATTCCCAGGGGTGCCCCGGCAGTGCCATGCTGATTCTCTGCTTTCACACTCCTTGCTTAGCACAGCTCATCCCAGCCACACAATGCCATTTTCTTTCCCTGCTCATCAGTGCCCCTGCCAGCAGTGGTTTAATATTGTTAGCATTACCTAGCAGCGTGTGTGCTGGGAATGGGGGAATACAAATGGAATAACAGTGGGATGAAGGGGCAGACAGGTGTGTTTAATAACACCGAGCAGCAGGAGGGGGTGGAGAGAGGAGAAAAAGCCCACAGGCAGAGGAGGCTCTAGTGGAGCCTGAGAAGCCACGAAGCCAGGTAAACTGGAGGGGGAGGGAAAAGCCACGTGGAGCTGAGGTGAGGGTGGGCGGCTTCTCCCTGGTTATGGGCAAAAGGAGAAGAGGGAGTGGGAACAGATGGCTCTAAATTGTACAGTACTCTGATGGGCTGTGCCTCTGTGGGATCAAACTGGGATTGACTTGTTGTTTGAAGGTGGAACTGTGTCTTTTACAGTAGATACATAGAAAATCAGATCACTAAAAAACAAACCCACAATTCTGGTAATTCCCGAAAATGAAGAAGGCTTGTGGGTGTGTGCCTTTGCTAAAAGACAGTGAGGTGTGAACAGTCAGGAGCCTCTTCTGATGGGTTATTTTGTTTAAAATACACCAGTCTGTTCATCTTGGATTAGTTTTAGGGTTTAGTTTGTTGTGCTCTCCCCCCCACCCCCCCCCAAAAAAAAATAAAAGCAGGGTAGGTTGAAAGATTGTTTTCAGGAGCTTTCTGAAGCAAAACACTGGAACTGGGGTTTGTCTACCAGGAGTTCTTACTACTGCCTGTAGGCTCACTATGTTTAAAGTTGTTTTTGTTGTTTTCAGTAGTGGGTTTTTTTTTTAGTTTTTATTTGTAAAAACAGTTGAATCTTACCTCACAGACACCTCCAGGTGCTGCTCCTTGGCACAGCCTGAGTTTGTAGCTTACCAGAGGAATGCTTTGTGCTTTGGGCACTGCAGGGATCCCAAACCAGATTTTATTTTTTCTGCGCAATAAACCATGGATGTTTCTAGGAAAGCCCACGCTGAATCCTGAGAGGATAAATGTGCCCCCAGACTTATTTGTAACTTGTATGGACTCTCCAGTGAGTGAGATCCCAGGAGGAGAGTCCCTCCTTGGACCCCAAAGCACAGTGGATCTATGCTGGGCTGCTCCTGTCTCTTTACCAGGACAGCTTTTTCAGCTTGGTGGTTTCCTGGCAGTCCATTAGGCAGAGGAACTTTTTTTCTGAAGTTCCAGGAATCTATTACATGATGCATTGCTGTGGACACTGCGAAAAACAGTTCTGCTTTAAAAAGCTTTTAATATGGGAAACTACTAGGAAAAATGGATAGCATTTAGTAAGAATAAAGAATGCTACTAGATTTTATGCAGCTTCTCAAATATTTTTGCATGTTCAGCAGAATAGCTTTTCAGTTTCAGGCTTCCCACCACCCTCCAGTCTCAGACATATTTCTGCTAATTTTACTGTGTGAATTTGGAGGCTGTGTAGGTCTTGGAAGCAGTGTCCTTTGCTTTGGGATCTCACTGTCTTTTATCAGAAAGCTTCAATATATGCCAGTAACTAATGAATTTAGCTCCAAAATAATTATTTAATGGTCCCTGATTTTCTTTTATTTAATTATTATATTATTCCCTTTCATTTTCTATCATACCTTCTTTGGCCAGCTCTTTGTACCAAAATTTTATTTCCTGCGCTCCTCTCAAACATGTTTAATTCAGCTGAGCCTTTTTTGATGTGTTTTGCCAAGATTTTAGTCAAGCCAAGAGGTTTTGTTTGTTGAGGACAAACAAGGCACGGAGTTTCAAACTGCTGGTTTAAATGTAGTTGGCCCAAGGGCATGAAAGCCTTGCAAGCAGCCATTTGCAGCTGCACAGAAACATGGGGGTGCAAGTTAGGAACCCTCAGACTGTGAGACAATTTTGGTATCTCCAGCCAGTGCTGGGATAAGCTGGCACAACTCAGCTGGGCTGCTGCTTTAGGGTGGGCAGAGTTTGATTGTGTTTATGACCCTTTTGCAGGACTGCTGGTCTCCAGTATATTCTTCCCTTGACTGTCTTACTCTTGACCCTTCAGGGAGGGGAACTCCTATCTGTCATGATAATCAGAGCCCTGAGAAATACTGAGGGATGTCATGTCCTTGTTCACCAGCCCCTGCCTCTGGAGATATCAGCACCTTTCTGGGCATCCCTAGGGTGCAGCCTGGGTTTGGCTGTTCTGGCTGAGCTGAGTGGAATGGGATGAGGATGGTTTTAGGAGAGCAGCACGAGCAGACAGAAAGTACAGCTCAGTGGAAAGTTAATGAACACTCTTGGGTTCAGTTCATGGCCTCCATCACATTGCACTGGGGACAGATGGAGGGAATGGAAGTGGCTTGTGACAGAGACTGCAACCAAAATGAGATCTGAGGAGGCAGAGACAGCAGGACAGGAGCTGGGGAAAGGGTAGAGGGTGTTACATGTTGGAAAGGAGGGACTGAACTGCAGCTTCAGTTATGTATTGTGATGTTCCACTTCCTTATGAAGTTCCTTGAGTATTAGAAAAATTGCATTTGTGGTATGGTGTGTTTGGTACAACTCTTCACCAGAATCTGAAAGAACCCTTGGAAATACCCTTTGCTGTTAAAGGCCTCAGGGAACCTGCTTGCTGCTGCATTTCTGGGACTGAGTTATTGCTCAGTGCTGGATTGCAGCCCTGCCAGAGTATTTTCTGGAAGTTTATTCTAGGACAGTCCAGACAGGTGTGAAGGAAAGTAGCAGTGACAGCATCAAACACCTGAGGATTTTGGATTGCATGGTGTCACCTGTCTCAAGCAGTGGCCTGCAGAGAGCTGGTACTGAACTGAGGGCAGGAGGATCTCTCATGGCAGCTGGACAAAAAGGCTGCAGAACGTGGCCAGTCTGCTGTGGGCAAACCCAGCAGCAGTTGCTGCTCTGAATGCCTGATGCTTTTCAACCCAATTTAAAGGATTTCCATGGTGCAAATGACCTTTCCCTCTTCCTCTGTTTGTGGCAGGCATTGAAATCCAACAGGAAGAACACCTGTGGACCAAGAAAGTCCAACTCTAAGATTCTTTTCAGGTTTTGCTGAGATAAAAATTTTATTTTCCTTTTGTCAGGTTGTTTCACAAGACTAGCAGGATGTTTCTAAAATGCTGGCCTATATTACTGCCAAAGGAACAAAAACATATGCAAGAAGGTCTGTTTGCTTGTGAATACTGCTTGAAATTATATCTTCTTCTATTCTGGGACTGTGTTTGTCAATTATTTGGTGTGTCTTGATCATCTCCCTCATAAAATTCCTGTGTTTACTGGTGAACCAGGGCTGAACTAAGATTGTACAACTCTGTGTGCTCGACACTGCAACATACTTTTAAAAACATATATTGTCTAGATAATGCAGTGTGTACTATTTATGGCAACACAAATAATTCAAGATTATGCCTGGAGCAATGACAGCAGGGAGAGTTACAAGAATTTGGAGATTGTAATATGCAAAGGTGGAACATACAGAACACAGGCATTTATTACACTGAGGAAAAAGCTCACTGCTGACACAGATTGCTGAAAATGATAGGGACGGGGTCAGAGTGGACCCTGATATCCCTTGAAATTGGCACTGGACAGCATCATGTGCAAAAAAGAAAGGTCACTAGAACTACAAAATGGGCAAAACTCTCCATTGACAGATCCAGCAGATGCTGGTGGGTTATGAGGAAGCCTGTGCTTAGAGCTGAGTAGCAGGTACAGGCACTTAATCCAGTTCAACTCAGCTTTACATGAATTAATTACTGAACATGCAGCAGCTGCTTCTGTCAGTGATGAGGATCCATCATGTAACATCATTGCTCCAACAGAAAGCTGTAGATGATTAATTTTTTTGAGAACAGTTTGTCTTTCACTACTATTCTCTGGCTGTTGTGAAAACTGCATGAAGAAGGCTGAGGATGTGAAGATAAGAGTAGGTATCTCTTCCTCCATTCTCCTGTGGCATGGTAAAAGTCACAGCTGGGTAGAAGAAAATGCTGTTGGTTTCCACACTACAGAGTCTTTGGTATGTGGTGTTGAATGCTATAAAAATAAACTTGAACAAATATATGCTCTTCTAACTGTCAAAAATCACAAAAACATGCACAAGGTTTGATGAGCAGTTGTCTAGGAATTGTAAATATATTCCTAAGAAACCGGGTTTGACAGACAGGGGAGGACATGCAAGCTGTAGGATTTCAGCAATTTTGAAATCTCATTTTCATTTCTGGACTCTCTATCTTCTTTTATGTGCACATGCACAAATACCCATGAAGGCAGCGTTCTCATTGCAAACCAGTTCCTGACTTTGATGGGTTAGAAGTCAAAAACTGTGTTGTTTGCACCTTTGACGTTGTTGGATTTGCTGTAGCACAGGGGTACCCTAAGCAGCAGCATTCCCACAGGGATGGCTTTTGACTGCTGGGTCTAGAAGAGGCCTTTTTGTGGTAGCTCAGAGTTTTGTATTTGGGGAGAGCTATTTTGGTAAACTTTCAAGTGCTTCAAGTACTTCCCAGCGCCTGATTTTCCTTCTGTACTAATTGCCTTAGGCTTGTGCCAACAGCTGCCCACCCCTTGCATATGGGAGGGTGGTTTTGGGCAGGGGGGCCAGGGCTGGTGGGAACCTCAGGCAGCCCCCCAGTGCTGTGCCCCACGGCCTCCCCACTGCGCAGCCCCGCAGAAGGGTGGGAGGGGACCCCACTGGGGAGCTCCATGGGGCACAGGCGGTGCTTTGGTCTCCAATTCAGGGGATTAATACCACTTTCTGTTTCTTGGACACTGCAGCCACTTGGCCTTGTGTTCATATTCAGTTTGCCCACTTCTCGAGTGCACTTACTTGTGTAAATCTGCTCAAGCGTTTAAGTCTGAAAGAGCGAACAAACAGGGAAATGAACAGACGGCTCTGCTGGCTCTGGAGGGGTCGCTTGCCTCCCTTCCCTTGTCTCTGTGAATGTGGCCCGTGCAGCACACACAATGCTGTCTGCCAGCCCTCCCCTCCCCTCCACACCCGGCCTTTGCTGAGCTGCAAAGCGCCGTCTGTGCTCCGGCAGCTCCGCTCCTTTGGAAGCGCTCCGTGGAAGCCGGACACGCGCTCCTTCCTCTTCCTCTCTGCAGCCTCCGTGTGCCCCAGGGCCAGGAGGGATGGCTGAGCCCAGGGGCTGCCAGGAGCAGCCACCCCAGGCCTGGGGGCTAGCAAAGGCACAGGGGGTGCAGGCATGGGGACAGCCTTGTGTCCTATGAATGGCATGAAGGGTTACACCAAGGGAGACAGAGCCCTTTGGCCATGGATGTTCAAACACCGTGACTTGTCCAATAAATGATGGACCTCTGCTTTATAAAGTAGGGTGGTGAGGGCTGACTTGTTTCACTTGTTTCATGTCATACACAGCCATTTATGAATTTCTCAGGCTCTTATCATCTAATAGGCTTTCAGAAAAGGGCCTCTGATGTTTTATTGTAGTTTATGGCTTGGTTTGATACTTACATGCACTTGTTACTGAAGAAATTTGATTATATTGGAGGTTTGCAGGTTATTTTTCCATTCTTTATTGCTTCTGTAAAATTGCAACAGTTTTGTTAATCCCTTGCTGGTCACTGAATCTCTGGTTTTCTGAATTCTGGTCCCCCAGGATGTTGAAGGGGTTCTTAGAGACACCCTTCTCTTGCTTCTAGATCTCAGCATATGCAGTATTTCACCTTCTGCATTTTGGCACAGAGCTTTCTGTGTGTTACCCTGCACTCTTCATAGTTCGTATCATCCCAACCTTCCTACCTTTCTGTCTTGCACTCCTGATTTGAGTGAGTTAGACAAAGCAAACTTTCTGACCAAATTCAGGTCAGAGATTCAGGCTGTATTTCTCATGGGTAATTTAATTTTGCCTATTTTAAATTTCCACATAACCACCTTAGACATGACATTTATTCCAATCTTTAAATCATCTGTGGCACTGTCTGTACTGTTTTCAAAGGCTGCCACAGTCCATCCTGGAGTATCTGGTGTTATAAAGGTTTAAGGAGTGACTTAGTGCAGAATCAATCCCGACAGGATATTCTGGATTGAAAGAAAACTGTAATGGCTGTTGTTCTCTCATGGAAATCGTGTTCTTTTTAAACAAAGGAATGTCATTGGGCTAAAGGGAAAACATCTAAGACCTGCCACATATTTTAACAGTAATTTCTAATTAGCCCGTTTTAGTCAGTTTAGTGCTTATATGTATTTTGTGCATTGGTGATTGTCTGTGGTTCTTTGGGGCCAGCCAGATGTATTAGGGACCTTCAGAGAGAGGTGTGAGGGAGGGAATGGGGCAGGTTCTGGATACTTCTGTATTCAGGGTCTGTTTGCTCTGTCTGTGCTGGACCTGCAAGTATCTGGCATTTGGTGTGATGGCCATCCATCTCAACTTGTGCTTCCCAAAGCTGACTGGTTCATTTAAAAGCCAATGGTTTTTTAGGAACCCAGTTCTTCAGGCTTTTTGTAGTGAATTATGTTTCAAGAGCTGGTGGATTTTCCTTTTTAAATTAAGCTATGATTTTAGTTTTTTCAGTGGAAGTTCTGTACAAAAGTGGGTCTCAAACTTCTCTGCTTGTGTCCCCGTTCTCTGGTGCAAACTCTTCTACTGTAACTGAATTTTATGTGACTTGTGATGCCACCTGGGATTCTTGCCCTGTTTGCCACTTGCCCACACAGTGCACTGCTTTCTGCAGGCTCCAGCAGAAGCAGCTGCTGCTCAGATCCCAAAGGGTGTTCTTTTGGTGGTACTTTCACATGTTTTAGGTGCAGAATGCTGGGCCAAAGTAATTCCTGACATACTTGGATCAAAAAAGTGACCTACTTTTTGTGTTGATTTTATTGTTATTACAGAGTGTTTGTCTTTAGATTAAAATATCAGCCCTAATCAAACATTCAGGAGTTCCCTGTTGATTATGTCTAAGGTTTCCTCCAAAAAGAGTTTGTATATAAATAATTGCAGTTTCTGTTCAAGTCCCATGTGATCTCCAGTGAAGACACAGCACCACTGATTCTTTTTCCTTCCTCATTCATCAAGGTAAGATGTTTTCTCTGGTGTCTAAAAGGTGCTGCCAGACTCAGCCCTCTGTTGGGACAGTGCCCTGTTACTTTGCATTCATCCAGGTTTCCATCAAACACATGTTTAAAATGTCACAGAACTCACCAGCCTGCCTTTTGCACAGTTCATTTATGGTTATTTATTTTCCTCCTGGTGATGACCTGCTGCAAGTCAGGAGAGGAGGAAAAGTGATGGAATTGCCTGAGACCTGAGGTCACCTCCCAGCTAGAAGGTCACTGTCACAGTAGGAGCACTGAGAGAGCCTCACTGATGGGAGCAGGGAGAGAACCCTGTGGAGTGAAGGTTTGTTTGCACTTCTGTCTGTGAAGGGTCAGTCTCGAGGCAGGGACAGAGGCCTGTCGTATGTTGGGTAAGACACCAGGTAGAGGTGTACATTGTGAGACACCAGGAAACCTTGTCACAGCACTTTATGGAACAGGATAAGAGGAGAAAAAATGTGGAAGATCCTAGGAACTACCAGGGTAGCGATGATTTTGTGCTCCAAGAAATATTTTTCATAAACCCTTGCAGCTCTCTGGGGGATAACCAGGGTGCAGAGTCCTGGGACACAGAGATTGATGGTTCATTCCAGTCTGACCCTGTTTCTCTTCTTGGTTGTCATTGCTGTGTGAAGTTTGGTATTAGCAGTACCTCCTGGTCCAGATCAGGGAATTCCCTCGTGCTAGTGCACTGCTTGACTCACAAGTCATGTTCTCTTTGCCTTTGTTTCAGAGTAGAATTTTGCATCCCTATTAAATGGGTTGCCAAATCCAAACTTGCAGTAAACAGAGGCAGCTTTCTGGCTAAATTCTGCCATCTGTCTTGGGTCTGTGTGCAATATCCTAATCCTGGACCAGGCACTGGGTTCAGTGTGCTGCAGAAGTGACCTGGATTGTCTCTCATGCTCATCTTTGAGACATCTGGACCAGCATCATTGTGTAACTGAACTGTGTCTTAAGGACATTTGCCAAGGCACTGTATATCCCTTCTTTGTCATTTGAGCAGCTCTCTTGATCATGTGCATAGATCTTGGATCTTGCTAGTGTTGAAAAATCCACATCTTTCTGAGTTTGGACACTTGGGACAAAGTAAAAAGAGGTCAGCATGAGGGCAGATCAATTTATTTGGATTTCACCTGCTTCAAGGTCAGGCTTCTTTCCACCAAAGCAAGACTGGTTCATTACCCTGGTGCTACTCTGCACCTCTGCCCCCCTCTTATGAATTTCTTTCGGGGCTGCTCTGAAGCAGTAATCAAATGTGTGATCCTCCAGCATGCCAGGACTCCTGGATCCTTTTTAGTTTTAGTTGATGTGGGGGGAACTGAGAGGCAGAGATGATTCCTGGGAGCCCTTAGAAAAAAAATAGTGTGCCTTGTAAAAACAAGTGATTTTAGTTATTGCAATTGAGGAGTCAATTAACTGGCTAATTAAAGCAATTTCTCATTACATAATTGAATTCTGGTTCATCACCATTTCTACTCTGCAAGACTGCCCCAGAGAGCAGAGCCATTTCTGAGCACTCTTTATGACAAACAGAAGAACCATTCACTCTCACAGTGCTCAGATGTGTCTGGAAAAGGAGGAGGTGGTTTGGTGGGACTTCCCTCAATTGCTTGTGGAAGTAAACAATGGAATGTCATCCATTGATATGTGATAGAGAAAAAGGCAGTTTTCTCACACACGTTTCTAGTGCCAAAGATAAATGAAGAAAGGAGATGAGGAATACTGAAGCACAAAGCCCACGAGGTTTAGGATGCCCTGGGCTATGGGACTCAGGGTTACAGTCTGGAATACACTCTGCTCAAAGCATTACACTGGATTTGAACATGCTAGTGCTCATCAAATATGCTCTTAAATTGGATGTGAGAACTGAAGGCTTTTAAATTGTCAGCTTCCTCCTGTACAGAAAGGTAGACTGAATATGAAGTTATTTTTTAATGAAGGATGAATTAGAAAAGTGGCAGTGTACTGAAATGTTGGATGGTTATGGAAGGTGTGTGTGGGGAAAAAAAGACATGAATTAAAAGAATTTGAAATAATTTAAAATGCACAACCTGAGATTTTATTGGTCATAGTTAAAACATGGTGTCAAACCATGCCCCTGCAGTAGCAGAGGAGGGAGGGCTGGGTCAGTGACATTTGCTGCTGGTGAGCCATGGTTTGACAAGGAGGGACTGTGGCAGAGAAATTTTTGAAGTTAGGATAGAAGTACTTCAAAGCTCAGAAGAAATTGCATTTGGCAGCTGATGTGGACTTTGAAGTCTGAATGAGACACAATTAAAAGAGCTGAAAGTAACATGTTCAGCTTCCCTCACTGGTGAGACCCAGGGACTCAAATGCCCTGGTCAGGCTGGACCTTGGAAACAGGGCTCAGGTGGAACAGAGACCATCTTCTTCTTTAAAGAGGAAACTGGTTAAAATTAGTAAATGCTGTGGATTTAGTCAGAGTTCAGGTATTTTAACTGATGTCTCACTAATGAACTCAAAGTGCTTGAGAAAAAATTACTGTGTGGGAGGCTTTTTTCATTTGTTCGCACTTTTATTTTTGTTTGGGTTTTTGTGTGCTTTTTGTTTGTTTTGTTTGATGTGTTCTTTTTAAATGTTCAGACTACAGACTTGGGCTTCTTCCTGTGTGTGAGACACTGATCAGGTAGCTTGTTCCCTGAGCCCCTGAATTTATTCAGAAATTAAATGTACTGGGCCGTGACATCACAGAAGCACTGTGGGGCACAGGCACTGGTGTTTGTGAATCCATTGAACCTTGTTGATAATGACCTCTAATAAACATATGTAGGCTTTTAAAATTCAGGGGATACTGTACTTTGAGAAGTGCAAACTTGCTGGAAAGGCAGAAATAAGAGAGTAATTAAAAAAAAAAAATTAGGGCCTCTTGGTAATAGCATCTCCAAAGAATGATGAAGAGAGAAAGGAGAAGCGGGTAATGATGGCTTTGCACAGTGAAATATTTGTTTTCTGTACCTGGATTTTTGGTCCAATGGAAGAAAGGGAAGCAATGGTGACAGGTTGCAACATGAAAACTGGGGGAAGGAAGAGGAAAGACTAGGAGGAATAGAAATGCCCGTGTTCACCTGTGTTGTGAGGTGAGGGGAAGTGGGTATAAGACCACTAAGTGGGAGAGAGCATTAGATTGTTAAGGACTGTGTTCTGGTTGATAATGTATTGCCAAGGACAAAGCTAACAGAATTTGGGAAATAAAATCAATGAAAGCAAAGTGCTTCATAAATATTCAACCAGAAGCTGGAATGTAAAAAAGCCCTAGGATGTGTTGTAGGGAGCTGCCTGGCATTGGTGGAGACAGACCACCCATAGAAAATGTCTTGTGGGTTCAGTTCAGTTGGGTTTTGCTGTGCAGGGAGTGTGAGGGAGTTTTTGTTCTATGGGCTGGAGTATGGAAAGGGAAAAATCATGGCAATTTTTCTTTTTAATTATTAATATTTCACTTCTGACTGCCACTTCTTAGTATCATGATTCTGGTGGAGCTCAGTTCCCACCCCTGACCAGCGGCATCAGCTCCATCTGTTCCTGATCCCACGGGTGAAATGGGCATTCCCGATGCAGCGCAGCTGGCAGATGCTGGTTTGTTCAGTGGCAGCCTTTTCCTCTCTCCATCGAGTTATTAGTGTCATTGTCATGGAGCACTCAGCATCTTTTAGCCCTCAGGGAAGAGCAGCCCAGTTTGGAACAGAAACCGGTGCATCCTGACAGCACAGGCTGAAGCACCGTGGAGTTAAACAGACTCATGTTCGCCGTCCCTTAGGAAGCAGTCTAATTCCCAGGCTGGCACTTCTGACATAACTCAATTATGGAATCATAAATAAACAGTTGACACAGGCCAGGGAACTTCAAAGCACTCGGTACAGTTGTAATAGGTTCTAGCTTGATAAATAAACCATGCTGATATTGTCTAAAGGATGCTTAATTTTTTTTTTTTCCTTCTGTCTTAGATCAAAGCTCCTTCCTTGAACAGCAGCCTGGCAACTCTCCCTAACCCCTTTCCTTCCCCCACGTCCCCTGCTGATCTCTTGGTACAGGCATCATTACCATGGGACTGGTGTCTTTGCAAAGTGTACTCACTCCATCTCCTAAATTAATTGGCTACTGATACACAGTTGCATGCAAAGTAGTTTTTGGAGAATGATTCTTGGCCAGCATTTTGTTTTTGTTTACTGAGTTGACTTGCATAGCCTGGCTCCTTGGGTAACAAGGGTCATTTTACCATTGGTCCATTTTTGTGCTTTTAGTTGCCTGTGTGGGAGCTTTGTACCCACATAGCAGGGTCCCAACAAGATCAAGACACAGTGGGGTGGTGGCTGAGATGGAGTTGCTTGTGCAGCTCAGAGATTGCTGAGGCCTTTCCCCCAGCCTGCTCATCACACTTAGAATTTGCTGGTTGAGGCAACTTACCTTCATTGAGCCCATCAAGACATCTTTAAAGGTAAAGAGATCTTTAAGATATCCCATCCTCTACCAGCTTGAAAGCATCATGGACCATCTGACTGTCCTTGAACCAGTGGCAAGCCTTGTGATAGACCTGCTCTGTGCTCAACACCCAGTGTTGGTGCCAGCTGTTTCCTTGTGTGTTGTCAGAGTCAGGAGTGAGCTGGCCATGGGAAGGTGTGGAGGGGAGGGTGCCCTCCATCCGCCTCTGCCCTGCTCTGTGTGAACATCCAGTCTAAAACACGGTCACTGACGTGTCAGAGTTCACAGTTCCAGCTCAGTTTGGAAGTGTGAACCCTCTCAGTGAATATACTGCTGACAGCCGTGGCATGGCCGTGGCTCCAAGGGAAAGGTGCCTTCTGCTTCTGTGTCACAGTGTCAGAGCCGTCACTGTCTCTGGGACAGCGAGGCAGGCAAAGGGGAGAGGGGGAGCAGCAGGTGCATGCAGGCTCCTGCTGGGAGCACTTAAATGCTGACATGTCAGAAGCTGGAAAGTGTGTGACAGGCAGTTTTCCTGTGACCTGGATCCTGGGAGCTTAGGGAAGTCTGAAACCTTTTTTTGAAACAAGCTGACATATTAATGAGAAGTCTATTGTTTGTGTATGTGGGAGAGTGGCAGATTTTCACATGGGATCTGTTTGAGAATCCCATGTGATGCCCAACACCACATATTACTGTGCTGCCTGCTGTCCAGAGGAGGAATTTGCCAAAATTCTCTGAGAAGAAACCAAATAGAAACCTCCTCCTAACTCCAAGTAAACAGGGAAGGAGAAGTCATTGGTGGTGTTAACTTCCTAACAGCTGCCTTTGTGGTGAATGCTGTCACTGAGAACTAAAATCTCCATTTTTAACCGAGTCCAATCTGAGGAGATCATACTTTCTAATGTACCAAGAGCTCCCTGGTTTGCCCTTGACCAAACAGTCCAGAGCCCATGCATTGGTCTTTGGACCAAAGCTGTTGGGTAAATATTTTAGTGTTTTGCACATTTTGTTGCCAGAAATTCAGAGTCTAAAGCTGTCTTCCAGGGAAAGGCATCTTTATGCATGCTCATGTTTGATTCAAGCAATTGTTCTTTACTGCTGCAAAAAAGGCAGGCTTTATAATCAATTCTGTACTCCATTAGCATCCTCAAAGGATGTCTCTGGCCACATCAGAGGCAATCTGCTCTCTCTTTTATTATTTGTTTTGTTTAAAACTTCCTTGTCTATGAAATCATCTGTCACCCTCTGCAGAGACCTGTCAGGGCACTGTCTCTGTATTTGCCTCTCCTTGGGAATAACAAAGAAGTTTCTCCACTGCAGGCTGCCTGCCTGCCTCCCCTCAGCTGAGGGAGAAGTGGTTTGCTGAATTTTCGTGGCCCATTTAGTCCTTGGCCTCTTTGCTTGTGCTGCCCTAAGGATGCCAATTAATGTTAATCTGAAGGTATAAGCTTCTCTGTTAGGTCCTGGAGTAATGCCATCAGCTGGTCCCACATGGGCCACCAGGCAGCTGTCAAGCAATAATGTTTATTGCATTTTTACTTCGTATCCTTTGCTTCATGATTGATCACTGGGGCTTATATAAAACCAATAAAATTGACAAAATTTTCAACCATTGTAAAAGCCAGTAAGTGAAATGTGGGCATTAGAGCAGGGGGTTTGTAGCCTGTAGCTTTCTTACAGTCTTTGAGAATATAGAGAAAGGAGACACAGTGAAATCAAGAGCAAATAAATTTGTGTTTTGTTTAGATTTCATACAGGAACCTTGGAAGTTTTCCTTGTCATGTAAGGATGTGATGTTTAGTAGGACACTTTAATGTATTTATCTTACCTTAGTGATGCTGTATCTGCTGTCTGCCCTTGCACCTCTGCACAGGAACAGCTCTCAGGGTGATTCTTGCCTGCCTGGGGAACAGGAAGAGACTGTGTCACATTTATGCTGCTCCTCAAGGGGGTTATATTTGTCTAACCAGGGAAGGGGACAGCTTGGACCCAGTGCTGGTTAATTGCTTCCACATCAAAAATAAAGGTACCTATTATTTATTTATCCTAAAGTGCTTCTGCTGAGCACCTGGATGAAGTGAGAGCAGGATTAGGCAGGTGGGTCTGGGAGCTGCCTCCTCTCCGAGCACACCGTGGCTCACTCTGGCAAATCCCCGAGCGTGCTGGCCCTCATGGAGCCCAGGGAGCCTGCAGTGCTGAAAATGAATTGCTCTGTTGGACTCGAGCCACAGGCCTCATTTTGATTGTTTACAATTGAGTAAATCAGGCCTGTCCCCATGGAAGTTAATGGGATCAATCCTGGTGTGACAGCAGAGCAAAACCTTGCATGCTTGAATCTTGCATGCTTAATGCAGTCCGTGTTTTCCTGTCTCAGGTCCTTTACTCGTTATCATGTGTCTTTCTTCATGAATGTATTCCTTTAAATGTGTCATGGATCAAAACTGCAAAATGCCATCTGTCAGCATGGGTGAAATCCGTAATCCCTGTGCTGTTCAGGTAACCAGCAAATTGACATTTGTTGGAAATGGGGCCCTTAGCCAACCTACCAAGGCTATGGATTTGCTCCCTTTTTTTATTTTTTTTTTCCCTCCCCTCCCCCTCCAGCTCTCCAGATTATTGCTTACATAATGTATGGACTAATAGTTGCTGTATGGTTTACGTGTGAGATGCTTTCTGGAAGCTGTGTGTAGGCAGGGAGCTCAGGATGACATAAGGTAGGATTAAATAATTGCAATATTGAGTTGCAGTGCAGAAAAGGGGGAGACTGCTGTTTGTGAATGATGCTGCCCAGTTAAAACTGCATCCAGACAGATCAGGCAGGAGGGGCACAAGGTGCAGGTGGATGGGTCCTCCTTGCCCTGTGTTCTCTGCAACTGAAATTCTTCCTGCTTGGATAGATATCCTCCTGTTGGACAGATTTGTGAGGACAGAGCTGTCCTAGTCATGCCACTGTAAATTTAGACTGGATTTACCCCAGTGTCGCTGAGCTTGGAGCCTGGCTCGTACTGGTATTTATTAGCATCTTAATTATGCATAGCTTAGTTTGGTATTCCCCATTGGTAAATTTTGCTAACATTTCACAAATTAAAAATGTTCTGACTCAATTTTCTCCCTAGTCAGCACCAACTTTTTAGATCAACAGTTTGCAGCTTAAAATATAAGCATCCCCGATTTTTTTGTTGGCTTTGTTTGTTTGTTTTTAATTTTGCTTTGGAGCTGTTTGTACCTAAACTGGCTGTGACTCAGTGTGAGGCCTTGCTGCCTTCACTCACATATGCAGGTTTGCTGAACTCAGCTGGAAAAGATTTTTTTGTCAGTGGAGAGTGGAGAGGTGAAGAGAAGTGCTGGAAAAATTCAGTTAACACTTCACTGCAGTGCTATAGCTCAGCTATTAGTATGTCTTAGGAATGTGAGAATGAGTGCTGATTATGAACAACCCAATTTTTTAATATCCAAGATGAACCAAAAAGAAGCAAAACCCCTAAGATGTAGGCAGGTAAGTTACAACTTAAAATCATTTCCCTTACAGATACTCAGCAGTTTCTATAAAACACAACTTTTTTTTTCCATCAAGTGATACTTTTATCATTATCAATTTCTTTTATTTATCCAGAGAAGCTCCTAAAGAAAGGTTCTGTGTCTTTGTTTCCGTGATACTTGCAAATTTCTGCTCTGAGAACTGGGAAGACTCAAGCCCAAGCCTCAGTTGAAATCTCCAGGCAGAAACATTCCAGCAGAGACACAGATGTGCCCTGTCCCTACAAGTGTCTGCAGGGCAGGCTGCTGTCCCCGTGTGCATGCAGGAATATGTTCCCTATCAAACTGCAGGGCTGCCAGCAGCAGAGCCTTCGGGCTCATTATCCCGTGCAGACAATGCAGCGTGACAGAGAAATGGCTGATGAAATCTAATGCTGTCTGTTCAGTTAAAAGGCAGCGTGGTGATTACAGCCGTGCTTTCCCGAGGGCAGCTGAGTGACAGGGATTAGGGAGTGAGGGGACTGTGCTACATCCAGTGACCAAAGGTTGGGCTGTGTGTGGAGCGCCCCACCTGCAGAGCAGCCAGCCCAGCTCTGGCCTGAGCCCACTGGGTTTGTGTCACCAGTGTCACTGTGATCAGCTGAGGTCTGAGCTGTTTCTCCTTTGAGATTATGTATGCAGAAAGCAATTAGGTTAAAGCCCAGGCTGATGTGTAAATGAATGTGTGTGGTCAGCATAACTGTTTATTGATGCTTTGTGGGCATCTATGTGTGCAAGAGGGGTGAAGTTTCCCTTAGCCTTTGATGCTTGTGTGGTTCTGAATCCACAGAATCTCTTCTTCGATGGTTAGTGGCTGCTGTTTCTTGTGTGGAAGTGTCTTCTGTCTTCTCTTGGGAACTGGGAAGGCTGTTGATAACATGGCTGGCCATGAGATATCTGAAGACCAGCTGAAAGTCTGCAGGAATCTTGTACTTGGTGCCGAGGCTGTGCTGTGGAGATAAAGGACATGTTTAATAAGGTGCACCTGCAGCCAGGATTGCATTTTTTTTTTTTTTCTGTGGTTGCAGACATGCACCTGGGATGTTGTGGGTCATCAGTGGAAGGGGGATAAATTAAATCAGAGTAAGTCATGTTCTTCCTCAGTGTGGATTTTCCTATGCAATGATTAATCTGCTTTACAATGTTCTGCCAAGATGCAAATAGCAGCAGCTACGGCCATGATCAGAACTGGACTCTGTACTGACCCTGGAAACAGCACGTGAATCTTTAATTACCTGAAATTCTGTGTTACAGCTTCTCAGACTTACTGTGGAGCATCCTCTGCCTCAGTGGATGTTCCTGGACCTGGCTTTCCCCCTGGTTCCTTGCAAGGTGGTTACAGGCAGTGTCTCTCATGCTTGGAGCAGTCCAGCCTTTGGTGATTTTAATGGAACTTAGCGGTGGAGGGGCGATTCCTGTTGACCCCCATCCAGCCCTCGCAGGGCTGATGCCAGTGCTGACATCCTGAGCAGCAAAGCCTTTGCCGGGCTGCTGCCAGCACCTGGTGCTGCCCTGCTGTCAGTCAGGGGGCTGCTGGCTCCTGAAATGAAATGCTGTCCATCTAATTAGTATGTGTAGCAGCAGCAGGTTTTAATTATATGCTTAAATACACAGAAATATAGGATTGTCATGTGGGATCAGTCTGTTGGCCCTTTGTGGCTGACATTCTGCCTCCAGCAGTAGCCAGTGCTGGATATATCTGTGCATAAAATACTTCTTTTTGCCCTTGCAGTAATATGCACAGGCTGCTACAGAAAAATTTTCCATCTTGCTTTTTTGAAGGCAGTTTGTGTCCAGGAGAGAATTCCTCCTCTGTGAACCGTTTCACTCTGCTGTGGTTCAGGTTAACCCAGGGATTTATGTTTTCCAGGCAAAATAAGTAAGATGAATGAGCTCTCTTATTTTTGCACTGGCTCTGACAGGAGGTTTAGTCTTTGCGCAATTTTCTGAAGTTTGTGGTTTCTCCAGATTTTCCAGTGCTTTCTTGGGTCTAGTGGAAATTCTTCTAGGTGACCAAGTAATGAGCATCTAAAGTGTTTGTTTCTAGCATTCTTTTGCTTTAACCTTTTGGTGTGAATATTTCTCAAGCAAATCAATCTCTCCATTTGTGTTAATAATTTGAGGTTGGTTTAGATTTTGGGGTTTTTCTTTATTACTTTCACTCTCTTATTTGATTATGCATTGACTGCTGGCAGGTAATTATGCAGTTCTGATCTAGAGATGCATAAAACACTAAGCAAAAGTTGTATTTTGGTTCACATGGGATGTGCTGTGTGGTCTCTCTGCTGGATTGGTTGAGTATGAAAAGGATGAAGAGAGCCAAGATTGCTCCTGGTAGTGATGTCCACACAGAGGATGCTCCACCACATGGATGGGGTGTGATGGGGAAAGTTGCTGATTCTTTAGCATTGTGACCATTCTGCCTTCCTGTTGTAGAGGAAAAAAGATGGGAAGCAGCTCTTGGAGGATCCCAGCCCAGTGAATTTTGATTTTTCTCTGTCTTGTGCTGTATGGAGGGCTTTGAACGCTCAGCTGTGTTGGTGGCAGCAGGAATGGTAAAGTCACTCACTGAGAGTCGGGAGGTCACAAAATTTCACCCACTGAGGTCACTGAGTGTGGGAATTCCAGGCTGCATAACACATTTTAATCCATGGCCACCCGGGAGCCTCAGAGCAAGGCTTTGCAGGGTGGGGATGACTCAGCTGAGCCTCTGGGACAGAGGCAGCTGTGTCAGCAGTGGAGTATCCTTGCTGCAGTGCTTTCCAATTTCTCTCCCAGAGAAATCAGTGATGCCTGCAAAAACTACTGAATTACTGGAGTTTAAGGGCACAAGGGTTTTTCCAGAATACAAATACAATTATAAAGTCCCCATGGCCCTGGCAGTTCGTTTCTCAAGCTATAGACCAATAACCCATTTACCTTGAAGAGACTGGGGATCATACACCAGGGGTTGAAATGCAGTTTATAAAAAGGGTCACTGAAAGGCTCTGGAAACTACAAGATGCTGATGCTTCTTTGGATGCTTCCACACAGATCTGGGCACAGTGAGGGTGCAGGAAGATCCTGGAAAACTGGACTGCTGCCCAATGTAAATTCCAGTCACTCTGCAAATGCGTATCAGACTGTGTCTAGTCTGGGCTGAACAAGTGTGGGTGTTATCTTATTTTTCATTGTGAATGCTGATAAAGGATTTAGAGATCCCACTGGACTGAGAGATAAGCCCAACAGGAATTTTCATGATTACTCATTACTCTTTTGACACTAACTAAATTGGAAGGGGGAGGGTGGAAAGATGTGGTTGTAATGGTTTTTACTTTTGATTGCTTTAGATGTGGTTGTGGGGGTGCATTTTCCCTAATTCGGATAATGTTGTTTAGGGCTTTAGGTAATGGATTTTCTCTATGTGTGAAATACACTGGAGGCAAATTGATTTATGGACAAATTAAATGTTACATTTTCACAGGTGGAAAAGTTGCTTTCAGAAGTTGCTGTCCTGGCAAATTCCCAGCCATGGTGTTAACCCCACACCTCAGCCCCCAGAGCCCTCCCTGGGGCTGAGGTCCTCTGGGCCAGTATTACAAGTGGGTCATCACAATGCCTGTGTGTTTTGGGGATTTGTGTGTATTTTTCCTTAATCGTGTAATGCCTGGCTGTGCCCTTCTCTGCATGAGTTCACAGGGGGTCTCTGATAACAGTATTTGGTGCAGTGTAGGTGTGAAAATGCAGCAATCATCCAGTGCTGCACAGAACGTGCTGATTGAGGAGGTGAAGGTGAGAGGTGGTGCTCAGGAGTGATGCTTTGGGTCTGAGAATGAAGGAGTGCAAGCATTTGCAGTAGGGATGCTCCTGTCTTCCCAGGAGCAGCCTTTCCTCACTGGTGCCTGCTCTGTGTCCAGGTGCTGCCCGTGGAGTTCTCCTGCTGGAGATTTCCAGAAGCTCCTCAAGTGCACGGCTGCCTGTATAGATTGGAGTTTTTACCTGCAGTCTGCATCCAGTCCTTGTGCATGGAGGGGAATGATGGGTGTTAGTGGGGAGTGAGGGTAGCTGGACATTTGTTCTTATTCACAGCATTTTGCTGTGTAATTCACAAAAGCATGGCAACAGTTTACCTTGCAATTTATTCTTTCTTTTGTTGTAGATTGCTTAACAAAGACACGTGTTCTCCTTTCCTTTTGGGGCGTTGGAGTCTGTGCATCCCTGGCAGTTAAATGGAGGTAGCAAAGCTACATGTGGTGAACACTGTTCAAAACTTCCATTTTTAAGACCCTGCTTTCTGTTGGCCTAGTTTAGCTATCTGAACCCAAATATATTCTACATTTGCTTCAGGCAGGTTTTGTTGATAAAGCAAAAGATAAGCTATTTATCAGAGAGACAGAAGGAAAATAGTCTCACTTATGTGTGTGTATTTGGTCTTCACTGAAGAACTTGAGTCATTAAAAGCTTGAAATCTGTCATGGCTTTGCCTTTGTGTTGATGATCTGCTTTTAAAAGCCCCATTAAAATTCGGCTGGGCATGAAGCTTTGTGCAAATCTCTGTAGCTTCATGTTTAGCTTCCATCCTGGCACTGTAATTTTTCTCTCCAATTTTTTCTTTCCTTTCCTTTCCAAAACCTGAGAATAATCTTCAAGGATTTCTATTAAAAGAATATTGAAGGCATAGTCAAGCACTCAAAAATATGATATTGTCAGAATTGACAATAGGAGCTGTTTTTTGTAACCTCTAATACTATTTTAATCTAACTCTTTATCTACACATTAAATGTGATAAATGTGATGTGAACCTGGAGACAGAGTCCCACAGTTTCTGGTTCCTTAAAAGGAATTGTACTTTGCTAGAGTAGAGAAATTATGACAGATGATTTAGGGGAGAAAAAATAGACAGGCAGTTGGGAATTTTTGGTGACATTTAGTTAAAAGACTACACTGTAGAAGGAATCATCTCTAGCTTGTGGTAGCACATGGTGGGAACAAGCAGGACCTCATGCTTCTAGCCTGGTGATGACATAAGCTGAGAGTCCAAACTTTTGTCAGTGGGTTCAAGTTGCAAAGAAACTTGAGCAATTCAGCAAACTTCTTTGGTTTTTTAATAATGGATGATGTTATTTAAAACCTCAAATAGAGAAAACAAGGAGCATCACCTTCATGTAATTTAGATTGGTAATTGTCAGTGTCAAAATATCACAATCCCAATCAAAACAAGGCTCCTGTTATTGCTGAGATGTCTAAACAAGGCTACTTGGTGGGTTTTTATAAATTTTTCTTCTTTTTAAAGTGCAATACCTGTTTTCTGTTTGAGCAGCCCTGAGACAGCCGTTCATAAGATTTTCTGCAGCACCTGCTCGAGGGTATCATTCACTACCAGTGGAAGTGATTGTTTGCTGTACCTCCCGTTGTAAGAGGAGGGGATGCCACAAATCCTGAAGCAAAATAAGTCAGAGCAGCCCAGCAGATGCTGTTCCCATTGATTCACAGGTAGTACAAATTCGATTCTGTTATTAACACTTTTTTCTTGCAGTGGAGTTACTGTGACTCCACTGTAACTTTTTATATCAAAGTAGTTGAGAACAAAATTCGCCCCCCTGTGCGTACTGATGAAATAATGGTTCCAGGATACAGCTCTCTAGCTCTGCTGGTATTCCCAGTTCTCCATATTCCAGTTCTTTAGGAATCCCCATGGCTCCAGCTTCTGTTTCTGTGCTTCCCCTGGTGTTGCTGTGCTGTGGGACTGACTGCACCAAAATCCACTTTGCAGCTGCATCTGCCCTGGCCACACACCTCTGTCACATGGGGAGGATCTCTCACCTCATGTTAAATTCTTACTAAATGAGCAACTCCAGCTGTGCTTGATGCATGTTCCAATGCCAGATGTGGCTGCCAACAGCTATTGGCTTTGACTTTCTCAGTTCTAATGTCAGCACCAAGTTGTGTGTCTTATATCTACTGTTATTATTGATTTGTTCCACACTAGAGTTAATTTTCACCTGAGATACTAGAAGTAATAAATGTTACTAAAATAAGCATTTCTACAGCAATTGAGCTGAGGCAGTAGGACCAACTCAGACTGCAGAGGCATTTTTTTTAGCCCTGAGATTGTCCAGAAATTCTACTGTGTTCTGAAGTAGCAGGCGAGAAATTTCCTTCAGTGGATGACGCCTGGTCTCACAGCTTGATTTCTGAGGTGGATTGTGTTTGTGCTGTGCAGCGTGCTGGGTCAGATGATTGGGATTTGGGGTTGGGAAAGCAGCTTAAGTGCTGACTTGCACTGTGAGTCAGGGCTCACATGTCTGGGGGCTGGGGTGTGTTTGAGCTGCTGGATGTGCGTGGGACAGGAGGGGCTCAGGTGAGCTCGAGGAACGGAGAATGCAGCATGTGCAGGTGGAAGTGAGAATTCTGCCAGTGCAGGCAGCCAAGGAAACCTTGCCAGAACAAACAGAGTGAATACAGATCACATAACCCGAGTAATATCAAAGATGATGCTCTGGAAGGTGAGGAGGAGAGGAAGGGTTGAGATTTCTGCCTCCCCATTGAGCAAGACTGCAGAGGCCTTAGAGAGCTGGAGGGGAGCAGTAGGGAAGATGGGGACGTGGGGTCAAAATGGATCCCTGTGATATGCAGAAGAGAGAGGCACAGATTTTGGAGATTGAGGGGCTCTGTGAAAGAACAGGAAGTAAAAAACAACTTTAAAAGAAATGGTGGTCTTTTGAACAATGAACATTTGAATGTTTTGCATGGCTCTTCAGATAATCCTGTTTTATTGTCTTGTTATATGGAGAATAGGTGATTTTTGCTTTGCTTTCCTTTCCTCACCTCTTTGAGCAGAGGACAGCTGGACTTTCCCCTGTAGCTGGGATTTGAAATGTGCACCTTTCATTTACATGAAATGACTTGATAACAGCAAGCCCCAGGTGCCACAAGAAGGATATGAGCATCCCTCCTCTGAGCAGACTCATGGGACTGAGTGGCAGCTCTGTTGCTGCTTTAGGTATCATCCAGATTTCATGAAATTGTGTCATGGAAGTGTTTATAAGGCACACATTGTCAGCTTGCTGTGAAGTTCCACTGAAACTAGAAATAATAGGATAAAAATGTATTATTAATACTGAGATTTCTGGATACAAATGGAAACCATTTGACAGATTTCAAGTGTGCTATGGTTTTCAGACAGAGATAAAGAGAAGAAAACTGCCAGGGAGGGAAACGGGGGGAGATATATGAATCAAGGAGACATCACAGGTTGTGGTGTTTGCTGCGAGACAGAATTAAAGATGTGCTCTTTGTTTTGGGCAACAAAGTGGGAGATTTGGGCTGATGTATTACGGGCCTTTGTGCCACAGGCAGTGACCTCTTCCTCCTCCCAGCTGCCCCCTCCTGCCTGGGAAGGGACAACAGCACCAGCAGGCTGATCCCAGGGAAAGGGATGCAGGTGAGATGGAAGGGCAGACACAACAATGCTGCGAGAGGGGGACATGAGCCTAAGAAAGATAATGAAAGTCTCCACATGAAAAACAAATCTACACTATGCTATAAAGCTTTGTTGCCTCCCCAGCAGGTTCTGTTTGGAGTTCATGCTTAGGAGATGCCCATGGAGTACATAAATGGCTGACAGTTAGCAATGCTGTGTGCAGAGAGGGGGGTGGGGGTTTTAATACAGGAATTGTCCCACAGAACCTGCAGCAAATGCTCTCCTGTCATGGCAACTCCACCTGTTAAAAGTCTTTAAGACTGCACTGAAAGTGCCAAGATCCCAGTGAAGGTGTATTGCTGTGATCCCGCAATGCCAACAGCTCTCATGAGTCCCCTTCACCCAGTTCACACATTCCACTCTTAGCTTCTGCTTTGGCTTCTTGCTCTAAGTGTTGATCTGATAAAATCCAACACGAAGGGAAGACCAACCTCTTGGATGACTGAGCTGAGCTTTCATTGTAGCATTTGTGCTGGCACCAGTGAGTGCTGAGTACCCCTAGAAACTGATTGCTGCTGGGCTGTTGCTGCTGTCTGCACTGGAGCTCGTTCTGATTTCCCCTGCAGCGAGGGAGGCCGGCAGAGTGAGCACCACAGCAAGGGAGAGAAACCCTGAGAGAAAAATGCTAATTACATATTTTGACCCTGTTGCGTTAGAGATGGCATCACCCACATTAGCCACTATTCAAGATCGTTCCCCAGGGCCTGAATTGCTTCTGGACAAGGAGAGATGTCTGGGGCTTTTATTGTGGCTGCCTGGTTAAGTTACAGAATGAAATATATACCATGTAATGGTTTTGGACAAATTCAGTGGTTCTTAGCTGCTTTTTGCCTGTCATTTGTCTTCTGTAGCTGTAAGTAGCTTCTGTAGCAGGCAACAATTACAACACCAAAATAAAATGCTGGGCAGAGGATGGGACTGAGCTGCCCAAAGAGGGGAGGGGTGGAGCACAGTGATCCCTTTGTGGAGGAGGAGGGAAATTGGTCAGTAAATTAACAAAGAAATTTGTTCTACACATTTGCTTTAAATATTGGCAGGTGGCTCAGTTGTTTGTGTGCATGACTGCAGGCCAGAATTTGTGTTGCAACGTTGTCCTGCTCAGTCATCCTTTTAAAATGTTCTTACTCCTTGGTACCTTGTACAAAGCAAGATTTCTCCCAGAAGAGAATTGGTAACGGAGCGAGTTAAGTCTGCTCGTGATCCAAGGGTAGGATGGGAGTGGGCAGAGCAAGTGGGAAAGAGACACTCCGTGAAGAAAGGAGAGAACAAGTTATTTTCTGTAAACCTTCTTAGATTAAATCAGTGCTGTGTTTGAGAGAGGTAGAAGAACTTGGTGCCTAGAGGGGGAACATGACTGGCAATGACTGACTCAATATGCACTGCAGCTTCCCTTTGTGGGAGAAGTGCCCTGCTGCCTACTCTGAATCTGGATAGAATTGGGGCCAGCTTGTCACAAGGTGTGTTCAGCTGCCTACCCTCATGTTCCTGTAAAAACAAGACTTGCACACACTTTTGCATATAGGTGTCTAGCTCCTTTTACTTGTGAACTGGTTTTAATGGCATTTGAATGAAGATGGGGGTCTCCTGCCTCCATTTTTCGAGTTTCTTGCATTTTATGGGGCTGCAGGAGTTGGTCTTTATGTGAGTATATAAGACACCACAGAATTTGCAGAGAGGAGTCATATTCTGGTCTGAAAACCACTTAATTAGTCTCTTTTAACATCTTTTACACTAAATCCTTTGAAAACTGAGCTTCAGAACTGCACAAAATTAATTTGCTTCTCCTGAATTAGCACTGATTCCATGTCCTATTGGTGGGCAGTTGGCTTTACCCCAGTCAGACACCTGCTCATTTTGCAGTAAGGAATGACAAGATTCTCCATGGTGGTCAGTCTTTCAACTCTGCCTCCACAAACTGAATAATCAGAACAGTACAGCACAGTATGGGATGCTGAGCTTCCTTTGGGATTACCTGAGCTTCTAAAACTGTGGAAAAAACCCATAAATATAGTATAAATTTTAAATCACAGTATGACAATATAGACTAGAGCTGCCTTTATCTTTTTATGTTACTCTTCCCTGGGAGAAACCTGTTTAATTTTCATTAAAGTGCTAATTTTCATTCAGGCATTAAGCGGATTGTCCATCTCTGCATTCTAATGGTGTCATGGTGTGGCCTTCAGTAAAGGTACTGACACCTTCTATCCTGGGCATAGAACAAGTTGCCTCACAGGGTTCACCCTCATCTGATTTGTCATTAGTTCATCTCATTTTATAACACTCTATTTTATATTGTGTTGGCTCCAAACCTGGACAAAGCACAGACATAGTCTAAGCTATTGGCTCATTTTTATTTAAGTCCCAAGCTGCCAAGTTGACCCATTTTTTTCATTCTACCGACTGTTCAAATCTTGCAGATTAATTAGTCAAGGAAGGCACAGCTGATCCTGGAGCGAAATCCATACCCACACATTCGTGGTTTTCTCCCCATTCTGGGATGTCAGCATTACACTGCTCTGTAACAGACCTCAGTGGCCATTATCATTAGCAGTGGGTACCAGCTTACAAACCCAGCCATCAAAGAACAAAAATGCTGGCAGCTAAATGGAGAAATCCAGCCAGGAGGAAAACAACCCCGAGCATCAGCCAGACAGCCGCTACTCCCTGGACAGAAGAGGAGGGCCGTGCAGGACGAGCTGGATAAATGCTGTCTGACATTTAAAAACAATTGTTGTGTTGTATTTGAGAACATTGTTAGGAAACCTCAGGCAAATGCAAATTGCCTTCAGCACACCTCAAATTGACCACAAACAGGCTGAACCCCCTTTCCTCTGTGTGTGTGTTTATTATAGAGACAGGCAATTATCTCATGCATTCTGAGGCGCCATGTCCCTCGTTTATTAGAGCCCTAGGATGTCTTTAAGCTTGCTCAAACCTTGGCAAATGCTGTTACACCTGAGAGCCCTATTTGTGTTCACATCCTACTGAATTTCGTTTTCTCCTTCTCCCCCCTGTTCTTTTTTTTCTTCGAAAATGTTATTAACTAGAGCATTAAATGCTGGCCTCCAGCAGGGCCTTCTCCATATGCTTACAACAAATGTTTCCTCCACAGACAGAGGATGTATGTGTGTGAGAGAGCATGCAGATATAATGGGGCAGCTCCCAGATCCAGTCTCCCTGCGAGGCAAAGCTCAGGCACTTGGAAATGGTTATCAGCTCAAGCAATTCAGATGGAAACAGATTGTAACATCTCCCCACGCACCTTTCACCCAGGGTGAGGAGAGGGCTGCAAGCTCCATGAGCAGATTTTTCTCCCCTGTGATGCCTGAAGGTTGGCCCAGCTCCTGGGGAAACCCAGGCTGGACTTTTAATGTGGCAGGTTGGACTTCAAAGCCTGTTAGACTGACTTATCCCTCCCCAGTCCTCTTTAACCCAAGTTCTGTGCACAGAACACGTTTCTTACCATCCACCACGTTCATCCCTGTGAGCAGTTGGGGGATGTAGAGCACCTGCCCTCAGCATTCCTGAGTGTCTCCATGTGGAGCTGGAGGTTTGTGGGTGCCACGAGCCCTGAGCTGCACCATTGCCTGCAAGCAGCCCTTTCCAGTAAGAGACAGGGTTAGAGACTGGTGAAATGCAGTTCCCGTGTCATCAGCTGAACTGGGCATTGCTGCATTGCTCCCCTCACGGCACTACTGGGTGCATTGACTGCTGAGGTGACAGCAAAGGCAGAGTTAATTGATTGCAGCTGTTTGGAACTGGAAATACCCAGTAATATTCAACAGTAAAATCTCCCTTTCAGTCTGTAATTAATTCATGTGCTGACCCTTATTTTATGCAAAAGTGTGGTCTTCACAGTGATGTACTTTGAAGGACTTAACTTTTATTTTGTGTATGCTCATCAGCTGCTCCACCTTCATAATTTGTTTTACTGTGGCTGTTGCCCAACAGTGAAGGTTTTGTTTCTGCTTCCAGCTCAGCAATTGAAATTTAAATGGGGAGAAGCAAATAGAGTTACAAATAATATGCTTTAGTACACATTTTCATGAGGAATAATTGTTTGAACTAAAAGCTTTCAAGATTCATTAAGCACTGGGCGTTTGTGGAAAAGCTATCAGAGCATTTATGAATAATGGAACATGAGCAACTATTGCACAGTGAACTCTGCCCTTTTAGATTATGCATATATTTGTGACCCTAATTGTGTACTAGCATAAACATCTCCTGAATCAGCTCTCACAATTGCAAGGAGAGGAGTGGAAGTAAGAAAATCTGGTTTCCTTAATTATGCTGGTTCCAAAGTAGTTGTAAAAACTCATAAAACAGTTGTTAAAATCAAATGCTGAATGTTAACATTAAAAACATCTTTTTAAATTGGGAGAACCACGCTTCCTCTGACTTGAGACTGGTATATTTATGTTGTCTGACTTCGGGGTGACGGAACAGAATGTACAGCCTGTGCTATAGACCATATGTAGGACACTGCAGTTGAAATTGTTTGTTTGGCAAAAGTTGTTAAGGATGGAAAGCCCAACCTATTATACCTGCACTGCACCTAGTCAAACATCAAAGGTGTATCAATATATCTTTGGGAAAGCTATCATTTGGAAAGCTACCTTAGCCATAAGCTATGTAGGCCATTTCAATCAAGTTCAAGTAAAAATAACCCCACGCTGTAAGATACCCACTTGTGTTCACAGGTTTTATATACGTTACAAACTGCCTTAATGTTCCAAACACGTTGAAAAATGAGAGCAAAATGTAGCACAAAGCTTCAAACATGTCTGTGGCTGTATCTGGGCAGTAGTGATACCCATAGATGGTTTTATTTGAGCTCTCTCCAGAAATTCTTCAGTTTTGCCTGGCTGCAGTTTACAAAGGCTGTGTGGTCTCTATTCTGGAGCTGTGTGGCCTGCTGAATTCTGCTAGGATTAGTGCTTGAGGATGGTGTGCAGCAGACCTGGTGCATTCAGGAGGGATTTGAAGCAGTAAAGGGGTAGTGGATCAGCTGGGAGGTTTTATAAAGGTGATGCCTTTGCTTGTGTCCAACCCAAAGACATTCTTGCTCCCGTGTTTGTGTGTGGGCAGAATCACTGATGGTGACTGGGAGCCTTTCTCCATGAGATCAACAGCAACTGCTCTGGTGACTGCAGAGGAAGCAAAAATGGGCCAGTCCTCTGGAAACTCATGTTCCTTAAGGGTAATTCTGGAAGCCCAACCAAACTAATTGCAGCATCTCTTCAGTTACTGTCAGATGTTAGCATTTCAATATTTTCTTTATATTAACAGCATCTTCCACCTGTTTTCCCAAAACAGCCCCTGCCTGCTCCCCTCAGTGTGTTGCTGCCTTTCACTGGCCTGCACGCACCCGAGGTGATTCCACTCCGCTGAGGAGGCCTTTGGAACCCGACTCACACTGTTGGTTTTACAGTTCATGGTCTGCTGCGGGGGCTCTCTGTCTCCTGTGCAGCCTGGCCTGACGCTCCGAGCACGGCTGGATGCATGGGTGCTGCTCCGGGTGCATGGGTGCTGATCCAGGTGCACGGGTGCTGCTCTGGGTGCACGGGTCCTGCTCTGGGTGCACGGGTGCTGTTCCACTGGAGGTGCCACCCTGCAGATGCCTTGTCACCTCCTGATTTCCCACCTCACGTTTCCTTCTGAGGTGATAGCCAGTGGCATTTGCTTGAGGGAACCAGCTGGTCACTGCCGTGTGTAACAAGGCCTAGGCCAAACTGTTGGTTCGATTATTTTCTGGTGATCCTTTCCTGATTCTTTTAAGAGCTACCTCATTACATCTCAGTGTCTAATGGTTTATGAAGCACATGAAATTATGTTATAACTTCAGGGCTCATTTTTGTAATATCAATTGCAGTACCTAGATAAGTTGGTTTTCATTTTATTGCTGTAGTAGCTGTTCTGGAAGGTAATGTCAGCAGTTTGGCAGCACTGGTGGTGCATTAGCATCTTTCTCTCTGAAGCACGTGCCCTTCTCTCTGTGGGGGCCTGGTCCTGCCCTGGGTGAGTGGCCTGTGGAGGAGGCACACGTGGAAGGATAAATCTTGAATGTTTATTCTCATGTTTTGAACTAGGCTTGGGCACAGATGAGCAGAGCTGTCATCTGTGTGATTGTCCAGGATTTGCTCTTTGCTATGCAGACAAGGTCATTCCCCTTTTTCTTCTTCCATTCATCCTTTCAAAGACCCAAATTTCATTGAGCAGCTTATGCTGCAGAACCAGCACTGGACTCCTCAGTGCTGTCCTGAGATTTACTGGCTCCTGGAAATGATGTTACACTTCCAGTCTGAGCTGACTTCAACCTAAAGTCACTGGAGCACAGCAGAGTTGCCAGCTCAGCTAAATGAACCTTCTAATGCCCAGTTTTTGTTTGCCAGGTAGGTGCTCCCAGCCAGTAACGAAATTGCTCTCCCCATCTGCTTTGATAAGCTACAAACCCTGTTATTTCTGCAAGGCTATAGCACACCAAGAAAAACAACTGGTTAGCCTGACAGGATTTCATTTTATAAACTGCTGTTGGTTGTCTTAAAATTAAAGACGAATGTAATTCACTGCCTTAGCTTAGCTAGAACTGGGATTAGGTTGACAGGTCAATAAGTACTCATTCATTATATTTAAATTCTGACATGACATTAGCTTTCTTTGAGTCTACTGGAATGACATAGGTATTCTAAGATTTAATGACAGTAACCAGTATTTTTTGTTACTTCCCTTCAGCCAGCTCGTTTAAACTCTTGAGTGCATGTTACTTGCCGTAAAATGTCTAAATTTAGTAAGTGCTGTGGAACAGCCTTGTGTACTCAGTAAAATTGAAGTATTTTGTTATCTTCTGTTGTGGAATGGAAGCTATTTTTGAGCACTTTCTACATTATTACTGTCACTTTTAGTGTTTTTAAAAATGTCTTTAGTCTTTAATTTTGCTGCCTGGAAAACGTCTTCTTGTATCACCTTCCTTGAGTGCTGCTTTCAAGTATTCCTGCCCTGCATTTTTTGCAATAATTTGCTTTTTGACTTTCCTCTCTTCTTTATGGGGGTTTTCTGTTAAAAAAGTTAGTCTGCATTTTTATTGGCTGTGGATTGAACTTCAGGTGCAGTATTCTATCCTGGAAATGTGAGGCCAAGGTTTCAGTCCATCATTAGTTTGTAAATGGTTTTCAAGCAGAGTGTCCTGTGTGTTCTGAAGGGAGTCAATGTGAATTTACTGACTTAGCTTCAGCACAGGCTGGAGAAGCACTTGAATATCAAAAACATGCTAAGGAGGGCATATATATCCAAGGAATGCTAGTGACTGTTCCATTATTATTCATTTTCCAGTGAAGTGATTTAGTAATGGACCTTCACCGCAAAGATAATTTAGCTGCTAAATTATATCTGAATTACATGGGCACTTCCACTCTACACAGCCTGTTGGCACTTCTGTTGAAAACAGATAAAGTTTGAATACATTTGGTAAAGGAAAGCACATTACAGAATAGAAATTAGTTTAGTTCTGCTAAACCCATCAACCTTTTAAATATTTTGTATCTTTTTTCTTTTTCTTTCCTTTTCCTTTTTCTTTTTTTTTGAATTGTTTTTTGGCTGTCTGATTTCATGCAGCTTTCCCTGCTCACGTCACCTGAACCAGCAGGGCTGTCCTGGTTCATCTGTTCTTCGTGGGAGAGTTCCTTTGTGCCATCCATGGCTATGGATTAGGAGCTTTCAGTGCATTACTGACAGTGCAATGTTGCTGAACTTAGCAACAAGCTTTTTCTCTCAAGTGTTTTTAATGAAACAGAAGTTTCTTGTTGCCATCTAATAGGTTTAAATACTGCTAAAAAGAAATCCCCTCCATTGCAGTTAATCAGATTTTGTTTGCTCCCCGTGATAACATAAGCTTGCTAGTTCTGACATGTTGAGGGAGATGAGACCTGAATGTTTAATTTTAAGAAGAAAGGCAGAAAAATAAATGGGGTTTGTGTGGGAAAACTTCCCTTGCAGTTCATAAAACCAAGCAGTGGGAGAAAAGAGAGTGTAGTAATAATTTTTTTTTCCTTTACAGCTCGTCTTAGAGCAGAACGCATGAAAAATACTTGTAAATTTATACACAGTAATGTGATTATATTTTCACAACAGTATAGTTTTCCTTCAAAATTAATATCAGAAATTTGCTTTCTTTTTTTCGAAGACCTATAGCATGAATAATGTTTGCCAAACATTCCTGTTTTTAACTACTTCCCTGAAGAGCAGCTTGGGAACTCTCCAAGGATTACCATACTGCTGACTTCAGAAGAAATTAGAGAGTACAGAAAGAAATTTATTTGCAACCCAGGCAGCAAGAGAAGAACAAATCCCAAGTGATCGTAGTAACTGCTGACACGGAATTGCCTGGAAACGACGTTTGGTGCATTTTGGGGTTGGGCTGTTGTGTGACCCAGAGAGGCCCCTGGGTTGGAGGGAGCCAGGGGGCTCCTGCAGCAGAAGCTGAAATTGTCCCTGCCTTGAATGATTAAGAGCTTGATTCTCCCAGTTTATCATTTCTAAAAATCACACATAGCTGGTAGTAATTGTATAGCAAGGGCTCATCTGACACTTCAGATTTATCTGACACTTCAGATTTATCTGACAAGCTTTCCCATGTTTTAACATTTGCCAGTCTGTGACCTTTTCATCTGGCCTCTTCTGGGTGCAGTTGATGGGGGTTATTTTATTGCTTATTTCTAAATATACGTTTTTGGTGAAAATGAGTTAGGGATTGTTGGGAGAGCACTAGAAAATGTCCAAAGGGAATTGCCAGCTTTGCATTCGGTGGAGAGGCTGGATAATGTTTGCTGAAGATCTAATAACCAGGTGTAATATTAAGATGAGGAGCAATGTTCCCTTCCTCCCTGTAACTCCGTGCTCTTCAAATGAGGCTCAGATGGTAGGGAAAGAAAATAGCCCAGGAATATATAAGTCTATTATGCTGTAAATACACAAGGGAGCTCAATTAAGGTTGTTCAGGAAATCTTGCTTGACAGTTTGCTTTGAATGTGTGATTTTATAAACTTAATGCTCTTTTGGAGCAGTAGTTTCTAAACTGCTGTGTGTTTTCTAAAGCAGTGTGTAATGTTCTTGCTTCAGGGGGAACCTGCAAGCGAGAACTGTGGGATGCATTCAGCTCACACCAGAGCTGCTCTCCCAAGATGCTGCTCTTGCCTCCAGAGGAGTGTGAGCTGTGCTGGGGGCCGGTGTGTGATGCCATCAGGACATGTTTGGGTCTCTGGTGTTGGGAGAGGACCCATCATGTGCTCCTTGATCACTCCTGGTTGCTGCTGAGCAGGGAAATCCCAGCACTGCAGTCATGGGTGGTCCTTGTTCTGTGTTGTGTGGGCAGTGTTGGGAGTGGAACGGGGCTGGGAAGGGATTTGCTGTGCAGACCTTTGGTGCTGGCAGCAGTGAAGTGTTCAGCCTTGTCCAGCCACTCCTGCCCCATCTGGGAGGAAGTTTAAAACCTTGTTTGGGTGAAAGATGAAGGCCTGGGTCACCCCTCCTCACCTCAGGCAGCAGCTTAGGGCACTGTGAGTGTCCCAGCTTTGCTGAGACTTCAGCTCCCCACGGGAGCATCTCTAGGGCTGGTTTGGTTCCCAAGGCTCTGCAGGGACGGGTTTGTTGGGCTGTGTCTGTGGGACCTGTGACTCTGGGGGTTGTTTAAAGGTCACCCTGGTGTCCCTTTCTAGCTTTCCTTCCTCTGCTGCCTGGATGGGGAGGAGTGAGGGGTGATGCCCTTCAAATCATTAAACTGAACACAGAGTTCTGTCACCGTAGAAAGATATTGAATAACAAAGGAGTATTACACCACCACATATTGTGCTTCTTGAATACAGGATTAGTGAATTGTCCAGATTCCTGACTTTTAGACGCAGTCCCTGAGGTCTCACAGGTCATGGCCACAAAGGGGAAGTACATACATGTGTGATACTTACATGTTTACACACGTGTCTGAAAAAGTAGGTGGTTGCTTCCCTTAAATCTAGTAGAGTCTTTCTCCTTTCCTATTTCTGCAAAGAATGTAATTTGCTTCTGATCCAGTAATGTGCAATGTAGTCTTTTAAATGGTTGATTTCTTTATTCTTATTTTGGTTTGTTTTTTTACTCTGGCATTTTGAAAGTGAATGCCAGTTGGCATTCTGCATAGGGGAACAGAATCATCTGCTTTGTCAATATTTTACCCTGATGTATCTTGTTCAACGTAAGTTGAAATTAATTGCCTTTTTTCTTTCCTCCACAAAACCAATTACAATTCTGTCATCTATTTAGAATTAATACTACTAAATGTATCCCTTTTTCCAGATAAATATTCCACTTAGTACACAGGTATTCTACTTACCAGGGGCTTGTATGTAGGCAGAAGTTACATCAATTTCAATTAAATCCCTCTTGCCTGTTGTTATAGAATTTTGTGTTTATGTCCTTAGTTTGAGTTAAATGTGACTTACATTGATGGAGTTTAAATAATTACATCACTTAACATAATTACTATTGCAAAATGAAGATTCCAAATGTCCAGTTCAGTGGTTGGGGTTTCCCCCCACCCCTCCATGAGTTCCACCCTGTGATACTGGTACTAGATATATTTAAATATTTCAAATGTGATGGGGACAGTGAAAGAGTGAGAACCTTTGGTGAAACTCAAGATGATGGGAGAAAAGATCAGGATTTTACTTACAGAAAGAAAGACCCTCCTATCTTGGTTTTGAATACCAGATCCTGTTTGAATACTTTGGGTGTTTTGAGTGGACTGACTTTACTGAGGGTGGGAAGGACAGGTTGTCTATATGATATTACTTTTTTTCTCTCTCCCAAACTTTGTGTTTGGCTATATTTTAAAGAAGGAATGGACTGGTGAGAAAGTAAAATTAAGCAATGGCAATTGAAATTAGGATTTCAAAAGTCCTCAAGTCTGAGGATGCTTGGCTTTTCTTAATAATACAGGATATATGTATAAAAGTCCCCAGATTTATCACTTTCAAAGGTATCACAGCTTGTCAGAACTGCCACTAATTGTTGTCCCTTTGTGCCATTGCCAGCTGTACTGTCTCACCCTAGGACCTCTCCAGGCCCTGAGGGACACGTGGAGCACCAAGCCAGAATTGGTCCTGATTATGTAATATTGATCCATACAAGCAGGTAAAAAGGAAAATGATGAAGGCTTTTGCAAGGGCCCACATCTGTCAGCCTCTGCAGGTTTCTGCAGGATTCCTTCTGCTTTCATTTTGTCTGAGTTTGCTTTTTTGTTTTGAGTTCACTAAGTACCAGACTTGGCCCTCAGCCCTTAGTCTGTCCATGCAGGTGGAGTGTGGTTTTCACAGGACTGTGATGTGAACTTCCCAATAATTGGTCTCACCAGCATGGAAATTTCCTCCCCATACACCCCCCATGCTTCAAATTGGCTCTGGAGAGTTTGTTTTTATTTTTTTAGTGAAGTTTAACAAGAAGGAAGTACAGTTTGCATGAAAACAGCTATATATAAATTAGTCATCTGCCCCTAAAGTGATAAAAAGTGATCTAAATACCGCTGGGAGAAAAAAAAAAAGTGTTCTCTAATCTATACACACATTGAAGAATACTTTTGTTTGGCTCAGGAAAGCACTCAGCATGAATTCCCTCCTACCCAAGTACTCCAAGAGCTGATGTTACAGTGAACCAGTCATGTGGCAAATTAAAAAGTCTGGTGGACAGATGATATGGTTCCGAGAACTCAATAAAACTTATTACCTACAAGACTGATCTTTCTATTCCAGTGACATATGTGCTGCTACTTCTGCAACAACAGGAATAATTAAGGAAAAAAAATACTGGTTTAGTATTTTGAGGCTTCATTTTAATGGAACAAAAGAACTAATTTCTACCGTGGTATATACAGGATTAAATGGAAATCTCCCCTTCACTGCCTTCCCAAAAAGATGTAAATTTCCTAGTTGAAGTCATGCTTGTTAAGCTCAAGTGATGATGGAGGCGTGAATATATTAAGGGAAAACCTGAGAGGCTGAAGTAGACAGGAATGATTTGACTTTCCTTATCAGGAATATGAATATATCAGTTTAATATGGAAAAAAGCCTTGTTGCATTTAGACCTAGTGGCAGCTGAGAAACACACAGTTGGTATTCCCTGTGAATCAGCTGATCTTAGAAAACTTCCACTCGAGATAGTTTAAAAACAGAGCAAGTTCTGTCATGCATCTCTGGTCCATGAACTGATTGGTGTTGGTGTGTGATTATCCAGGACAGGAAACAAGAGGGAAACATTCCAATCCCAGCATCCCACGCCAGGCAGAGCCCTGAGTAAGAGTTGTTTTGAACACTGAGGTAAATACGATGAGCAGCAGTGCAGGAAATCCAAACTGCTCTTCAAGATTCTGCCTTTTGCTGTGCCCCAGGGGTACCAGTGGGAGCTGCAGGAGTGATGCTCACTCTTGGCCATTTTGAGATGTATTTGGAAGTTCAGTCTGGAAGAGGGGCACTGATTTAAGCGCTACAAACAGGCTCTGGTCCTGCTTGGTCAGCCCCTGGGGGAGTGGACGATGGAAGTGGAGGGTGGCAGCTGAAACCCTGCATTGCTCTCTGTAGTCTTTTCCTAAGAGAATGCCAGAGAGCTCCTTGGAGCTGAACTCGCAGGCTGTGTGCAGAGGGGACCTGCACAGGACAGCTGGCAGCCTTACAAGTGTTATAAGCACCCTCCTGTTCCTGGGATGGTAGGAAATAATTTTAGCTCCATCGTTTTTTCATGTGAGGGTGTCAGGAGGAGCTAGATCCCGAGTGCTCTGAACTGTAAATCCTACTGGACAGTCATTAAGGTTGGAAAAGATCTCTAAGATCACCAGGTCCAGCTGCTAACCCACCACCACTGCTAAGCCACATTCACACACTTTTTAAACACTTCCAGGGATGATGATTCCACCACTTCCCTAAGCAACCTATTTCGGTGCCTGAACCCTATGATTGTGTATGGGAATTGCAGTATATTTTTAGATCTCAGGGAAAAAATCTGGGGTTTGTCCATATTTATATGGGTTTAGGCTTATGCTGGAGTATCTATTTCTGTGTAAGTCATTCAAAACAACTGTCATTATTTGGTATAGGCCTTAAAAGTAATAGGTAATTCTAACTCTAGGCAAAATTATTTTTATTTTTGTTTCTACTTGCGGCAACATTGTGTACACCAAGAGAAATTCTCATTATACCCTGCTTTTATTTCAGTGGTTTGATGCCAGCACCACAACTCTGTGTCCTTGATCTTCTCTTTCTTCCTCTGAGCTAAATAACTTCAAGAAACATTCTCAGCTAATGATGACCATGCAGCAACTGTGACTCTGCATTTCTGGGAGCTCTCAGCTATACCCATAAAATCAGGAGCTTGACTGTAAGAAGTATTTGGGGGTGTTCCTTTTGTTCTGTTCCCTTGGCTTTCTCCCCTCATTTGCTTATATTGTCTTTGGAAGGATGCGTTTCCTTCATTTGACTAGCAAGGACGGCTTGTGTTGCTGGGTTCTTTTTATAGTCAGTTCTGCTCTTCAACAGAATTTGCAGATGGAGTAATTGCTGTGCACACAGCACCAGCTCCCTTTGTTCCTGCCCTGACAGGTTGCTTTGCGGTTGACTTGACTTTGAAGCTCCCAGTTCTCATTTCTTAGAAATTTGTTGTGGTTTTTTGACATTATTTCTTGTATGTTTACGAAGCTTTCCATTCACGTTGCCTCCTTGTCACTGCCTTTGCACTGGCTGGTTACGAGAGAGGTTTGGGTGTTATAAATAATAAAACAGAAGGAGCCAGTGCAGTTCAGCAAGGCTCTTGGGAAGCAGCTTTCTTACCAATGCTCATCCTCTGGCTGGGGATGGACACACATGGCTCAGGGGGTGCATTGTGGGCTCTCCATGGGTTTTGTCTCGAGGTGTGTTTGCCTTGGACACAGCCTGGCTTGGGTTGTTCAGCTCTCACACAGGATCATTGTGGAAGCAGTTCATGTCTGTTAGCTGTGAACAGATGGTAATGCATTATTTTTGGCATGGGGAAGGAAAAGGAGACCTCACGTTGCATATGAATAGACATCTCTGGGGCTTGTCCTACCAAAGTGAGGATGCAAAAGTAAAAGGAGAGCGAAGCTTGGCTGGCCCTTTGTGCCTTGCTGTGCCCTTCAGTCAGTCCTGACTTTATAACTTTATAGCTTTATGTTGTTTCTGGAAATTCTTTAACCTTACAGTGGATACAAACACAGTAGGATTGATGAACATATTTATTCTAGCTTGTCAAAAAGATACTGTTTGCAATTTTTGGAATAGAAATAGAAATGGGTTGGTAGATGGGCCAGCAAGTTGGGTGAGAAATGTAAGGAGTAGCCTGACTGTAGTAACATGATGTAATTTGGGTTTTTATTATCAGTGTGGTTGGGACTGTGTTGTGTATTGGCCATTGTGTTACCACAGGCAGAAAGACCATTTCTCACAGAGTGATGTTGCATTCCTTGTGTGGGGAAGCAGGGGATGCTGCCATGCTGAGGCCGGGGTAATAACTGCTACAAAAAGCTCATGGCAAGCTGTGTTTGGTGACTGATTGAGAGCAGAGGTTGTGGGGAGCTGGGAGGAAAGATCAGACTTTTGTTTTAGACACACAGACTCTATGATGAGAACCTGAATATTTGCAAGGAGCCAAGAAACAGGCTGATCCTGCACCACAGGAAGCTTCTCAAGTCCTCCCTCCCCACACACACCTCTCTTGCTGTATTTCCTCCTCTCTTCACTCACTATTCAGTGTTCAGTCCAGCTCTCGGGCTGTGTGGGCTGTGCCACAGGGGCCTCGTGACCTCCAGAATAAACTCTGCAAACCCAGAGGTGGGGAGCAAACCCAGAACGACACCGGGGAATTGGAAATTGGGGCTGTTTAGCTTTTAAGATGAATCTTAAAAGGTGAGTGCAGTCAACAGATGGAGGAAAATCTGAGAAGCTGAGAAACTGCAGGAGTTAATGCATGCTGGGTGAGATGTGGCACTAGAGGTTCATCATTTTAGCTCCCAACAGCATTTTCCAGATTGAGGAATGAATGATTCGGGGTGGGAAAGCTCTTTATATTCTTTGCAGAGTCCAGCCTGGGCTTTCAGGGCTGAGGAATGAACGATTCGGGGTGGGGAAGTGGAAAGCTCTTTATATTCTTTGCAGAGTCCAGCCTGGGCTTTCAGGGCTGAGGGATTGCTCTCCAGTACAAAGCCTGGGAGATCCTGAGCTGCACGTGCTGCCTGGTTCCCTGTAGTTTCTTAGTTGTCTGTCTTTCAGGTTGCTTAAATAAAACTTGACTTGTAGCATGAGCGAGTTTTTTCTTGGATGCGTTTTTAATGAGCTCTTCTACGGTTGGTAGGACCCATAGGTAGTTCAACATCATCTGCTCAGTGCTGCTGATGCTTGTCAGAAATTAGTATTTGACAACACTTTGTGATTTGAAAAGCCACTGAAACACTAATTATATATTTTATATTTAATTCTGAATGTTTTACAGTGGTAGGTTGGTTTGCTTTGAGTCGCTGCCACTTTCAGAAGTGACTCCTGTGGTCACAAATGTTTTCAGGTCAGTTCAGAGTTATGAAATGCTAAGACACAATTGCTCATGAGTGTTTGTAAGGTCAGCTGTGAGGTTTGCCTTCTGAGGGGGTCATTATATCTCATCTGACCCTTTAGCTAAAGGTGTGTGCTGTAACCAAGGCTGGTCAGGTTACTCACACTGCGCTGCGCAGATGTGCAAACACACAGGTTTGTATATCAGCTTTTGACACTAGTATGCCATTGCCTTTTAATTAATTCTCATGGCCTTAATGTAATGACCATCATAAGGCATTAATATGCTAAGATGGTAAAAAAAGATGGTTTATGTTTTTACTACAGTGTGAATAAGAAAGCAAATGTTATCAGCATTTTAGTTGTTTTTATAAATGACAAAAACTATCCACTCAAAAAAACCCCCAAAAAAACCAAAAACAAAACACCAAAATTATGGCACTAAATTTACAGAGACAAGACCTGGGCATGTGTTTTAACCCTTTGATCAATGTACCTTGCAGTTTAGTTTGGATCCAAATGGTTTAAAAGCTGAAATATAGATTTGAATTTTATTGATTTCTTTGTAGCAGGCATAAATTGATTTGATCTTTAAGATAAAGGGATAGGGGAATGTTCAATCATAGGCAAAATGATTTTTGGACCAGAAAGAACCACCTCTGGTTTCAGCATGTCTCTGGCAGTCAGTTGGGCTGAAAACCACCAGCCTCTCTAAGCAGCAGTTTAAATACTTTTGCACATCAGATTGGGTATATCTTTAATATCTGCTGTTCTTGTGACAGGCATGTTTCTTCCCTCCCTTTTAAGTAATGCACGATCAAGAGGGAGAGACTCCATGGTGATGGTTTCTAGTGGCTCTAATTCTCTGAGGGAAACCTGTAAATCTCTGGGCTGCTCTAGAGTAAATAAACACTGTCCCTTTCTAGCTGTGATAAATTTCTGAACCTGGTGTCTTTGTGAATTCTTTCTGAAAAATGACAATTATTTGCCTAAATAAGCTCTATAAATCAGCATTCTGTATTTTATCAGGTGTGGTTGCTGCTGCAGTACAGCTGCTGTACTTGGGGAGAAAAAAAGGTATTCTATTTTAATGAAGTAGCAGAAAAGCTTTGTATTTCTTTTCTTGAATTCAGTGCATAATTGAAAACATAGGGAGTTATTTTGTAGTATGTATACTCCATAATACTTAGCAGTAAGTAGGTATCACACATTATCTTTGTCAAGTGAGTGTGAGGGAACAGAGCATGCTACCAGCAGCCATGGATCTGGTAAAGCTTGTGGGTTTGGTGATAAAATTCCCCATTTCACACTTATTCTCAAGTCAAAAGGGACAGGAGATAGCTGAAATGCCTGAGGGGGACAACCCTGAACATCTCAAAGTTTAAAAGGGCTCTGTGGTTGATTGCTAAGTGCAGGCTGGATTTACACTGATACATGCTGCTTTCAGAAAACATTTAAATTTGCTAGCCAGTATCAGTTCCATGCAGGTTTTGTCCACCTATTTTGGGTCTCTGTTTGGCCAAGGTGTGAATTTTGTACAAAATTTTCCTGGGTTTTTTTTTTTGTATTGAGTTAAACACACGTGGTTCTACAGCTGTCATTGGTGCTCTCTGGACAGGGGTGTGTGGTTGTATCTCATCCCTTTGCCCTATGATAAATGTGACACTTTGCTTTGCAGGGGGAAATTGGTTGTTTTTAAGAACAAATTCAGCTCACTGGGTGCACTGGCAATGTCAGGAGAGGCAAGGTGCATAAATCTCTGTCTCCCAGGCTCAGGAGCAGAAGCTCTCACTTTGTTTCACCATTAGGCAGAGTCAAATTCTGGTGTATGTTGACACAGGCTCTGAAGTCAGTGAACCTTTCCAGTGATCTCTGGACACAGATGGTTGTTATTACTTCCAGAGACCACCAAACCTAAGCTCATCAAAGAGTGGAGTGATAAAGCTGGTTCTTGATCTCTGAATCCTAAAGTTCGGCAGTAATGACAAGACCCCCCACAAAAATGGAGAGCTCTCTGGCCTAGAAAAATTCCCTTATGTCCTTGTGTTTGCACCAGCAAAAAGGGATGCAATTATTTCTTTCTGTAGCAAAAAAGGCATTGAGGTTTTTCCTGTCCATGTCTGGAAGCTGCAGCTTTGAGTTCTGGCCTGCCTGTAGAGCAGCCATGAGTTGCTGTGCCTTGCAGGGTGCTTTGTTACCCTGCAGAGATGACTGCAGGAGACCTTAGGGAAGAAGACTGGAAGGAATTGCTGTGCATGGGATTTTCAGGAGATGTTCTCGTGGATCAGAACTGTCCAACTGTATTGCAGAGGTGGCTCACTGAAGGCAGGTGGAGAAACAGATCCATGAGTAGTGACTGCCGTGGAATTGATGCAAGTCAGCTCCTGCCAGCGCTCTCAGCTGTAGGTGCAAGGATGTGAGGCAATTCTTGCAACAATCCCTGAGCATCACTGGGCAGGTTCACATGCTGCCTCTGAGCACCTCTTTAATACTGTGCAATAGTCTTTGTACAAAGTGGGTTTTAGATTTTAACAACAGCTCTTTCTGCGAGAGCTGATATTTCTCAGTGTTCTCACAGCATTCAAAATGTCAGGGCCCTTGGGAAATAGCAGGCCTAATGTACAGTGGTCAGTGCTAATGAAACTTCTAAATATTTTCTCTTGTGTCAGGATGTTGAAAATTCTTTGCTTTTGTTTCACTTGCTTTGTGATTTCCATGCTCTGATTATTTTTTTCCCACCCAGGTTGCTTAATGCATGCCATAACCAGAACACTCGTTTCTCTGTGTGGAAAACATACAGAGAGAAATGCAGAACTTATAACTGAAATGCTCACCTCTTCCTAATTATACTTGGTTTTTATTTTAACTGTTGTTGTCTGTGCTGATAATTGTCAGGTGGTCTCAAAACTCTTTTCTTGAAGAGTGAACTTTTGAGTGTTGTTGGGGAGGGCTGCCTAACCCAAACAGAAGAGTAATTCTTTGTAATCCATAGTTCGCTCTGAGTCAGTTTGTGCTTGTGGAACTGCCAGATTGACTTAAAGCTTTCTATTGCTTCTTTGGGGGGTTTTGGCAGGGAACACGTCTGGCACGCTGGGCACCCTGTCCTTCCTGTCCAGGAGGCTGATCTTCCTGAGAAATAGACCTTGTTCTATTCTCCTCTACAGCTGCTCTCAGCCTGACTTGCTCTGAAACTTTGGGAGGCTCTTTCACAGGCCTGGTCACGTTATCCAGAGCCAGCAGCAGGGGGGGTAAAGTCACCCTGGGCAGCCACCTCCGTGTCCCTCTGTGTGGGAGTGCTGCTGCCTTTTGATCCCAGGGATCAAGATCCCACTGAAAGCCAGTCATTAACAACCTTTTGCATCTGAGGATCTTTATTATCATTGTGTGTTTGCACAGTGCTCATTTCTCTATGCTGGAGGACAGCAAGTAGGAAAAGCTCTTTGGGACTGAGTCTGCAGGCAGCATCACTCTGGCTAGGAGGTGTTTCTGTCCCCATTCCTTTCCATGTCACTGCTCTGTGTGTGACCCTGTGACATTTGCATATGGCTGGAGTCAGAGACAAGACGGTGAAGGATTTGCCTGAAGGAAAAAACTCTGCTAAGAAAAGGAGACTGAGCCTGGGTTATATGCACACAGTCTCAGGGCAGAGGCTTGCTGGCTCTAGATATTGTTAGTGTGGCACAGAAATGAGGGTCTGTGGCTCATGGCAGAGACAATGGTCCCTGAAAGACTGGGAGATCTCTGGCATAGGGAAAAGTTTGTGCAGAAGCAAAATCTTGGGTGTGAAAATGGGGTGTTGGAGACAGTGAACAGCATCATTCCCATGCCAGTTTCTAGCTGTCCCTCCTGGAAATACACATGTTCCTAGGATAATTTTTTATCCTGCTTCCTTCATGTGATGCAATGATATCGCAGATGTTAGACTTGCTCAGATGGAGACTCGGTGCCTCTGTAATTGTTTTCCTTCAGATATCTTAGAAAGCATCCCTGAAACGTTACTGTGTTGATGTCTCCCTGGACTTGCTGAAGTCTAAGGGGCTATTTTCTCATCTATGAGTCAGAAGTGCCGTTCTCTAACTTTTGATCTTAGGTACTTCTTTCCTAAATTGTATGGCTTAGAGTTTATTTAAACATTTTCTGCAAGAAAGGCTCCATGACGTTGCTAGGGTTCACTTAGGTGCAAAGTGACATGATATATTATTAGAAGAAAGAGTGGGGAAAAGAAGAATTGGCATGTTTGCATTACCTCATCTTTTGTATTAGTGCTGCCCAGAGAAATAGAAATGTCTCTGCAAAGAACAAAATCAGGAAATGTTTTTCTTAGTCCTTCTTTCTGATATATGTGTGCCAATACAGCTGGGATCTAGGAGCCTAATGGATTTGTTGGTGATCAGTATTTGTTGTGAGCCTACCAGACTAATTTTTATGTTGCTATTGCTGAGGGCTTTAAAGATAATCCAGACTTTGCTAATCTTCAGCCTTCTGTATGAAGGAGGCAGCTGGGAAGGTGCACCCAGGGCCATTATCCTTGCTTGGAATCCCTGCCTGGATGGTTCCCTCACGGACCTGTCCTGGCTGTTGCTTCCAAGGCCAGCTCTTCCCCTTCAGCCCCAGATGCAGCAGTGCAGCTGCTTTTGGGAGCCCTTAGGCACTGCTGTGTTATGCTAATGCAAGGTTTCTCCTTCTCCATAGTATCCCTATTATATAATATCACTATCCACCAAAGCAGTGCTGGAAAGAAGCAGAATTGTCTTAGGTGTGGTGCAGAAACATAGTTTAACATAGATTGAGACATTCTATTTTTCCTTAAATTGCATATTGCTAATCAATGCCATACCTTCTACAATAATCATTAAAGCAAAACCACAGGTTAAATGATTCCAACTATTTAATGAATTAACCTGTTCAAGGAATATTTTCCAAACCTTACAGCATATTAGGAGGGGCTTTGAAGTGATGATAGAGCTGAGTATTTGAGAGAATGTACTTTCCTTGCATGAGGGCTGCATGCCTGATGGGATTTCCTGACATGGTATGAGCACAGGACTGCTACATGGGTATGAGCACAGCTCGAGTTACATTTGTAGAAGTGCACCTGCCACAGGGGATTTGGTCCATTACATCTCCTCAAAAGTGCTTTTCTTTGTTTCTCACCCTAACTCTTGAGTGGCACTCAGGGCTGCACCAGGTATCTCGTTATTGTCCTGCAAGCATAGCTGCTTCTCAAAAGTGGGGTTTTTTTAGTGCTGGAAGGGACTCTGACATCTAGACTGAAGCTCACTTATTTGCTTGCTCTTTTTCCTCTGAAGAGTAGTGAATTTTGCATGGAATTTTCCTTCTTCAACCAGCCCAAGCAGGACTTCCTGGATCAGGGGAGACTCCACAGCAGCAGAAGAGTAGGAAGCCACTCTTCCCTGAGAGAGGAGCTGTGATTTATGTTCTCTTTCCTCCTGAATGGTTTCAGGGATAAAAGCTGGATCCCAAAATGACATGCTCTGCTGGGAGTTATCCCACAGCTCCATGGAATTTTGAGAGTGAGTTAAATGCTTGTGCTGACACTTGGTATCTTCTTGTAGCCTTGAATGTGGCACTGCCTTGGTAGTGCAGGAAATGTGAAACCAGTGATCTGTGGAAGGGGAAAGAATTCAAGGCTTTGTTTTTTCATGTCTCATTTCTCACATATTGGATTTATGCATGGAATATTGATTCCTTTTTGCTTTAAAGGTCCTCCTACAAAGCTGTAAGTCTGTGAACAAGCTCGATAACTTTGGCTGATAAATCAGTGAACCTCTCTGGGACTTTAGATGGAACACAAGGCCTGAGAACTGTCAGGGAGAGGTGCCCAGGCTGGTGTCCATGAGCTGTGCAGGTGCCTTAAAAGCAAAAGTGACCCAGATGAAGTAAGGGGCTGAAATGGCTGCTGTGGTAGAGGAAAAATGCATGGGGGGAAAAGGAAGGAGTGTCAGGGGCAAGACCACTGAAGGAGACTTAACTCCCTGAGGGATGTGGAAGCAAGTCAGGTTACCAGATATGAAATTGGCTTCTCTGGTAAACTTCCCCTGCTGTGACTTCTACCATTGCTGAGCTGTGGAGGTTTTACAAATACACCTGGTAACAGCACTTAGAATACATGTGTTCATTATTTATAATCTGGCAAAGTGCACATACTGCTTTTGCATGAATGGTGTTGGTTGATGATTGTGTTGGAAGCTTCTGTGATGATGATTTTAAAGCTTGTACAGCAATAAACACAAATCCTGCAGTGTTGTGTGTTTTAAAGTCCCCATTCTCAAACTGATCTGACATTAAAGGACTGAATGTAAACAGCTGTGCAGATTTCTGTAAAGCTACACTGGTTTACATCAACAGAGGTTGCGGCCTGAAATACTTGGGTATGTTTAACACAGTGCATTTGTCCAAAAATATGATGAAAAGTCTCTTTGCAGTGCCAAGAAAATTGTCCCACAAGCAGTGGAGCGCACTCAGTCCATCATTGCCAGTTCAGTCGGGGCTGAATAGCATCTGACAAGCCCCAGAACTGGGTAAATGCCTCTGTAATTTGTCTTCTGACACTGCACTGCCTGCAGCTCTGCCAAGGAAATGGAAAAATGTGGAGAGAGCCCTGAGCAACCCGTCACAACACAATGAATCCAGCTTCCAAAACTATTGTAACTGGGATGCTGCTCTCCTCGCACATGCCAGCAGCTACAGCAAGCTAAACAAGACAAAACAAAAGCAACAACCCTCCTCTTTGAAAGAAACAAAGAGGGAGGAAATCACATATTTGATATTTTATGAAAGTAGCATAAACACGGCAGTTTGTGCAGCAAGGTTGGGAAACAAGAGGCAAGTCTAGATCCATACAGGCTCCTTGCTTCAGGTCCCAGTTTTCACACACCTCTGACCAGCAAGAACTCAAGGAAGCACAGAAGATTTTCCTTTTGGTCGTGTTCTGCAACGTGCACTTTATTGTGGCAGCACATCCCGAGACAGCTTCGGTGAAGTGGAGCAGGAACTGCTCATGCAGACAAAAAACCTCCGCTGGCACCAGCAGGTGAGGTGCTGAATTCACAGGGCATGGCCTATACTGTGTTGTTGTTGTAGGTATAAAGTGAGGGGAGCTCAGCAAGAGGCAGCTCTTGAGGCTCAGGACCCTCAGAGTTTGGCTGCAGTACAATTGCTGCCTTTGCTTTGTGTCGTGGACACGTAGGGTCACGCCAGGGATCTCCTGAATCTCCAGGGTGCTTTGAGAGACAATACAGCTTTCTGATCATGCCACGATATAATGTCCAAAGTATTTTCCTGTTTTTGCCATGTTTCCTCTTTATTTTTTCCTTTTTTTTCAGACATGTTATTAAATACAGTACTTTTTATTCATATAAAGTAGATTTTTTCTTCCGATAAATACATTCTTCAAACAGAACTTGATGGAAGAAATTTCCTGGGCAAAAATAAACCACATCTCTGGGCTGAAGCTGTGCTAGTGAGAAAACATAGCTCCTTTCATCTTCAAAGCACTGTGCAAACTTTAAATAATGGCTGGGATTTTTTTAAAATCAGGCCTGTGAAGTATGTATTAATGTTCCAGATGAAAGATGGGAACCAAGAAGAGAGGTTAAGTCAAAGTTGTTGGGATCAGAGCCAGCTATGCATACTCTCTGAGCTGCTTGGACCTATAGAAGATGAGGTTCATACTCATGCACACTTCTGCCAGTCTGCAATCACAGAATATCCTGAAGTAGAAGGGGCTCACAAGGATCATCAGTGCAGCTCTGCACAGACACTGCAACAACCCCACCCTGTGCCTGAGAGCAGAAGAATTGTCCAAACCTGGAGCTCTGGCAGCCTTGGGCAGCCTGCTCGGTGCCCCACCACCCTCTGGGGGAAGAACCTTTTCCTAAGGTCCAACCTAAACCTTCCCTGGCACAGCTTCCTGCCATTCCCTCAGGTCCTGTCCCTGAGCACCCGAGAGGAGAGATCCGTGTCTGTCCCTCCACTTCCCCTCATGAAGAAACGGTAGAAATTAGTTAGATGTAATAAAACTTACAGGGTGGAGATCCACTAGGAAGAAATTTGTTTAGCCTCATTCCAGTGCCAAGGAGCAGCACCATTGAGCAAACAGTCCTCATTTATTACCTACTTTTGAATAATTAAGAAACTTTCTACCTCTTGGAAAGAAAGTAAAACACAAAGTTTCCAGTGTGCTTAATTCTGCAGCCCAGGATGATGCACACACTCAGGCTGACATACACAGAATTTCGTTGTGGGATTTTTCTTGTTGTTGTTGTTGTTGTTTCACTGGGGAATGTTTTTATTGCTCTGGTATGAGATGCTGTGCTGTCCTTCTGTACAGCAGAGATATGAATGTGGCCTTGGTGCTGCACTAATGACCAATTTACTGATTTACAAGCACAGACCAGTGAACATGATCTGTTGTAAGTGTATAAGAACTTGTAATTGATACTAGCATTTGGCAGAACATGGAAGTCTAAACATCCCTCATTTAAGTCCCTGCAGCCATTGCTGGCAGTGTCCATCCTTTAGTCCCAGTGCCCTGGGAATCAGCAGGAGCAGTTCAGAAAATGTCTTTAATGAATGTGTTAAACAGCTGAGAATGTTCTTAGGAGTGGATTAAACCTGTTTGGCTTTGCCATTGGTATTAGCTGTTCACAGGAAGTGTTTCTAGGACAAGGGCCTCTTACGGGTGTTAAAAAATAAAGTGTATTTGGAGTTTTCAGGCTCTGGAGAAATCTCAGCAGTACCTTCAGGGATGGATGTGAGATATTGCAGGGTGGTGAGTTTATGATGTCCTGGCAGCTGTTGGGGTGGCTCAGCAGGTTGTGATGATAAGGTCCATTTATTCCAAGCGTGGTAACACAAGAAGCATTGTAACTTAAGAATTTAATTTATTTCCTGACTTATTCTTGCAAATGTCACAAGGCAAATAAGAAGAAAACAGAAAATTAGGATAAGATCTGGGATACCTGAAGTGAGAGATTTTTGAGTCCAAAATGTTTTGCAGATGCCAGAAAACTACGTTTGAACCAAATGGAAAAAAAAAGTTGATTTATAGAAGCAACTGTTGTTTATACACAGGTCACCAAAGGAGCACATTATGGAAATTGGCAATAAATTAAGAGGAACTGAAGGCAGGAGATGGGATGAAAGAAGGAGCCTACCAGAGTAATTCAAGCACCAGCCAGTTGAAAGGTCAGGTTATTGAGTGGTAGCTACTGTTCCCATGAGATCAGGCATGGGGAAGGCAGCCAGATGCTTCCCAGATCCTGTTTTATTGTCAGGAAGACTTGACTTACTAAGGAGCAGGATTTCCATCTGGATGTCAGGGGGTTCAAAATGCAATCCACGGTCTAAACCCGGCTTCAGACATTCCTTGTTCTCATAGAGCACTGCCCACAGCCACAGCTGGGCTTGGCAGTCCCTGCCCGCAGAGCTGGACCACGAACATCCCCTGACAGGAGGGGGGGAAGAGGAAGCTCTGCCCCCGAGGCTCCCGGGGCTCCAGTGAAATCTGAGCTCCTTGGCTCTGGAATAGCTGCTGCCACTTGCGGTAGGCTGAGGCTTATGGCAGCTCTGGGGGAAGTGAGCTTTGGGTCCAGCTGTGCTGTTCAACCCAGGCTCTTCTCTGCCTGTGAGACCTCAGCAAAGCTCTCATGGGGTGAGAGGAGTCCTCAGGAGGACTGAGTGTTCCTGCCTGCCCAGTCCTGCCTTGATTTGTGTGCAGCTCCTTGAGTTTGGAGAGCCCTGAGAGGAGCACAGGTTTCCTTTTGTCAGAGCCTGACACTGCAGAAGTGGCTGGGAGGTGTTCCAAGGTGTGGGAGCTGTGGGAAGGCAGGGAGGTTCCCACACAGCATTAGGTGTGCATCCTTTGGTCACAAGATTGCACTTATGTCTACTTAATCTTTGAATTAATAACCAAAAACAGGTACTTGAGCATTATAAACAGTGACCACGTTTGGACAAGCTTGTCTGGGAGGTTGGCATCTTTTCTGTTTATTTTGGTTAAACTCAGCATCTGATTTGCCATGCTGCCTTCTGCTGTGTTTTGAATGATATCTTTCAGACTTAGCGGGAATGAATTAGTTGCTAATCTTCAAAGAAAGTCTTTAAAAAAGAAATTGCTTTAGGAAATGCTGTTAAACATTGTTTATGTATCTCTGTTTTTCTCATCTTTTCCCCTGGACAAAAATCAATATTCCTTCCTACTGGTAAGAGGATGTAAAGCTACAGCAGGTGTTGGCTCTCCAGTGCATACAGATGAAGGAAAAAGAATTGACTGTTTGGGATTGATCTTTTCTCAGATTTTGGGGGGAATGTGGTATTATTCTGTATTCGTAGGTTGTTTGATGCTTTGTCCTCTCATAAATAGTTTAGAAGCAGCTGAATTTCTTGTGCAGGTAGATTTGTTTTGGGGTTTTTTCTGCTTGGTCCTTACATTTTATGTGGAAAGGTCTGTAGACATCTTACTGCTTTTGGTAAAGGGCTGCATGTGTTCAAATGAGAGACTCCAGTGTGGTGTAATGCACACATATTTAAACAACACCAGTTATTTTAGAACTAAATTAAAAATATTGAGACATTACCTTATTTAGCATCTTCTGTGCCTGACCTTGAATTGTTGTCCTTGACATGGAATAGATAAAAATTCCCTAGCTAGCATGCCCTTGCTGCCCAGCACTGAGGGAGGGCCTGGAGCAAGCGGGTGATCCCTAAAAGGTTTTAATAATGTATGAATGGAATTAAAGTAAATGCAGGTAAAATTTTGACCTTTTATATCTATAAAATTACAGAGAGAGGCATCCTGGGAGAGGGGTTTGATATATAGGTGCCCTGGGGACAGGGAGAGAGCATTGTTCACAAGCTTCTCCTGTTCTGCTGGGATTTCTTCCTGGGATCCAGAAAAGGAAGAAAACCACGAGGAAGGCAGCCACAGAACGGGGGTTTGGATAAATGGGATGCATCCTCAATGTCACTGATTTAGGGCTCTGCTGTGCCTTTGGAAGTTTAGAGGGTGGTTTTCATTTTTTGCTGCCTTCTTTCCCCCCTTCTTTTTCATGGTTATAAAACACTTCATTGACTTTATAAAAGAAGATCACAAAAATTTAAGCTAATAAAAGGACTAAGCTACAATGTAAAGCTTCATCCTGGCAGCCTCTTTGCTGCATGAATAAAGACTCTGTGGTGTGGCAAGTTGTACAGTAAAATCATACTAGGAAATAGCAATGAAAACAACTAATAAAAACTGATATAAACCTCTAGTTTTAGGAATTAATTCAAATAGAGCAGAAAACAATGCATAATTTTCAAGGTGATTGGAAAAGGGTGGAAATATCACTTTAGGCTTATAACTTTGTGTTCGTGCAAATCAAATTTAAGTAGTTTCCTATTGCTGACTATGGAAAAACTATTCCAAGCTGTAATTTTGTTATATGCATTTCTTGTGAATGGTTTTATTAGTTTTTAGATAATATCAAATCTCTAAGGACAGGCTTAATGCTGGAATAATTGTAGATTTTCTCTTGCTCTGCTATTTAAAACTTTTTAACCATTCTGGTCTCAGAGCAGAAATGCTGGTCCAGAGGAAAATGGACTTTGAGTACAGGAATCACAGCAGGGATCTATGGCTGTCTGCTTTGCTTCTTGTTTTACTGTAGCTAAAACACAGAAAGGAGCAGATTTGAGCTTACATAAATTCAGATTAACCCTTTAGGAAAGCTCTTCAGGCTGTTTGGAGGCACGGCATGACTTGGGGAAGCAGGAGGTTTTTGGCTTCTGGCTTGGCTTTTGATCAGTGAGGATTTCCTGTAAGGAAATAATTTTGAACAGTGGTCTCCAAGTAGCCAGTAGCCATCATAAGTTATGTTTTAAATATTAGTGACTGGTCTTCATTTGGCCCTGGAGGGCTTGTGGAGAGGACAGTGAGGGTTTGATCTCAGTCATGAGCCTGTGATTGAATGGAGTTAGCAAAGGACTTGATGTTTTCACAGAAAACTTGCATAAGCCTGAAAGCTTCTTAGCAACTATTTATAAATTCATCAGTCTCCCAAGTAACTTTGTACCCTTGTACATAGTGCATCTGACTTTAGGGCAGAGTCAGATGATGTTTTCAGGAGATTGCCAGCAAACCAGTTCATGTTTGCAGTGCAGGACACGTCACTGTGGGCAGTCCCTCATTTGGATTTGGGCACTTGGGGTGTTGTAGCCTCAGAGCTGTGCCTTGCCCCTGTTCCTGTGCAGCAGCCTGGCTTGGAGAAGCCCCTGTGCTGCAAATGCAAGGAGGACAACCCTGAGGGGATCTGACTTGGCTGCAGGACCCAGGGGTTGTGATTCTCTGCAGTGCTCCCAGGCTTTGTGTACATTTGACACGCTTCTCCTTGATAAACAGCTATTCCAGTGTCAGCAGGCCTTGACAGAGTTACTTCCATGGCAGGGGGAAAAAAATACCACTGTAAGGCAGCTCCATTACATAACAAAGGTTATCTGGAGACACAGATACTCTGAAAGTCCCCTCTGTTCTTTTCTATTTCCAGGGACAATCAGCTTATTCTCATTTTAAGAGCTTACTATCAGTTCTGACCCATTTAAAATTCACCTGCCAATTGAATTGTATGACAGGACCTGGCTGACCCAGGAACAAAGGGAAATGTTCATATCTTTTAATGAACTGCCACAGACTGAGAGCCGAGAAGAAAAAAGGGAAAGAATAGAGTCAGCTCTATGAGAAACAAAACTTTTTTTCACAAGGCAGGGAATAGATCTTTCTTAGTAAAATATCGTAAGTGGCTTTGCTCTATTATCTGTTAGCAGCTTCACATCCTTGAATCATTTATTCTTGCACAAGAAAGGAAGTTTGCAAGTGGGTGTTTCTCTGTGCATAGGCCCCTTCCCTTTTCTAGTGATTGCTCTGCCAGCCTGCTCCTCCCTTCCAGGCCTGTCCCGACAGAGAGCTGAGGGCAGAGGGTGGTAAATCTGTGTTAGCTGCTCGTGCAGGACACAGGAAGGACTCTGGCAGCAGAAGGGAAGTGCTGGCCAGTGGCTGTGGTTCAAGGATCAGGACTTGCACAGCCCTTTGGAGAAACACTTGCCCTCTAAATGCCATGCCTTCATTTTTCCCATGTTTAATGTTGGTTGGGTTTTTTGTTTGCTTTTTTGGGATGATGGTGGTTGGTTTTAGATATCTGTACTTATTAATAATTCATTTCATGATATTTGCCACGTGCATGTCCATGATACCTGTTAGGTGATTATCAGACCTGGGACTGAGCTGCTGGGGTCTTGGCAATGGGTTGTACTTTATTAATTTGCTTATTCTTTTACCTATAACAGCTAAAGAAAAGTGAAAACTATCAAATCCAGTGTGCAGTTATTCCCCCATCCCTCCCAGTTCAGGTGGACTGTTTCCTCTCTGTTCCTTTACCAATTCCCTTTCCTTTCCCAGAGACAACTAATGGAAAAAAAAATGTGCACACAGACAGCAAATGGAAAAGTGACCACTGAGAAAAGATACTGGGATTGAAGTTCCCAATGCCAAGTACTGCAGGACAGAGTCATTAAAAGAGCCTCATTTCTGACAGTAGTAATTTGAAGTTCTTTGGATCTTTAGGCTTCCTGAGGGATTGGGGTCTTTTTATTCCCATCTTCTGCTTTTGGGTAGACAAGCAGTTGGTAATGGAGGGATGAGATGAGCCAGATCTCAGAACTTCTCCTTAAGGGCTGTTCATTGTAACTGGCAAGTGGTAGAGGATGGTGAAGAATTTTTTATGCCCTTTTAAATGTTTCTTTTCAGAGTGAAGATTGTAATTGATTCTGTTAAGTCTCAACATTATTTACCAGTATGATGAGTTAGTGCATCAATTATAATTGGTACCGAAGCTGATCATGTTCTTGCCACTGGCTTACAAGCAGAGCCAATCACAGCTCTATCCCACTTCTGGGGGCTTAAAAGTGCCTTTGGCTTGTGCATGTGCAGCATCCTCCTCCCATGGTGTGAAGCAGGATGTCCTGGAAAAATCCTGTCTTCTCCCATCTCAAAACAATCAGAGCAGGACACGGCCTTTAAGAAATGGCTGGTTAGCAGGGAAGGTTTTTAATGCACAGGCATGAAGAGGGTTCTCTTGATTTTTTAAAATAAGCTCTTCTTGGATTTCATCAGTTGCTCCCAGCTGGGCAAGGAAAGGTCTGATAATGGGAGATTTTCTCCCACGTCATCTTCTGTGGGATGATCAATGTCTGAAGTGATTGTGGCTGCACAGAGTCCCACCGGGCAAATTGTCACACTCTCACAGAGGCTCCTGCCTGGTTATGCAGATTTTCCAACAGTAATTTCACCTGGCAGGAGAATGGGAATTTTTACTTATAAGCTGCAGTTCATGAATCTGGTAGGAACGACTTCACCTTAGCAAAAGGAAAGATGGAATAAAGTGGCCAGGCTCACGTTGGCCTGCTTCTGGCTCTGTGCAGTTGAGCTGTTGCTCTTGATACCTTAATAAGTAAATGTTATTGTAGCCAAGCACTTGATAAAGTGTCACTGTGAGAGGGAAAATAAAGGGGTGTGAACACTTCAGCAGTTTCCAAGCAGTCATGTGAGTTACGGACAGCAGGACTTCCCTGCTGGCTTTCATTTCTGGGGAGATCTGCAAAGCTGCCTGAGGGTCCAGACCCCCTGTCAGGGATCTTTCAAGAGTCTTGCTGGAGGAATATAGAGCCTAACAATCAATTTTTAATTTTTCATATATCTAACATAACAAACAAGAACTGAAGTGGCTGTGAATGCTCTGGTAGCAGAGTGCTTTATTTCACTTTCTGTCATTCCCATTGCTCCACTGCTTCCTCCCGAGGGATCCAGTTTAAGGTGCTCCCCCCAAAATGCAGGGTTTTGGGGGTTTTGTTGTGGGAGTTTTTTTGTACAGTCTGCATGAGGATAGGACAGCTGGAGAGGAAAGAATTTGGCTGGAACACTCCTGGCCTCGCCAGGTGAAGTTACCTCCTGATGGAAGCATGAAATCAAGGGCACCACTGGTTTCCTCCTGAGGAACTGGCTCTGACTGTCCTGGCTGTGAAGTGTTTGGGACTTAGTGAAAAATGTTCTGAAAGGGTAAAATACTACTGTATGCCACACAGCTTTAATGGGGGCTGCAGCTTTTGGTGTTTCCCACCCCTCCCTTGTTCTCAGGTTCCAGTGTCTGAGCTTGTCACACATCTGAAATTCTTGGTTCTGTTGCCCGAGTCCTTACAGTTACTCTTGCTGAAGCTGTTTGCTGATGTAATTTTTCAGGGCAGTAATGTAAGTACTGCTGTGCTCAGTTTATCAGCATTTTTTCAAAACATTTTGTACATCCAGAGCATTTCTTTAACACTGAGTTTTGAAAATGCCTCACACATCAGTGCCAAAGGCAATATTTCTTTCTCTTTTTTTCTTCTTTTTCCCTTTTTTTTTAATGCATCTGTTGGAAATAAAATGCAATGCACAGCTCCAGGGTTGTTTATAACCGGCGTCTCTTGGCACCCAAAGCTGCCTGGCTTCCTTACATGTAAAGTTTTGCCCCAACATCAGGCCTAATTTATAGTTGATATCCAGGACAAGGAGAAGTCAAAGGAAAAGTGATGTTTCCTAGGGAATGAGAAGCCCTCGCCTGGCACTCATGAATTACAAGGCTGAACTTTTTAATGTGTCTCTCCTCCTCCTTTTGCTCGGTTTTGTTGCTGCCTCCAGTAACATTTTTCCTGACTATAGTACCATTGACTCCTGTGATAGTTTAATAGTTTCTGCTGTTTACACAGTTGTCACTTAAATTGTTGTGATTTGAATTTGCATGCAGAGTTGGTAAGGGCTCAGAGTTTACGGTGCTACCCCAAAGGTAATTTGTATTCTGGGAGCTGGAGTTGTCTTGGTAACACTTAGGTGACTGGAAACCATTTGCAGAGGGGAAGTTTAATTCTGATATTGCTCACTGGTTCCAGTCCTGGGGATCCAGTCCAGGCTGGATGGTGTTTGGTAGGGACAAAACCTTCTAACTTTACCTTGTGGCTGGGGCCTTCACAGGGTCTTACCTGTGCTGCTGTTTAGAGAAGACTTGGGAGGGACATATGAAAATTGTTCCTCTACTTGTACCTTCATTTCTGACATACTGAGCAGGGAATGCTTTTCCTTCTGCTGGAGGCTGAATCCTTATCTCTGAAACTCGGTTTTCGGTTCTGATGCTACTTTTTGATTTCTGGAGGGTACTGATTAGCAGGGGCTACAGGTCACTTGCTGCACTGCCAGTACATGTGATGTAACAGACATAAAAGATAAAAAAGTTAATTAAAAAAAAGCCTATCGCCTTAAAATTGTGCACACAGATTAATGTTTTAATGTATATTAATGTGGGGACCCAGAAATTTACTGGAGAATTACAAGTTTAGCACTCCATACTGTAGTAGCCAGGCATTTACAGACTGCTGTTTTGAATGGTCTAAAGCCATATTGCTGATTTTTTTATTGCTGGAAAATGTCTGGTGCTAAATTCTAGCTGCCCTGGAGAGAAAGAATTGGTGTTTTCATCACCTACAGGGACCCAGTACAGAAAAGCATGAAAGCATAATAAAACAGTCACCTCAGAGACATTTTCATGGTCACTATCTCCTCTAAATCCATTCATAGCTCTTCTTGTGAAAATCACAGTGACAAAAGACTTAATCAGGAGACAAATGTTGATACAGTGTCTTGAGTTTCTGGGGTTTCTTGCAGCAAAAATACGTCTTCTGTACTACATTTAAATCTGGACTTAAATAATACCAGTGCATTACTGCAATACATCTTGGTGAAAGAGGCTTTTAGAGCTAATCTGAATTGGAGTAGCTACAGTGACTTCAGAGCAGACAAGCAATTTCTCACCCCAGCTGAGGGCATGGTGCACGTTGGGTATTTGGAATTACAGACTGAAATCTGCAGAGCTGTTTCTGTATCATGCAAGAAATACTTTCTCCACTTGTTTTCCTTCCTTTTGTGAATGAACCACAGGAGAATAAAGCCAAAATCCACTTTTGTATTGCTGGAAGAAAGATTGAAGCTTTGGTAGTGACTTATCTTAATAGAGTCTTCTCCTTTTTATATCTCTGGATGGTTTCCATAGGTTTTACATAGATTAATCACTTGGCCTCATGGAAAAAAAAAAAGAAACAAATGTGTGTGGGGGAAAGAAATAATCATTGGGATCATTATATCTATGAATGTCTTTGGCTTATGGTACTTGATCTTTCAGCAGTGTTCATATGGGACTCCATAAGCAGTAAAAAGTTCACAGTTCCATAAAAATTTATATTCCCTTTATTCTCATAAAACACAAGTAATAACAGAATAGTTTGTATTGAAAGAGAACTTTAAAGGTCATCTAGTCCAACCCTCTGCCATGGGCAGGGATGTCTTCAACTAGATCAGGTCGCTCAGATCCTGTCCAACCTGACTTTGAATGTTTCCAGGTACAGGGCACTCACCAGCTCTCTGGGCAAACTGAGCCAGTGTTTTGCAATAATGTAAAAAATATCTTCTTTACATCCATCTATATTCCTTGTATCTAATACTCTCTACAAAAATTTCTTCATTTTTACACTTGTATCTAGTGCACACTCCTTTGGATGCAGCCCAGGACACATTTGGTTCCTGGGCTGTGAGTGCACCTCTCTGGCCTCACATCCACCAGCAGCCCCAAATCCTTGACAGGGCTGCTCTCAGTCCTTCTCAAATACCTTTGGAAATCAGTTCAAGGACACAGGAGACTTCATTATGCTTGTCAGTCATACTTTGTAAGGTTATGTTTTAAGATGCTTTTTTGTTGCAGAGTCATGGGAATTGCTGATGAACGTGATTGCTTAATAATGGAGTGAAAAGAAATACTCCTTCTGAAAGCAGAGAAATCTGTCTGCATCTGATGCTGTGCTAGCAGTGACACAGGGATTGCTCATTAAACCAC